>NC_087467.1:9194779-9503946 GCF_036321535.1 Camelus dromedarius | reverse complement strand
AAGGACACACGTGCCTGACAGGCACAAACAACACAACCCCAGACCAACATCTTCTGACCAGATCCAATTAATGTTATAATATATATAATATTAATATAGTAACTATATTATATATGACATTGATACAGTAACTCATCCATAGTGGATACTTATAATATTAGTATATATTAACTATAATACATACTATTATATATTATTATTAACTATATTAACTATTAACTATAATATATACTAATATTATTGTAAAAAATAACTAAATTAATATATTAACTCATCCACAGTGAATATTTCAAACACCTTCCCCTAAAATACTCTTTTTTCTTATAATTAGTTCCTTCCAGTATATGTGTTTGGTTCAACAAATCTTTACTGATGATCTAATATGAGCTGGCTACGTGGGGCTGAGCCTGCTCTGAACATGATACGGCCTCTGCTCTTAAAGAAGTAACAACCTTGAGAAAGAAAAGTAACTGAAGTAGCAGACCTGACTGAACTAACCACAAAAACCATAAACCACAATGTGACTGCTGCTGCGCAGGTTGTATGAACCATTTTAAACAGAGCCACAGAGAATGAAAGGAAAGTTAAGTACAGTAATTGGATATGGAGAGAAGGGTAAAAGGAGAACTGAGGGTGACTCTCAGGTTCCTGGCGTGGGCCAAGGTGACAAGGCAGCTGAGGAAGGAGCAAGCTTGGGCTGGAGAGGTGTAGAGGGATGCAGAAAGCTTTCTTGTCAGTGTGCTGAGTTTGAGATTTCCTACAAAATTATTACAGTGGTTTGAGGTCCCTGTGAAATAACCAAAGGGTAATGTCCCATGTTTGAAGTTCAGGAGAGAAAGCAGTGATGGCTTTGCACAATGAGAGTGGCTACAGAATCATGCTGGGTACCAAGTAAGGAGAAAAGATGGAAAGGAAAGAACTCAAAAGGCATAAGCATTTGACAGACAGGCAGAGAATAAGGAATGGTTTGAGAAAAAAACAGCCGAAAAGACGGAAAATTCAGCAACTGTTTCTGCCTCCTAAATCTACCTGCAATTGTGTTCTCTCTTTTCAAACTGCTTGCTAGAATTTTCTCATTGGATATGCTCTCTAATATCTCAATTTAATTTTCACCAAAAAAAAAAAAAGCTTTTACTTCTGACTTTCCTACTTGTGTCAATGTGATGGGAAAAAAAAATGCTTTTTTCACAGATAAATCTGAAACCCCTGATTCTTCACCAACAGCATTTATGCTTTGAGTTACTCTGTCTCCTTCACAATTATTCATCCTTTAAGAATCAGTTCACCCCACCAGTCCACCCCAGCCCCTCTAAAGACGCCTTCTCTCATCTCATGGTCCAAAGCTTGAGTTAGGTCCTCTCTTCCCTCTGTCTGCTTTGTACCCTGCATATAGTTCTACTACTGCATTTGTAATAGTTTACAAGTTAGTTATAGTTACATTATTTCATAAGCATCAATTTCTGTTTCTTGGATTACTTATCTTTGCATCACCAATAAAACACAAATTAAATGTTTACTGAACAAAGACAAACTAAATGTTGAACAAATGAAGGAACAAATGAATGGAGCTAACCAGAGACAGATGTCTCCTTTCATTGTCCTTCTCAATTTCCCTAGATGTATTTCATATCTTTTCCTGTATCCACATACCCTTTATCAATCAACGTAAGCCTCCTGGCCACAATAAGCATTTTTTAATGTTGTAACAGCCCCACATTTCTGTGCTTTGCTTCTAACGCATTTCATAGGACAGCAACCAGATTTAGCTCTCATCTCTTTGACATTCATTCTAATATATATACTCATTGGGACTTTTCAGTGGAATTAAATGGTCAGCCATCTATCAAATCATTAGCCACTTGTACCATGATGATTTATAAAGTGATTTTTAATGTGGGGGTGGGCAGGGAGTAAGGAGGCAATGATAGTAGGAAAGGGATCCATTAATTTTTATTGGTCTTTATGAGAACTTTTTTTCACAACGTTTGTTTTAGATCATATTAAGATATTCTAATAAGCTAATCACCTATGTGTATGTGTGAAATTGAGTAAGCTGGGAAACACAACTCAGATATTTTGAATATATCTAGATGTTAAAGCTAATTATTTACACAAAGTACATTTTTTAACTGATGTATTGTAAGTACGTGTCTGAAGAAAAATACATTTACTATAATGTTCAGGTAATTTAGGGGGAAAGACCTGTAAGTTAAATCTTTCACATCTTGGTAGCACTTCAATATATTTTTAAAGCAATCAGCACTTCATTGGAAATGGCATTTGTTCTTGTGCAAAGAGATTTAGGAGACTGACTCCCATGCCAGGAGCTAGAGAACCAGCTGCGTAAGATCCAATCTCCAACAAGTCCCTTCAACTCACTGAGTCATGAGTTTCAGATTTTTAATGAGGAAGTAATTCAAGAATGATATACTGCGACACTGGATTGTACGTGCATTGACACCTTTTCTCAAAAGCCTTACAGCCAAGGTCTTATAGAGGAATACACTCCTGAAACTGACTTTGACAGCCTCCAGGGGACAGTATATAATAACCCAAAAGAAATAAAATTTGCATCAGCTTTTTCTCATTCTGGAAGCTATAATTATCTTCATTACTAAACAGAAATCAAGCTCTAGATAATGAAGCATAAAAATGCTTGCCCATAGGACTTAGTTGCAAAAGCACTAACTTTAGGTACGAAATAGTTTCCAGGGATGATTTGTGAGTGTCTTGGTAAAGCTTGCCTTGTTTAATTAGGAGTTTTCCCAGCAGTAATGGGGAATGAGAACTATCACCAAGGTGCGCTACCACCCACATCCAGCTCAGGAGAAAGGAATGGACACTAAAAGGCATTCTTCTCTCCTGATTCAACTACACAACCAATGTTTACTGAGAGTCTACCATGGTACTCAGCACTGTTTGAGGCACTGGAAACAGTGGGAAACTAAGCAGACACTCCTAGATACTCAGTCCTCAATTTAGCCACTGACACTTAAATAACACTATGAGAAAAGTCACTCAACAGTTAATCCCTAAACAGAGAAAATGTGGTTCTCAGCAAAAAAAAAAAGGGAGTGGTCCTTGGCAGCTGGGGAAGAAAGGGACTAAGGAGGAAATGACCATTGCACTGGATCTGGAAAAGGGGCAAGGTCAGAAGTGGGGAAAGCAGGTAGCAGAGACTAGGGGAGGGAGAGGAAGGCGCTTGTAACCACAAATGGAACTCTGCTATTTTGGCCAAATTTGATGCCAAATGTCTCTTTCTAGTAGCAAATCAACCCTTTATACTTTCATAGGCTCTTCCAGTACTTCAACCTCAATAATTAGCCTTTCTTAGAAATCTCCTAATCTGGTGCTGATTTTAGTGTCTGTTTCAAGAATAAGTCAACTTAATATTTACACTTGCAATAATAAAATAACGCCATCATTTGTTGATCTCCTAAGTGCCAGACACTGCAGAACCCTTCGCACAGATTTCTGATTTAATCTTCACAACAGCCGTATATATTGGGCGCTATTAACCCCATTTGACAGACCTGCAAACTGAGGCACAGAGAGACTGTCCAGGTCACACACCTAAGTAACTACTGGAGAGGGTATTCTGACCTCGAATTACGCTTCGTGTAGGGGATTTTATAAATCATATCCAAGAGTCTACCTTTCCCTTAACACCCTGAGAGTTTTCTCCTAGTCGAGGCTAGTTAACAACGGGTCAAAAAACTGTCCGTTTGGATCATGTGTGATTCTTCTAATAACTTTCTCCCTGAGCCAGAGAAGCGGCAAACCTGCCGGAAGCAATGAAGGGGCCGTGGGGAAGAGGAGACAACCACCTGAAATCCTGCTCCAGAACCTTCGCTGCGGGAGGGCGGGCCCCACGCCCCGCGGCCGCGGCGAGGACGCGGGTCGCAGGCTGTCTCCTCCGCGCCCCCGGAGCGCTGGGCCTCGCGCGCGTTCGCAAAGCGCTGGACCTTCCGGCGGCCTCGGGCGGCCGGGCCAGGTCTCTGGCCGCCGCGGGTCTCGGCAGCCGAGAGGAAGGCCAACATCGGGCGAAGAGGGGGTCGGGGAAGGGCGGGCGGCGGGGCGGGGCCTGACATTCAAAGTCCCCAACTCGGGGACGTCACGGCTCCAGGTGCGCGTGCGGCGCGGGGCGGGAGTCCCCCGCGCGCTCCCCTCCTCCGCGCAGTCCCCACCTGGGCGGGCAGCTCGGCCGAGCTCCGGGCTCGCTTTCCTGGCGGAGGCCACACCTGGAACCGCGCCTCTGGGCAGGGCCGCGCGGCCGCCTCGGGGGAGGGGACCCTCGGGGGCGCGGGCGCCGGGGAGGAGCGCGCGCGTGCTCGCGGGGACGCGGGGAGCCGGCGGCGCCGAGCGGTGCGAGCGGCCCGAGGCGGAGGCGCGGGCGCGATGGCGCGGGGCGCGGGGGGTGCGCTGCTGCTTCTCCTGGTAAGTGTGGGGAGCGGGGGCGCGGCGCCCCGGGAGGGCCCGGGCAGCGGCGGGCCCCGGGCTCGCGCCCCTACCTGCCCGCTTCCTCCCGGGACCGGCCAGCCCGCCCGGCGCTCCCTCTTTGTGCCCCGAGGTGGGAAAGGGCCGGGCAGGCGGCGGCAGGCGCGGACTCCGGGGCTCCGCTGGGGCCGAGCCGGGCGGTGGGAGCCTGGCTGAAGTTACGTTTTTCCGGCCGCTGCACGCAAGCCCTCTCGCCTTTTGGTATCTGCGATCTGTGGGTTCAGTGAGCCTTGCAGCGGGGTCACCTTTCCTGGAGATCCGGGGCTTTGTCTGGAGTCTCCTCGCACGGGCAACATGGAGGCAGTGGAGGCAGTGGTCGTGCCTCCTTCTAGGCTCGCCGAGAATCTCCTGGAGTCCCCTGGGGCTCCCGCCACCGTGCACGTCAGTGACCTGGGGGAACCAGGGAGATATCTGTATTCTTAGACTGCGGAAAAGGGCCCCAGTCGTTTTTTCTAATGTATTTTACAAAGTTTTTTTTGTTAAACCACGTTACTCCAAATTACCCACATACAGTTTTAAGTTAAAGTTCACAAAGATAGTGTTTTAAAACAATCGCCTAGTAGCAAAGGTAATGAACATATATATTCGTTTTAAGATTTTTTTCATTTTAAAGAGTTACAGAAAATCGAAGTCAGAGCCACATTCAAAGGGGGTTTCCAGAAGTTATTAAAGAAACTGGGAAACAGTGTTCAGTCTCCAGATGTACATTTCTTATGCTTGGTTTCTGTACTCAGATTGGATTTTAAGTATATTTGTTTTCTGTTCTTTAAAAGAATTGCACGTAATTAAGAAATGTATCTGACTCATAAGAGTTTGCAAGATGCAAGATAACATGACAGTTATCATACTAATATAGGTGTGTGTTCACTTTCCAGAGACTTAAATGTATGTTCAGAGAGATTATATGCAAAATCATACTCAGTTTTCTTATATAATGGTTAAAATAGAAAATACAAGTACATTCTCTGCATTAGAAGTTCTAACTTACCAAAGATTGCCTTCTCTCTATCCCAGAACTGCAATGGAAGAGGGAACAATATATTTTTTCCTGTGTTTTATGTATATATCTCATACGGGGGCGGGGGGCGGGGGGAGCATGACTAATGCAATCTAGGGATTTCTGTGAACTCTCATTTGCATGCTATTTAGGACCTCCAGACCTTAGGCACATCAGTTTATTTTCATGCTCTTTTAACCATTTCATTTTGTCCAAGTCATTGAAGTAATTTTCAATTCAAGTTCCCCTTGTTAATAGAACTTTTCAGAGATAATTTTGAGTTTCCTTTTTGGCCTCCAGAGTAACAGAGCAACTAGTTCCCTCATCATGGTACTTCCTGGATAAAGATATCACCAAACTAAAAAAAAAAAGAAAGACATCACCAAACTAACGTAGCATCTGGCTCACTTTGAGGGTTAAATACTAAATCTTTCCATGTTGCCTTTATCCTCAAATAGTATAACAAGCAGGCCAGTTAACAAGAGAAATGGGTACATAATTTCAGTATATTTTTTACTTTAGCAATTCAATATTTTTAGCAGTAATTGGGTTCTCCCTTTAAAAGTAATATTAACTAACTGAATATGCAAATTTCTTGGACAGTTCTTCGTATTTTCTGTAATACTTTGATATAAATTTGAACATGTTTATTTTGGGTCAGAGAACAATGTTCAGCATTTTGGCTCCGATGTGTTGTTGGAAGTATAGTTTTTCTTGAAGAGTGGAACGCAACTCATCTGAGAGAGTAGTTTTCCAGGACTTAGGTTGTTTATAGGAGGGAATATAAATTGTCCTGTATATGGGTCAGCGTTCAGTTGCAGATCACAGAATTCACTCCAGCCAGTTAAAGCAAGAAGAGATTTATTTCAGGGCATTATGTTGACTGCATCAGTGTGGCAAAGACTGGGGAAAGAGACTCTATTTTGAGCTGTCAGCAATGACTTCAAAGCCATACAGCAGAACCCAGGCACTTCTTAGGGAGCTGCTGCCTCTCCTGTGATCAGGACCCATCACTCCCTCTCCACAACGTGGAAACAGCCATGATCCAGGTGCTACTTTTGGTGCCAGCCCCAGAACCATGCCGTGTCTGCTAGGATGCATACCAATGAAATGCACCAGGACCCTGCTTCTTGGCACCCACGAATCTAGTGATGGACGCTAGAGCCAGAGTAAGATTGCTACAAAAACCCTGGTACATCCACATCCATGCTTGCCAGCGAAGACAGGAGACACGTAGCTTCTGATTCACTTCCTTCTTTCATATCTCATGTAAATGCCGATTGGTTGTACCTGAACCACATTCAGAACCTTAGCTGCTGGAAGCCTATGCTATGTGGTTTTTAGCTTTCCTCTGAAGTTCAGGGAGACAAACCAGAGGGGAGATATTGAATGGTACCCCCAGAGCTGTCACACAGTCATTTAGCCTAACTCTAGCAAAGTGGGAAATAGAGGCAATTTTGTAAATAAAACCAGAGAACCCGTCCTCTTCAAGAGTTCTTTTTGTGCGATCCACCAACTCCCAAATGGTCCATAGATAGAATTCAGAAGGTCCTTAGACATGGCTGGGAATAAAATTGCATATGTATTTTCACTGATGTCTAACTGAAATTTAGTATTTCTTTAAATTAGTAGTGCAGGGAAAACTGCAATAAAATTAGCAGTACTTGTGACTTCAGGCAATAGAATTCACAAATATTTTCACATCCTACTACAGGTGTCTCAAAATACCATTTATTCTCATTACTAATAGACTTCCTACTATATCTTATTATATAATGTGTTGATGATACAGTACATGACATGACTTCATCACAAATTGTTGGGGTTTTTTTAAATAAGACATAATGACCCATACCCCACTGCCTCACTTTAAAGATCCGCTCTCCTTAGACCCCAAAAGTGCTAACATCATCATCTTTTAACACCATCAGTTGTCTCTTTTTTCAAATGTCTCCTTCCTTTGCTTCCGCAGTACTCTGCTGGGGGTCCTTCCACCCTCCGGGAGGCTGCAGTGGTTTTCCAGCGCAGCACCGTAGAAGAACATCACATCACCCGGGGACACATCAGATGTGGGTGGGAGGCGATAGCAGTGGCTGAGAGGGTGCCCACTTCGGGCAGTGTGCGCCTAACCCCTGCCTCCCTTTGAGCCGCAGCGACCGACTCTTCAGTGTCTACTCTCCTTCCGACTCAGATGATTTGCCCAGGGTTCTAGTTCAACGTTTCTGTAATCTATGCCCTGAGACTCACATCTTTCTAGCTTCTCAGACTTAAAATGTTGGTACCTTCTGACCCCTTCCCCTGTCTTCCACACACACGGCATGGCCAAGAGCTAATTAATACTGTCCCCATAAAGATTTGCCTTTACCCATCCATCTATTGCCGGTCCTCATTACATCTCCTCTGGCTTATTTCTTTCACCTCCAAACTGTCTTCTCCAAAAGAGTACAGGTACTCCAAACAATACCCCTAATCAGAAGCCGGCAGTGACTCCCTGCTCCTCGTAGGATCAGGGAAGATCCCGATCGCAGCTCTTTGTGCTCATCTTCGACTTGCCATCCTCACATCGTCTCGGCGTCAGACTGCACGCCTTCTGCACTCCAGCCGCACTCCATCTCCGTGTTCTGGCGCGTGTGTTCTTTAAAGCAGGTCATTTCTTTCTGCCTCCTATCTGCTCCCTCCCCTAACCGTCTCCCAGCTTCCCTACAAGGAAGTAATTTCTGCCTCTTCTGAGCTCCCCAGAACTGCTTTTGCAGCTGCCATTCACACAGCGAAGTTTTTCTACCTCTTAATTATAATAATTTATGTGCACTTTATCTCTCCTGCTAAACTAAGCTTAGGAGCAGGATCTATAGAGCTCCGTGTGTTGGACGCATAAGTATCTTTTAAAAACCTAAGAGTTAAAGTATCTTTCTATGTTTGGAAAACGCTGGAATAATAATCTGAATTTCGTTTGTTTAGGAGAGACATTTTAACGCCCAGATAGTGTGAGCGATAAATTTTTGTTTGACTCTAACACGTTCAGCAATTACTAGCTGTGCTTCGACTGTATGCCAAGCGCTCTTGTGGGAGCTTGGGAGCTGTCCCACCACGGTCATGGAGCTTACAGTGGGGCAAAGGCGGATGTAGCGGAGAGAATTCGACATTTTTTGAGCACCCGCTGTTGTGCCAGTAACTGGATTTAGTGAATGTTACTAATGGGTAAAGCTGGTTAGAACCCAGGTTCCCCCCGAATGGGCATCACTGTGACCTCCTTTTACAAGTAGTTTTCTATAGTTAGTCATACATAAGGCCTGAACTTAAGGAACTAGATAATTGGTTTAATTTCATTGCAAGTTAGAATCATTCTAGAAAGTAAAAAAAAAAAAAAAAGAAGAAGAAGAAGAAGAAGAAATGTGAACTGAGATTTGCCTAATTTCACAGTCTTGCAGAAGTATTCTTAACCACTTTCTAAAACCATCGATTTGCCCTGTTGAATTTTGCCAGTTCACTTCCTTGAAGCCAAGTGAAAAATGCCTGTTTTCCACTTTGGACCTGGGAGTCTCTCGTTGGTCAGTTTCTGGTAGTTCCTGAAGTTTGACTTACTGACAGACCAGTGCCATCTAATGGTACAAAAGGACAATCTGAAGCCCTTGGTCTTAATTAAGCCTTTGAGGGGAAAACAATCTGGTTTTCTTCATTCTATTTTTTAGTGTAATTTTCAGGAATATATTGCCACAAAAAGGTGGAAACAGCCCACCATTTTTGTCTAAAAAATTATGTATTATACAGGTGTATTTGAAAAGATATGCATATTTATTTATATTTTGCCTGATTTCCAAAGCGTTTGTAGCAGTTATAGAAAACACTAATAAAATGGCAAAATGGCAAAATATTTCAAAAATAAATTCTTAGGGTCAGTATAACTTAGGCTAGAAGACGAGGTTTGAACCAGAAGAAAACAGTTTAAAGCAATCTTACTGTAGTTGATTACTGCTTCTAAAGCGGAAAATCTTCTTGTGATGGGAGTAACTCAGGTGCTGAATTTCCTTATTTGGAATATATGGTTTCACACATCTCTGTAATTAAGGGCTCATTATCCAGTCTGTGAATTATCCAGGCTCAACCCTTTTCTTTGCTACACTGTGATTTTTCACAATTATTTTCAAAAGTGTGATCTCGGGACCAGCAACATCAGATTTTCATACCCCACCCCAGATGTACTGAATCAAACTCCAGGGTGGGGCCCAGAAGTCTTGTATTTTAATAAGGCAATTTACATGCCACTCAAGTATGAGACCCACAGTTAATTAACATCCCTATTAGAAAATAATTGGGAATGGAAAAGATTAAATATGAAAAACCCTACTTTTAGCTGTTAGGAACTCTGACTTTTTTTTTTTAATGTTTTAGGGGCCAAGGAAGTTGACACTAAATAAAATAATGTTGACTTTTTTGGACCTGCAGGTTGTCTATGCCAAGTTAAAAATAGGAGCTGACCATGATTACACAAAACTTAATTTGAAATGACGGTTCACAACACAATCTAACAGCTCAAGTGTAGCACAGCATTGCTAAATCTGTTAGGAGATTTTTGGCATCAATAAATGTTTCCAAGGAAAATATCTTCCCTTTTGAAGCTAACTTCAATATGACTCACCCAAATTCATATTTGTTACATTAAGATTAGCCCAAACATCTGAAGAGCGGGCAAAAGATTGTGATCAGTCATGGAATTTATTCTGTAATTCTTTATAATTCTTTATTAGTATGTTGAACTTAATAAAGTATATAATGTTACTATCTAAAATTCACATTCAGAGTTGAAAAATTAAAGTTCAAAATACTGCTTTTCTTGGCTGTTGGGTTTTTTTAAATTAGCAGCCATGAAAACGAATATAATTATATATTTAAACTAACTGTTGAGTGACATTGCCGTAGGAATTATGCTTATGTGTGGGTCATTTAAGAGTTGGATTTTTAAGTTGGAATTTTCTAAATAAGGTATGATGTTAAGCCATAAAGTAAGAAATTTTATAGACCACCTCCCCTCCTTCAAAAATAGAAAAAGATAAAGAAGAAAAGAGTACGATAGATGAAATTCTAAGATAAATCTCACCTGTGTTAGGTGTATCAGGGTAGCTGACCAAAATCCCCAGTCCACCCTTCCTGCCCTGGGTCACCTGAACCCCTCTGCCTGTACCATTGCAGAGGTCTTGTGAGAACTTCTTGTGAATAAAGAGGCTGCTGAGGACCAGTGCTGTCTACACAAATAGAAAAGTTAGGATATGTGATCAGAGGAAATAAACAAGAGGCATCCATGGCCTTTCTTTTATCTCATTTTCCCCCTTTTGAGTTATTTTAGCCAAAGCTGAAAACACTTTTAAGAGTGGATTGGGGGTAAGTAAGCCAGGGACCCTCCAGGCAGTTTCTGATTCTGCCCTCTGTGCAATGAAAGGGAGAGACAAAGAATTTTAAAACATTCTGCCTGGTTGGGAGAGTGGGTAAGAAAGGGAAATAGCAGTTGTTTCTGTGATTGTCCAGGGGTGGGCGTGAGCTTAAAGAGGCGGCAGGCACGTGCTAGGTCACCCCTATCTGGGCCCTGAAGATCATCCATTGACCACCCTCCAGACCTTCTCTGTGAGGTTCTTTCTGGCTGAATGGAAATAATAAGCCATTATAATGCCTCAAAGTTAAAACAGTATTTTAAATTACTTTGGACCCTCTACATCTCGTCTGCAATAAGTTATCTAGTAATCTGAGATATAAAGGTTAAAGGGGTCACCTCACCACGAACTCATAGAATCACAAAAGAAAGTTTCAGAATTATCTACTTAAGACCAACAACCTGTCAGCCAGGAGGAGCTGTCATTCAGTGACTCAAGGCCTCCAGGATTCTGTTTGTTAAACTTATCAAGGTGACTTCAGAACAGGAAGTCATTTCTAAGGGTGCGACCTTGGAAACAAATAGCACATTGATTGGTTGTATTTTTTTCAGTGATATTTGACCTTCCCTCTTGCCTCTGCCGGAAAAAAAAATTTTTTTTCTTGTCAGTTACCAAGAAGGCCAGTTTTTACAGCACATATATCTGATCTAATGGGAGAGCTTTTGAAGGATTTGTCTGGTTCAACTAAAAACACTACTTTGAATATAGAGACTAGAGCTGACTTGTCTTCAGTCTCAAAAGCATGTTGCATGTGACATTTTTCTACCACCAAGTTCCCTGTGAGAAGAAAAGAGTTACAGATTTCATAGTTGGGAGGTCATCCTGTCCAGGCATCCTTCCAGTGCTTGAAACCCTTCTGTAGCATCTGCACAGGACATCACTCAGACCTGCAGAACTGAGAATGGTCAAAGGGAAGTGGGACGGAGTGGGAATGGAGGACAGAAGATGGAGTATATCCGTTAACTCCATTTATATTGTCTGCAGTATGCTGCCAGTCTGCAAGTTTACAGAAGTCCACAGTGCTGGGAACTTGTATGACCTTCTTGACCATAGTTACTACAGTAACTTCCAATCAGACAAACATGGTCTAAATTCAGGTCTCTCAACCTTTGCATTTTGCTATTTCGGGAGGGACTGCCCTGTGCATTGTAGGATGCTGAGCAACATCTCTGGTCTTTACCCGATAGATGCCGGTAGCATTCACCACCCCCTCAACTCTGATTTGATAAGCAAAAATGTCTTCAGACTTTACCAAGTACCCCAGGTGACTGCAGGGTGGCAGGAGCTGGGGAGGGAGAGGGTGGTTAGTGCATGTGCACAAAATCTCCCCCAGTTGAGAACTACTGTTCTAAATTAAGAATGTGTTCTGTGAGATAGAGTCCCAAGGAAATATCCAAATCATTTATTTTAGGAAGGAGCAGTTAAGATCTCAGCTATTTCCTTAGTCAAATAAACAAACAGTTCCACAATTGACAAAATGTTGGTATAATTCTCTTGGGGGTTTTTTGTACCATGAATGTGGACTACATATTTCAGTTTGTCGTGTCATTATTAAGTGTCTGTGAAAACAGGCTACCACAATAGATGCTATAAAATGCACATAGCGAAACTATTAGTTAGATTCCAGGAGACCCTCAGCTTTAGATATGCACATCAGTTTTGGTAACTTTTTAGTGAAGGTACTAAATTACTGAATTTTCACAATCTGAACATACCATGTAACCAGCAAGCAGATCAAGAAACAGATTACCAGCACCCCAACATCGTCTGCACTGACTCCGCCCCCTTGACGTCAACATGGCCTCGTGTCTTGGCTGTTCCTTACGCAACACTCTGCCCAGCTTGCTCCTGCATCCTATTCCAGTCTCTATGTACATTTCACTTCTTCCGAGAGCCTCCCCACAGTCCTAGATCTCTCTCTACTTTAATTCTCTGTCCCTACTTTAATTTTCTTTACAGCTCTTATCACAACCTGTTTTTGTCCATCTCCCCAACATGTAGGAATCAAAGAGGACAGGAATATTCTATTACTTAGCATGTTATAGGAGCTTGGGAAATGGAAGGCATGAATAAATCCAGATTTCAGGAATTTTAAGATGAGGGAAATGCAAGTCAGAAATGAGGAAATACCATCGTACTTCTATTCATTGAGTGCCTGCTCTGTGCCAGTCATTGCAATAAGTTCATTTATGTATTAGTTCTTTTAATTTGTGTAATAACTCTGCGAAATGGGTATATTAGTGAAGTTGCTTTCAGGTACAAGTACCAAAACCCAACTAAAAGATTAAATTAAAAGAATGTTTTCTATCTCATAAAAAATGGTCCAGAGATGGGGTGGCTCCAGATTTGACCGATTCTATAATTCAGAGATACATGGCTTCCATTTGGCTCCCCTGCCATTTTATCAGCTTTCTAATCATGGCTGTCGCGATTCCAAATGTCACATCCTTGCTCAACAATCTGTAGAAGGAGGCAAAAAGAGAGGCTGTGCAAATGCTTTTCTCCCTAGAAAGGAGAATCTTTTTTCAGACTCTTGATGTTTCATTGGCCAAATTCTTTTACGCGTTGTTACAGACTGAATGTGTTCCCCCAAAATTCACACGTAGAAGCCCTGACTTGCAACGTGATGGTTTTTAGAGGCGAGGCCTTTGCGAGTTGATCAGGTTTAGATGAAGTCATGAGGATGAGGCCCACGGTGGGATTTGTGCCTTTGTAAGGAAAGACACTGGATAAAAGAAGTGTGTAAAAAATTTATCTAAAAAGAAGTGGGTGCTGAAGCCAATATTGTATGTCAACTGTACTTCAATTTTTTTAAAAAGCATTTAGGGACATTCTCAAAAATCAAATGCTGCCATAGCTGAAGCACATAACAATAGTAAAGTGTAAATGAGGTAAAACCCCTTCAGAAGCAATGGGTCAGCGAGAAAACAAGGCATGCTAGATGATGGTTGAACCTAGGTGTTAGCTATCTGGAGGTCATTGTACTGTTCACTCTGCTTTTGTATATACAGTCCTCCCTCCGTGTCCCAGGGGGCTGGTTACAGGATCTCCTCAGGTACCAAAATCCACGGATTCTCAAGTACCTTGTATCAAGTGGGGTAGTACATTTTACTCTGTATCTGTGGTTCTGTATACACCTGTTCTACATCCGCAGGTGAGGGCTGACTGTGTTCGTAGTTTATAAGTTTTTAAATTGTTAAGAATAAGTAAATTCATGAAATAAAAGATTCTCAGCGTTCAAGATGTTAGCGATCAAGAGTGACCAAGTTTCCTGTGTTAACTACCGAGGCAACAGTGAGCAGGTGGGCTTCGTTGTCTATATCCCTACATGAACAAATGATACTCCATGTCCCATCCCACAACTCTGCTGCTTCAAGTGTGATTCAAGAACCTACCACGCTGGCATGCATCATCTGAGAGCCGGTCAGAAATGCAGAGGGGAAGGCTGAACTCCAGGCGCACTGAACTGGAATCTTCATTTTAACAGGATCCCCAGGGAACAAAATACACGTTAAACCATATGATTTTCTGCATTTCTTAACAAAGAACGTCTAGAAAGTACATTCCAGTGAAAGTCGATGACGATATCCTTATGAAGTGTTTATGTTTGACTAGAAGACTATAAATTGCTTTTTTTTCCCTTCATATCCTCGGGAAACACATGATATGTGGTCAGAATAATTGCATTTACTCAAAAGAAACAAAGAAGAGGAAACCAGTGGTTAGGAGGCTGGACAAGAAATCCATTACATTTTAAGGATGTCCCCTGATGATGTGACACCGAGGAGCCTTGGATCCAGTCCCTAGGCTTTCCTTTTGGAAATTCCTGCCAGAGACACGTGCAGAGAGGAGTAATCCACTCAGCGTTGCTTTCACTTGTTTTTATGCCCTGCCACCTTTGAAAGTACATGAATTTGGGGAGCACAACTTTGTTTAGCAGTATCTCTGGCTATTGCTAGCTGGGTAAACTAGTAACAGGGAGGGTGAGGAAGGAATCATTTATCTGACCATAAAATAGAATATTAGCCACAGTTGTTCATCTGCCCTAGAAAGACTCAAACTAGAGGCTGAGCATCCACTGTCCTTAAGTTCCTCTTTGCAAGGGTGGCGGCGGGAACACGTACTACAAGTTGGAGGAAAGGAAGGTGAAGTAACCACGTGTAGAGAAGTCCCTACAAGAAGCCTTCAGGGGATGTACGTAAGCAAAAGAGGCTTAGCCATTTGCAAGAAAGTTCTGCCTTCCGTGATTTACCCACTAAGGCTTCATGGATCCATGTGACCTGAGATGCACATGAAAAAGGGAAACAAGACTGAGAAAAATCCAAATTTAAGGCAGATTGAAAAAAAATACATAAATAGCAGGTGGGAAATAAAGGCAATAAACATAGACAGTTACTTCGGTTTGGATTACAGCTGAAGAAGGATGTCAAGCAGTAGAGTAGGTGTCAGCAGAATCAGGAAGAAGTTTTGTTTGCTTGTTTTTAGGATGAGTAAGGTCTAAATATGTTTGATTAGCCAATGAGAAGGAAATAAAGACGTCTGATTAGCCAGTAGCGAGTGAAGATGAAAGATCAGTGGAAGGAACAAGTTTCTTGAGAAAGTGAATGTGGGAGAGCAAGTGGAAACTTGAAAATAAAGCACACAGATGATGGTTCACCTTGGAAAGGCAGCAGGACTCCCCGTCCTTAAAGAAAGAAGGGAAGGAGAAGGTGATCGAGATACAATCTCAGTCAAATAAAACGTGAGATCCTCTCCTAAGAGTGACGAGGTTCAGGAGTGCGGTCAGTGTGATTGGAGCATTCTCTGGAACTTTGGGATGGTGTGATGGGGATACAATAAGAGAAGCAAAGATAAGGTGACTGTATAATTTATGAGCTAATGAGCACACTTTTGAGAATCAAAGGATGCTAATAAATGGGATGCCTGCACAGCAGGACTCTCCTGGGCAAACAAACACGTTCGAAGTCACCCTGGAAACCAACACCACACCCCGAAGGAGGGAGCCTGGATGTGTGAGCCTGTCTAGCCCCCTCCAGCCATGTTGTCAGCACAGAGTCAAAGAGAATAATAGTGAGGCTTACAGAATTGCAGGTGAAAGTGAGGCAGAAATATTAGAAGATCAAGAGAGTGAGGACCCCTGAGTCACTGGAACGGCGGGCAGTAATCTGCTAGCATTGGTCCATAGAGTTGTCTGCAGGGATGGAACTGTTCTTAAGCCTCTTGCCTCATGTGGCTGTTGAGCAAATGAATTATTAATGTCAAATAATTTAAGCATAAATAGTCCCATGGGGCCACTATGTTAGAAGCGCTGGTTCATATTAAGCCAAGAGAAAAGTGAGGCCAAGAGGAGATTAATGGACTATAGAGAAAGTGCGGCAAAAGGCAGTAGGGGAGTTTGTCGTGCAGGTGTAAATGTACCTCTACTCAGTTCTGTGCAGTGTCAGACCAGAGTGCTTCATAAGAGCCAAAGGAACAGCTGGTGGGACTGAGGAAGTTGAGGAATGAAGTCTGAATATGGGCAGTCGTGTGGGGGACCCCTGGGGGGTGATGGGAGTTGGGGGGGTACAACTCACTAAAGGCCTTGAGGAAAGACAAGTGGGTCCCCGAGAACTCGAGGTGAAAACCACAGCATAAGGAGAGAGGGAGAAGGGAGTGGCTAAGACTTAAAGAGGAGTGTTTTTGTTTTTCAAATACTGTGTTTTGAGTTTCCTGGAGGAGGCCTTAATGCATCCAAAAAAAAAAGTGGATTTCTCTCTGTGGTCCTGGTCATGGCGGGAAAGCAAGGAGGAAAATTGTCATTTGTTTCCCTTTGACAAAGGAGGGGAATAGTAGTTTTAAACCGCCCCTTATTTTAAATGTCTATAATGTCCTAGGTGGTAGGCTATTCATCCACAAAGTATTTAAGCCGAATTGAGTGATAAATTGTATTAAGCCACAAATCAATAATTTTGTTTTCCAGATCTGCTTTAACTTTGGAAATGGACTCCATTTAGAGGTAAGGAACCAAAGAAACTATTTCTGTCTTTTGAATTTAGAGGCTTAATTTCATGGAAGATAACTGTGCTTTACCAGGTTAAAGAGGTGCCCTCCCTCAGACTCTGCCATTCCCGCTCAGACAGGTGCACAGGAGCTTCTTTCCAGGGGTGTTTATTGCAGCAGTTTTTGGCAATCTAAATGTCCATCAATAAGAGAATGGTAAAACAATTTACGGTACGTGGAAGAATGCCCATGATGAGGTACTGAATGAAAAAAGGGGCGGGGCAGAATGAGATACACAGGATATTTCCATTTGTATTAAAAAGGACCTTTTTACATGTGCAACTGTTTGGTCATAAGAAAAGATCATAAAAGATATTCATCAAGCTGTTAACAGTGAATGCTCTATGAAGTATGAGCGAAAAAATAAGAGGTTTTACATTATAAACGTTAATGTTATTTTAATGTTTTACTACATATTTTAACTTTTTTAATTATAGAAGAATTTTTTCGACTAAAAACAAAGAAAAAACTTGATGACCTGGTGAATACCAGTGTAAATAGTTTGAAATAAAATACTTATTATACAGAACAACACAATGAGTAAAATGATAAAAATGATAACCCTAGTGTAATAATCATTTCTGATCTTTACAAACCAGATCAGCTCTATTGAAATTTTCCTTGGGTAAAATATACGTTTATCTATTAAAGCCTAAGTGAGAATTAATGGCATAGCTTTCCACTTAAAGGTCCTGAAAACCAAAGATGGACAATTTAATCCTTTAACTTCATTCTTAAAATAGTAAATTCATTAACTGACATTTTTACTGGTTTCAGTCAAATTGATACCAACAAGTTACTAACATTTAGTCTTAAAACATTAGTAATTCAACACATTAGTAAAGCACCACAGAAAGATGAAACTTCATTTTCAGTTAGGAGGGAAAAAAAGACTCGACTTGGTGTGTTAATTTTAATTTGCCTGTTTGTAAGGTCATTAAATTATTCTTTAGCCGTTTTAACTCTTCACTCTGGGAAATCTTCTCTTACTGATAAAGAACTGCTTCACTGGTTTGGAGACAATCCCTTCAATTCTGCAGTTTGCTGGAGTGTGTATGTTTCCTCTTCGAAAATGAAGCCTGTTGAGAAATGTGAAATTTATACCTTAAGATTGGCACAGCTGTTTCTAAAGTTTTAGTAAGTAAATTTCAGGATGCCGTACTAATCACACTAATTGTCATAAGCTGCCTAACAATTTTTTGGCCCTATTTTATTGTTGCAGGTTTCACATTCAAGAAGTGAGAATGAGCAGCTTCCTAAACATACTCACCTAGTGAGGCAAAAGCGTGCCTGGATCACGGCCCCCGTGGCTCTTCGAGAGGGAGAGGATCTGTCCAGAAAGAATCCAATCGCCAAGGTACCCTCTAAAGAGGAGCAGGAAATGCACGCACATTCCTCAAGTGTGCTGTGAGGGCTTTTGGGTTCACTTTAAAATTTTAAGAAAATTATATAATGTACGTACTGAGCTTTTTAATATTCCAGGTGTCTTTGAAAATGAGCAGAGTTTAATTTTAGCAGGTAGTGCCTCCTTGAAGGTCCTCTTCCCCGTTATGGAAGATGCGGCATCATTGTTGAATATATATATGGATGTACATATTTGTGGGGCTTTGATTCAGCCAAGAGTTGAATCTGGTGCTAGTTGAATCATTAACAGAGTGTTAAAAATTATCCTGTGTTGGGGACAGGGCATTGTTCTTTGACCTACTACCCTCCTAGCTTCTCTGGCTGAGGCCCCGTGAATTGGACAGACCAAAAACAGATTAACAAGAGAAAAACAGAAGTCCATTAACATATGTTTCTCGCATGTAACACAGGGGAGTACCCCGAGATGAGTAACTCAAAGGTTTGGTTAAGATTTGGGTTTACAGAGCATCTTAGCAAAGGAACAATAAATTTTTAGAGAAGTGACAAGACAAAGGAAAAGGACCGTGAATCCCTAGACGCAGCAAACTGTGGGAAGGCAAATATATGGGCCACTCAGAATAGAAAAAGCTAGTCAGTCAGGTCTGTTCTGTAGATTCCTCTGGTCCTGCCTCCAGGCTGATAGAGATCTAAGGTCTACTCTGAGGTTTACTCGTGATTAACTTTTGTCCTTCCTGGTGGAGGGGTCAGGACATCTTTACAAATTTATGCCCTGCTTTCAGGCAGATAGGGGGAAGGCAGAGAGCTTTCCTTGTGTCTGCTTCTTCTCAGTTGCTTTCAGCTCGAAATAATTCTTATACCAAAGAGGCATATTCTGCCACCCTACACATGAAAAGGAATTTTCAAAATGAACAGAATGTAATAGGCGGTAGGGTGAGCACACATCCTGCCTGCGACACTCCTAGTCTGTGCCCATTGTCCTGACCTAATCAATCAATACTCTCCTTCACTTTGAGAGGGCCCTATTTTCTTTGGTAAATTATATGGTAATTCTACCAGTACATATCTCAGACTCAGCATGTGCGAAGTCTGAGCCCTCGATTTTTCCCCAAAGCTGTTCTCCGTAAGTTCTACCCATTTCAGTAAGTGGCACTATAATTCCAGCCAGGATTTCAGAAATGTAACAAGTACTCTCAGTTCTACCCCCAGAATATATTCCAGATCTGCCCACTTCTCTCCATCGCTGCCCACCTTCTCTCCAGTGCCACCTACCCGTTCACATGTTCTTTCAATAGATTTCCCTAAAATGCATTGATTCTTTGGGGTTCAGTAAGTGTGCCGAGGCGGGTGGCAGCGGAGAGGAGTCAGTGTCATCTCTGACCTGTGTTCCCAGAAGAGCCACTGACCCCATCTCCCTCCTGTCAGCCCTGCTCCCCTGCCCCCACCGCAGTCCATTCTCCAGAAAGTGGCCAGAGTCATCTTTTGAAAAGACAAATCAAAGTGTGTTCATCCCCTTCGTGAGAGCCTGTCAACGGCTGCCCACTGCAGTGGAAGGAATCAGCTGTCCACCGGGCCTGCAGGAGCCCTTGGGATGTGTTGGCCTTGACCTCTCTGACCTCGGCTCCTGTCACCACACCAGCCCCCCACTCGGCTACCTCCCTGAACACTCTCATTCCAGCCTCTCACCCTCAGCACGTGCCATTTCCTCTGCACAGATCCCTTTCCTGGCAAATATTTGCCATATCACAGCATCAAGCCTCTAGCCAAGAGTCACCTCCTAAGAGAGTTCCCGTCCCTGCCCCACCCCATCTCTCTCAATCCCCTCAGTCTGTCCCACATATTCCCCTCCAGGACATTATGCTGATTCCTCAGTAGGGTGTAAGTGCCCTGAGGGCAGGGGCTGTGTCCTCAGGGCTCTCAGCTCATTGCCTGTGCCCTGAGCAGTGCCCGCATCCATGAGGTGCTCAGGAAACGTCTGTGTGAATGAATGAATGTTCATATGGAGGTTTTACCTTCATCTTTCTGATCTTATAAACATCTTATGAGACGAGCTCCTTAAAGGAAAGAGCAGCTACAGAAGCTGACAGCTTCCTTTTTCCAGCAACGTGTTGTTTTCCTAAAAGCCTTCTGAAATCCCAATTTTTAATTACGGCTTTACATGTTAGTATGTATACAAGCAGTTAAGCTGTTTGGTTTGGTTTGGTTTGGTCACAGACATCTGAGTCATTCACACATTCTTTCAATAGATTTCCCTAAAATACATGATTTTGGGGGGTTTAATAGTGTTAGCTGTTTTTACAGATTTTAACTAGGCAAGTTGTTAAGAGTAAAATTTGCATAAAACTGAAGATCTTGTTATATTTCCCCAACTTTTCAAATTCTCTATTTAGTGTTAACACTGTCAACAGTTTACTATCTTCTAAATCTTATGAAATGCATAAATGTGTATATACATACATACTCTTATATGCATACGTATGTATATACAAACCAACAGTTACGTCTACACACAGTTTGGTTTTATTTTTAACATAAGTGGAATTATATAATGTATATAATCAGTGCATAAAGATCTAGAATACCCTTTATAAATATTGAAATAATATGTATATACACATACACATATGTTGTGTGTGTATATGTGTGTACTTGGCAAAAAAAGAGAGACAAACAGAAACCCAGAGAAAGGTAGTGACAGACAGAGAGAGGGGGGCTCAGTGGAAAGTGATCGTGGGACTGCTCCAGGGTCACCATTCCACTCCGGGAGCAGAACAGGTGTCGCAGGAGGTTGGGGGCCGCATCTGATCATTGTCAGCAGCAGCCCCCCTGCCGCAGTGCATGTTGGGACTCCTGTGGGAAGCGTGTGCCTAATCCCAAGATTCCAGGACAAAGAACTAGCCAGGCAGGTGGGTGGTGATGGCTTCAGTGATGTCTGAAGAAAGAAATTGAGGACCCAGTAGGGGGCCACAGACACATTTACTAATGAAGAATTGGAGATACAAATAAAACTATGGAGGACGAAGGTGATAACTACAGAAGACCGAGCAGGTTATAATTTGCTGAAGCACCCAAGCAGGGGAAGCGCTTGACCATTTTAACCCTTCTATGGACGGATGCCTTATTCATACTTTCCTGATGATTGAATAGAGTTAGGGAGGTGATTTTGACTCTGCAGTTTTTACCTTCTTATGTGATAAATTTAAAATTCACCCCCACCAAGATGTACCCCCTAACGATATCTTAATTTGGTAACTAGCCTAAGAGGTAGGCAATGGTATCTCTCCACTTTACAGATGAGAACACCGAGGCCCAGGAGGGTAAGTGACTGTCTCAGCATCACGTAACTGTTAGTGAGTGGCTGAGGCAGGACTAGAACCGGTTCCCTGACACCAGCACCTCTGAGCACCTGTGTTCTCCCACCTCTCTCCTGTCAGCATCTGACAGCTTCAGAGGGAAATGTTCCATCAAAAATAGTTACCTGTAAGTTATAGAGGGTTTAACTTGAGGCATTCTTCTCTTCTCTTTATGTTAGATCCACTCTGATCTTGCAGAAGAAAAAGGACTAAAAATCACATACAAGTACACTGGAAAAGGGATCACAGAGCCGCCTTTTGGTGTGTTTGTCTATAACAAAGACACCGGAGAGTTGAACGTTACCAGCATCCTTGACCGAGAAGAAACACCATTTTTTCTGGTAAGAAGAACAATTTTACCTTCATCAGTTAGTCATTTTTCTTGGGGAATAGTTATGATTTGTTTTTTTGTTTGTTTGTTTTTTGGGGTTTTTTTTTGAGACTGTGGTAGTTTACTGACCTCAGCTTAAACCAAATCTCTTCTATTATCTATGCCATGATTTCAGCTAATTGGTTACGCTCTGGACGAGAAAGGAAGCAACCTAGAGAAGCCCATAGAACTCCGCGTTAAGGTCCTTGACATCAACGACAACGAGCCCGTGTTCACGCAGGATGTCTTTGTTGGGTCCGTGGAAGAGTTGAGTGCGGCAAGTAAGAGTGTGTTATTTGCATGAATGAATACCCAAGGTCATTTCGTCCCCATTGTGTAGCTGAACGCTAAATCCTCTGTCTTCGTGGAGGCTGAGTATTACCCATAAGAAACCTTTTGCTCTAGGTTTAGCACTGCTTTTCTGTTACAAGTTTTTTACCCTCAGAACTTAATTGTCAGATTGATGTGACAAGTTGGGTCCCCACAGCAACCATTCAACTCTACTCCGTATCAAGAAAGCAGCCCTGGACAATGTGTAAACAAACGGACGTGGCTGTGTTCCAATAAAACTTTATGTACAAAAACAGGTCGCTGCTGGGTTTGGCCCACTGGCAGTCGTTTGCTGGCCTGTGACTGATAGTATTTCTCCTGCCAGGCTGCAATGCAATTATTCGACGCCGTGCTCCATAGGGGGACTTGCAGGAGAGATTTCTCTTTGATCAGAATGGAAAGAATAGCCATGCTTCCCCTGAATTGCTTGTATTTTTAACGAGCATGTATTTGTGTCTGTTCATTCTCCTGTCTTTGGGTTGGTTATTAGAACTAGCATAAACAAATTTGCGGGCCTCCTGTAGCAGGTATTCAGGACTTCACCCTGAGAACTGTATGTGCTAACCTCAGCCTCGCCCTCTTCTTGTTTTTCTTATTCCTACCTCCATTCACATGTATTTCCTCAGACAATTACATGTTTTGATCTTGGTAAGCTGATTTTTGATAAGCACCTGAAATCCTTTTTGGAACAAGCTAAAATTAAATAAACTAATAAGGTATGTCAGTGCGCTGGAAGTTGAGTTTCATCTCGGACGCCTTTGTTTCCAATGCCAGATACACTTGTGATGAAAATCAACGCGACAGATGCAGATGAGCCCAATACTCTGAATTCTAAAATTTCATATAGAATCGTGTCTCAGGAGCCCGCTTACCCTCCGGTGTTCTACCTAAACAAAGATACAGGAGAGATTTATACAACCAGTATCACCTTGGACAGAGAGGTAAATTAATATTTGATGCTGCTCTTGTTTTTAGTTCTCGTTTGCCCTTCCGGTTTGTCCTCTCTCTTTCTTTCTCTTCTCATTTCCCTACTTTGTTCTGTATTACTCACTCGTTGGATAGCTCTTGGAATTAACCTCCTCTAGGGATGTGCTGTCCAATATAGTAGCCATTAAGCCACGTGTGGCCATTGAGCGCTTGATATGTGACTCACCCAAGTTGAGAGGTGCCATATAAATGGAAAGTATACACCAGATTGGGAAGACGTAGTATGAAAATGAAGAATGTAAAATATCACCTTAATGATTTTTTTGTTGATCACGTGTCAAATTGATAATATTTTGGGATACCATGGATTAAATAAAATAGATTTGTTTAAACTTAGCATGCCTGTTTCTTTTTACTTTTTTAAATGTGGCTGCTAGAAAATTAAAAATTACATAAGGACAGCACAATTCTAGGGGCTCTCCAGGCAGGATCTGTTGGCTAGAGGGTTCTGAAGCATCGTTTCTTAATTTGTGGCTCTGTAATGAAACGTCAGAGGAGTCTCTCCTACTGCTAATGCATGTACAGAGGGAGGAGGAGGGCTGGAAATAGGAGTCCTATTTAAGGTGATAGAAGTATTTATAAAGGAAAGAGTTTTCGTAAATGCCAAATTGGAGGAAAATTTGAGTCAGCTTCCTAAAAAGGATGTTTTCTCAAACATTTCACTTTTTGTTTCTAACTCAAAGGGGAAATTTTAGATGAAAAAGGGAGATAGAAGTTTTCTTAAATGCCGCAGACATAAAGGTTTTAACAGCATGCACAGTAAAATGTTGATGATGCTAAGAGTACCGTATTGTCATCAAATATAAATCATCGTCCGAGCAGTCAGCGTGTTTTGTATTGCTTGGAAAAATGACTTGACTGCCCAGAGAAGGAGAGGGCTGTACTCAACATCCCTATCAAGATCTTTGTAAGAGTAAAGAATATTATGATTCCTAAAATTCTACTCTACCTTCTCACATAAAATGAGAATGGGAAGGCACAATGTTGAATTAGTAGCGTGATTTTTTTTTTTAAACAAGCTTCTGTCTCTGAAGTATGGGAAGCTTAGACAAAAAATAATGGCTGTCACCTATGGGGCATTCACCATGTGCCCAGAGCTATTCTAAGCCCCTTCCACAGATTAACCCTTTAAACCCACCTCTAAACCCTGTGAGGCAGATCCAATTATTATCCCCATTTTACATAGAAGGAAACCAAGGATGAAAGGGATAAAGTGTGTGTCCAGCACTGCTGGTAAGTCAGAATTGGAATCCAGGCAGCTGGTTCCAGAGTCTCTTCTGTGCTGCTTTTTGCTGAGCAGTTCTGTTCTGCGCAGATTCCCCGGGCACTGACACTGGTTGCCTGGCTCCTTTTTTTTTTTTTTTTTAATGGAGGTACCGGAGATTGAACCCAGGACCTCACGCGTGCTAAGCACATGCTCTACCACTGAGCTATACCCCCACCTTCTTTTCTTTGCCGGCTCTTCTTAAACTCCAGCCACATTGAATGGAGCCATCAGAAGGGGACCATGTTGGAGAGAAGGGTTCACTTTGGTATAAAATCTGAGAAGTCCTTCTCTAGGACACATTCTCTAAGAATTTTATCTCCTGAATGTGTGTGATGTGTCACCAAGTTTTGCCTTCGCTAGCTGAGTTTTCTTGGGGGATTAGTTTTTGCTGGCTTGACTTTTAGCCGGGAATGAAGTGTGGGACAAAAACCAATTCCTATAGTCCATCACTTCCACGGTAAATCAAACTACATCGTGAACACCCTCTTTCGTGCTCAGACCATTTAAAGGAGGGACTCACCCAATAAATATCACCAATGGTGTAATTAAGAATTTGATATTGACAACTGCTCTAGGCTTTTCTGCCCTTTTAGAAAAGCTCTGATGGCAAACAGCATCTTCACACAATTAACAAGAGATGATAAAACTTATTTATGAATAAAATACACTGTAATTCATTCCCTCGATAATAAATTGAACTAAAACCAGATAGATAGATTTGGGAGAGATTCATTTTCACCCCAGCTGGATATTTCTCATTGCCCTGCAGGAGCACAGCAGCTACACGTTGATAGTAGAAGCAAGAGATGGCAATGGACAGATAACAGATAAACCCGTGAAACAAGCCCAAGTTCAGATTCGTATTCTGGACGTCAATGACAACATACCTGTGGTCGAAAATAAAGTGGTAACTATTATTTTTATAACAAATGTACCTACTTATTCATAATTTAGCCCTAACTAAAAATACATCGCCTCTGTTTGTGCTACATCAAAATCAAAATCGTGTGTTCATGTTTTGCAGTATGAAGGGACAGTTGAAGAAAACCAAGCCAATGTAGAAGTTATACGCATAAAAGTGTCTGACGCGGATGAAGTAGGCTCTGACAACTGGTTAGCAAATTTTACTTTTGCATCAGGAAATGAAGGCGGTTATTTCCGCATAGAAACTGATACCCAAACTAACGAAGGAATCGTGACCCTTATTAAGGTAAGCACGTAGTGTTCAAAACTGGAATGGGACAAGTTGGTCCAGAGGAGGAAATTGATATATTTTGAGTTCCAAACATTTATAAGTGTTTTACATAATCACTTAACTGGCACCACAGTTGTTAGATGTGGGAGCCATTCCTATTTGCCCAAGTTCTGTGGTTAGTAAGTGGTCACACTTTTGTGTGTGTGTTTCATGCACGTAGTACAAGGGCCACATTGGAAACAGTGTTCTAATTGTGCTTAACTGAATCAATGAACAAAAAATTAAATAGTGTTATTAAGCATATGGGTGTTAAACATGTAAAACCCTTACCCCACAGAATTTTTTAAACAAAAATTACACGATGGATCTTTATCTAACCAAATAAAAGTAAGGAAGAATATCAATGTATGTTTAAATGGTTTATGATAGAATTACCTTATCAGATTTTAAAAGAAAAGGCAAAGCTACAGCTTTCAAAACACCGTTTCATTAAGTCACAGGCAAAACTTGGAACATAAAATACGTGTTGACTGATACACTGATTATGTCAAGTGTACTTTAGAAATAGCATGATTCACAAAGAACAGAGTATCTGGAGGAAAGTTAATCTTTTACTGTATTAATAGCAAACCAGATATTAATAAACATTATGCTAAAAATGAGGAGGTTAGATTCTTTGTTCAAGCGAATTTGAGATCCCCTAGGTTTAACAGTTAAGTAGCTGTTTGTTCTGCAGGAGGTCCCAGTCTGATGACACGCTGCGTTAGTGGACCGGGCTGGCAGTGCCGCCCCTGCTTGGCGCAGCCCTTTTCACCAGAACAAACCCCTGGGACACATTTTAAGGAATGTTAACTTACATTGCATGTCCATTAACTTTTTTTTACTGAGAAAAAACCACACCAGGTGGCTAAAAATAAAAATATATGTATTTTAAAGGATTTGACTTTAAATAAAATACATTGGGGATGCTTTCTAAATATCCTTAACATTTATGAATATCCAAATTGACAGAGACTTTTTAATGCCATGATATCCAAATAAGAGTTGGAACACTCAGTGTAGCTGTATTTCTCATGTTTTAAATTATATCTAACATTAAAACCGCACGTGTGTGTGTTTGGGTTTTGTTTTCCCTTTTAAAAGAATTCCCTTTGATTTTTGCCTTTCTAGGAAGTAGATTATGAAGAAATGAAGAGTCTTAACTTCAGCATTATTGTCACTAATAAAGCAGCTTTTCACAAATCAGTGAAGAATAAATACAAGCCTACAGCCATTCCCATCAGAGTAAAAGTGACAAATGTGAAAGAAGGCGTTTATTTTAAAAGCAACACAATCAGATTTCACACTAGTGAGAGCAAGGAAATATCAAGCCAGAACCAAATAATGGGGAAATTTCAAGCGTTTGATGAAGACACTGGACAACTGGCCCGTGTGAAGTAAGAGATGGTTATGAATATTAGCTCCTCGTTTTTAATTACTTTGAATGCCAGTTTTCAAAAATCATAATGAAATTTGAACACTGCACTCTTTCACACCCCGCCATCATAATCCCCCAAAGGTCTGTAGATTCATTTTCCTGGAGTTCTGCTGGTCACTGCAGGGCAAGGACATTCTCCCAGGAACCCCCTCCCTCCACCACCTGAGTATGAGGCAGAGACTGGGTGGCTCACCTCAGAACAGTTCTGAGAAGGCTGAAAAGCAGCAAAGAAAGTTCAGAAAGGAACTTCCTAACATCTGTCTTATCTCCTGAAAGGGTGTTAGAGGTAAGGTAGTAAGTAGCAAATAAAATATACTGCAAATTCCCACTCAGCACGGGTTTGATTAAGAGAAATCAAAGTAGCTGCAAAATGTGTTGGAATATGGGGAGACTAATTTTATTTGCTCATAAACCTTGAAAATGGATCTTCATTTAAACTGTGCTGTTTGGTTTGGTGATGGATGAACCTTTTGTCATGTTCTTCTCGGTCATGGTGACCTTTACTCAGAATATATTTTACTGGCAACCTACCATGTGCCGCCAGCGTGCTGGAAGGCATGGGATTGTGTCCACTCTGTGGAGACTCCTTAGGTTTGCATGATCCATTCACATCTCAAAGTAGATTTACATCTTAGATCTCAGAGCCCTGCCATCGAAAGATGACTCTCAGCAGAGCTATTATTTATGAAGTTCTGGTTACTAAGTTATTTGGTTGAATTTGAAGCATCCTCATCTACCACCCAAGACACAGCTTCTGTGCTTTCCTGCTGTTGGTGGCAGAGTTGTTTGCTTGCCTGTGTCCCTGGGCACCAGCCCTCCACGAAACATTGTATTCAGATGCGTAGCCAACTGTAGCCAGAATGCGAATATGGAGGAAGCTCTTCAACAATCTCTTTCCTTTTAGTGAACCTCCTTTTCATAGAATTCATCAGCCAATAGTAGCAAATAACCGTTTTCTAAAATAATATTGACAAACAACTTCCGTCGTATTTTCTGTAACGTCGTGGTGACCCCTTTTGCCCACCTCACCTTCAGGAACCAGTCTAGCTTCTCTTGAATTCTGTCGTCTAGTTTTTATTTCAATGGCTCTAAACCTAACAAGGCAGTCCCTACCTACACCCCCAGCATTGAGGATGAATGTTCCATACGATTTCTCACACCGAACACTGAGAGACCGAGATGTTCTAGTTGATTATGCTCCAATAATATTGTAGCTGTCTATTGAAATTTCACTTTCCATCTAACCAATTTTGGTTGCTGTTTTTATAAGAGTTATAACTATATCAAAAGATTGTATGTTCAATGTTGAAAATAATGAACCACATTTACTTCTCGAAAGTATTTCATTCTTTAGCATACAATTACAGAACTTTAGAATGAGAATGATCTTAAAGATTAATTCCACCCTACTGTTTTACAGGTAAGGAATGAGAGGCACACCTAAGTCCAGTAATTTTCCAGTACCCGCCTAATTTAGAAATGTTGAGGGGGAGGGTGTAGCTCAGTGGTAGAGAATGTGGTTAGCACACATGAGGTGCTGGGTTCAATCCCCAGGACCTCCATGTAAATAAATAAATAAATAAATAAATAAATAAATAAATAAATAAATAAATACCTAATTTTCCCTGCTCCAAAGCAATTAAAAATAAAGGAAAAAAATTTTTTAAAAAAAGAAATGTTGATAAGGACAGCAGAAGAATCACTCTCTTAACTTTGTCGTAGTTTACTCTTTTACTGATTATTCATATACGTTGGTTGTCGATGGAGATTTGACACAACCCATGAGCTGCCATTCTACTTTGGTGTCTAATTTTCACAGTAGGAAACAGTTAGAAAATTCCTTCATTGAGGTCACACGTAACATTCCATTGTGAAATGTGATTCTTGTCACTGTAACTGTGTCTTTGTTACAAGTATAACGTGGGAAAGCACTGCCGGCAGGTTAAGTCTAAGCTTTAAAACTCCAGACATGAAACTCAGAAACATTTGTGAAAATCCAAGTGTACTGTCATTTACTAGTAACAATATTAAAAAGCAGGAACATTCAGTTCAAGAGTATAGTTGGAATTTTTCTTAAATAGTCACTATAAATAAATATTGTTGTAAATTAGCCACTCATTTTTGTGTGCCTCAACAGCCACTAAATAGAAAATAAACTATTGGGGGAGGGTATATAGCTCAAGCAATAGAGCGCATGCTTAGCCTGCACAAGGTCCTGGGTTCAATCCCCAGTACCTCTTCTAAAAATAAACAAACAAACAAACAAACCTAATTACCTCCTCCTGCCCCCCAAAAAAGAAAAGAAACTATTCATCTGATTGGTTAAGCCAAATACTCATATGTTTGGTTTATATTTGTATTTGGATATATTTTAAAAATCAATGGTATTAAATTACATGCATTTCTGAAAACATAATGTGAGTGCTCTCCTTCCCTTCCCAAAGCTGTCTCTCTCCAAACTAATTCTCCTTTGCTCTGAGGGAAGAAACCCAGAAATCACCTTATCAGCATTGTTTTCAATCATCCATTTCTACCTGAAAGAAGCCTATTGCTCCTAATAATGAACAATATCCCCCATTTAAAATGCTTCCGTTTAAGGCAGTCACTGATTATTTTTTAACTGAGATTTTTAAATATTGACAGCATGCCGATACACAGTAGAATATCAGCTGCTTTCCTCCACGAGTTTTTGTTGGGTAACTAAGTCATCCTGCAAGGGTTAACTCCAAATATAAGGGAGACTAGATCGAAAAGTTGTAAGACAGACTGAAGAGCAACTGGTAAACCCCCCACCCCGGGTTAGTAGGCAGGGGATGGTGGCCCTGGCACAGATGCCTGGGGTGTGTTACAGAAATAAGGAAGGTTCCAAAGTGTGATACACAGCGAAGAGAGGGGCTTTTAGAATAGTTTCAAGAAATTTCAAAACACTCCAAACTAATGCCTGTAATAAGAACACACATCATGGAGCAACAGGTAAGCTTAAAAGGGTTGTAGATATTCTCAGTTTATCCAGAACTCATAATTAATTTTGTGTTTGTTTTGTAACAGATACGCCAAATTCGAAGATACAGACAATTGGATCTCCGTGGATTCTGCCACATCTGAGATTAGACTTGTAAAAATTCCTGATCATGAATCCAGATATGTCCAAAATGGTAGCTACACTGTAAAGATTGTGGCTATAACAGAAGGTAAGTTATTAAATAGGTATTTTTTCTTGGTTATACTTACTTAGATTTTACTTTTCAGCATCAGACTTTTTGTTTTGACCTTATAGAAAAGTCAGATGGGTAAACCTTCACATTTCTACTTACTTAGTGGATTAAAGACATTACTTGATCTGAACATGAAAACATATCTAAGATGGGAAGTGTCCTAATTTGGCGAGTACCTTCTTACCCAGTTGGCAAGAGAATCCAAACTGTGTCTGTTGGTGAGCAGTAAAACCAGAATGTACATTTTGTTGTTCTTGTTTTTAAGAGTATCCTAGAAAAACCATCACTGGCACCATTGCTATCATGGTTGAAGACATCAATGACAACTGCCCTACGCTGATCGACCCAGTGCGGAGCGTCTGTGATGACACACAGTATGTGAACGTGACCGCAGAGGACCTGGACGGACCCCAGAACAGCTGGCCTTTCAGTTTCTCCGTCATTGACAAGCCGGCCGGCATGGCAGAGAAGTGGAGAATAGTGCGCCAGGAAAGTAAGCAAAATCACTGGACTCCATATTTAAATATTTTTTCTAGTCCATAAGTTAGATTTCCAGCACAGGTTTTAAAATGTGGTTCTGAACCGTAGACATGGTGTCTTTGATCGGACTAATCATATGTGTCCCATTTGGGGGGAGAGAAGGAACGTGGACATCTAATGTCTGAAAGTAGCTGGGTTTTTTTCTCCAAATGGCTCTGGGAGTCGCTGTCTCATAGCTGAGGGTTGCCTTGCCTTTCTAAGCACAGACGTCACCGTGGGCGTCTTCTAAAATTCTCGATGTCTGGTGATGATGTTTCCATTCAAAATACCACTTACTGATCGTGTTCCACGTGCCCGTCTGCTAGACCTTCACATTTATTCGTTATCCCGTAACGTTAGTCCCTGGTGACAGCCGAGAAAACTTTGGACTTAAGTCACTTGTCCAAGGTCACAAAGTGGGTAAGTGATGGACACAACATGGAAAGGAGTCTGTCTGTGCCTCTCCCCCGGCCCCAGCCGCCGGGCTGGAAGTGGGATTTGAACCCAGGCAGTCTGGCTACTGCGTTTCAACCCTCTATGCTTATGCCCTTTGCCTCTCCAGACACATAATGGATTTTTCCATCTCAGGATACAGAGATACAGATGTTGGGATTGGATGAGCTCTTGAATTTCTTCCCTAGCCTTAGACACATGGAGACAGGATTCTGTAACCCAGGCTTTCTTCTCCTTGGTTATACAATAAGGTGGAGTGTCTGGACTAATTTCATCATCAAACACACACTGTGAATTCAACAGAGAAGTTATAGAAGAATAAAGCTCTTAACTGGAGCTAAATATGACTACAGTTAAAGAGTGTTTCTGCAGACTTACAGATACAGAGAACAAACTAGTGATTACCAGTGGGGAGAGGGAAGTGGGGAGGGACAAGACGGGATGAGATTAATAGAGGTACCATCCACTATGTATAAAATAAATAAACCATAAGGATATGTTGTACAGCACAAGCAATATTTTATAACTATAAATGGAGTATAACCTCTAAAACTTGTGAATCACTATGTTTTACACCTGAAACTTCTATAATACTGTAAATCAACTATACCTCAATAAGTTTTTTTAAAAGAATGTTTCTGTAATTTAATCTTGCTCCTGCCTTAGTAATTACTCATTTTTATTTTCCTTTATTTTCTTGTCCCTTACAGGTACCAGTGCGCTGCTGCAACAAAACGAACAAAAGCTTGGGAGGAATGAAATCCACTTGCGGATTGCAGATAGTCAGGGCTTCAGCTGCCCTGAGAAGCAGATCCTCACGCTCACAGTGTGTAAGTGCGTGGAAGGCAGTGGTTGTGCAGAAATGTTGTCTGACTCCTACGTTGGCCTGGGACCTGCGGCTACTGCACTCATAATTTTTGCCCTTCTGCTCTTGTTACGTAAGTATTATAAAAGCTGCACTTAAGCTCCTCTACTAATTTTAGTGCCTTTTGGGGTTTTTCTTTTTCTTTTTCTTTTTTTAGTACTTTGTTACTGCAGTAGTCATTGACGTCTTTAGTTTTTCCATAATCACGCTAGAATGCTTTTGAGGGTGGGCAGGGAAACAAGAATTGATCCTTGATAAATTCACCGAAAGTGATTGGAGTGCTCTTCAGAATTTTGTTTTATGAAAATGTATCATTTCCTGATTTAAATAACCCAAGTTATTGTACACACTCTTCAGCATCCTTTTAACCTAAACCCTGTTGGTGTCCCCATCTTGATGAGCTCCGTGAGGGAGGGAGGGAGGCTGTCTGTTCTTCTGTGCCCAGTGCCTAGAATAGTGCCTGGTGCAGAGAATGCTCTCAGAAGATACTTGCTGCATGAATTTAGATTATGGCCACAAGGTCATTGTACAAACTCATCTTATACCCACTGATCCTTGCTTGGCACGTGCAGCTTGTCAGCGCCCCCTCCCCAGACCCTCTGCTTGGCTTGCCCCTTCGCCTGCACCAACAGCACATGTCTCTTCCCAACAATGACAACCACTCCTGCCCGCCCCGCACACCCTCCAACGACCTGGGGGTTCCTTTCATGGAAGAACAAACAACTGCAGCCTGGGGTCAGGTGGAACCACTGCACGTGACCCCTGCGCACGGGCAGCGGACCTCCTCCAAGGCAGCCTCGGCCGTTTCAGCGTCACTAGAGGAGCTCGTCCAAGCCACTGGTAGATGTGCGACTGAGTGTACCCCACTCCACAGTGTGCAGTGCGCTTTTATACCATTTGGATTTAAAGGGTAAAAATACAGACATAACGGTAAATGGCTTGTGACAGCTCACCAAGTTCACAGGTGGGCAGGGCTGCATCTTTGATCTGGGGATTCCCTGCACTGCCTTCTCCTCCCAGATTTCCCAGGACCTGATGTGGTTCTTGGCACATGGCAGACACTGGATACACGTTTGCTGCATCACCCCTGGCTGATTTCAGTCTTCTTATTGCACCCAGTAACCATAGTTACTATTACATAAAAAGGAATCTAGGGAGCAGTCATTTCATCACTGGGAGCTGCCAGGTGGGAGTTTCAGTAAAAGCTAAGTTCGAGGTGAACTGCTTGCAGATGCCGTTAACTCTTTTCTCTACTGATCGTGGGGCCAGCATTGGCCTTCGCTGCCTCCTGGAGGTAGAATAAAATTGAAGGAGGAAGCTCTGAAATTTTATTGAATTCTGGATGAAATGTTATATATGTAACATTTTATATATATAAATGTATATTTATATATTTATAATATATATATAAATATATATATAAAATGTTATGTATATATATTATAAATGTAGAATAATTTTAGAAAATAGTACTTAGATGATTCAAAGGTTAACTGGAACCCCAGTGAGTCATGCCTTCTGCCAAATCCTACCCTGTGGTGAAGTGAAGTATTATAGAAGCTCCAGTGTTCTAGAATGTTTTACCATATTAAAGTTTTTCTGCCCTTAGGAGCTTTTGATTTTTTTTTTAACACATAAATGTATTTTAGATGGTGAATTTTTTTCATATTAAAAGTTAAAGTCGTTTTTAAAAAACAAAAATTTAAGTCTTTAAGTCGGTTTTAATGATTTGGATACTATCGAATCCAGTCTTGGTGCTCCGCTCAGTGACCGCAGCCAGGGACCGCACAGTCTTTGGGATGGACCAGGCCTCTCGTTCTGTAGGGCTCCCTCATCTTGCCTGGAGGCTTTGGCATAAGTCACTCAAAACAAGCTTGGTGAGGTTGGCGCCAGGGAAGGAAAGGAAAAGAGCTGTAAATACGTGAAGATTGCACTCCAGAAGTGCTATGCTAATTCAAGAATTACACAGTGTAAATTTATAAATCTGTCGAGACTAACCTTCTCTGGACTCAATTTTGTTTCCGTGCAGTGGTACCCCTTCTGCTGCTGATGTGCCATTGTGGGAAGGGCGCCAAAGGCTTCACCCCCATCCCTGGTACCATAGAGATGCTGCATCCGTGGAACAACGAAGGGGCACCCCCTGAAGACAAGGTCAGATAACCCGCTGTCAGTGCAAGGGGTCTTCTTTTCTGATTGAGAAGTCTTTCTGACGTCTTAGGCCATTAGAGTAAGATGGTTACTACAGATTTCAGTCACATGCCTTCATTAAATACAGAGTTGCAATAATAATAATATATTTCGTTTGTTGGCAGGACAGAGCTGAGGTGGGTCTGCTCTACTGTGACAGGTGCTGTGTTACGGACAGTGTAACAGAAAGGTCAGGTGGTGACGCTGACACCGGGAGTGTAGAACAGAGGTTAAAGGGAGCAAGAGTGTGTAGGGATTTAGGTGGAAACTTTTGTCCTGATATTAAATGGACGGTGCTTCTCCATTTCCATTCCGCTCGACCCACAGGGTCAGCAGGGGGGCCCCCACAACCCCCATGACAGTTGTAAAATGTTGCAGAATCCCTGCCCCTACCTCCTGAATAGCCACCTCCCACCATCTCTCTGCTGCATCTTCCCCTGGGTCTCTCGTCACCATCTGCCGTGAGCATCCTGTCTAATAGGAGATGAGTCAATATCAAGTGTCAGAGAACTCAGAATAACAGTGGCTTAAATATAAAAACATGGGCCGTCCCGGCCCAATGTGATGATCCCTGCACAGCCTGGCCCCGGGCATCTCCCTTCTCAACGTTCCTCCGTGGATGAGTTCCACTCCCTGCTGTCCTCACGCTCCAGGCACGAGCTACCATCCCCACATTCCAGCCCGACCATCGGGAAAAAAGTGACCAACTGCTTTTCAAGAGCACTTCCCAGAAGCTGCATACACCATTTCCACTTAAATCACGGCTAACTTAAATCACGTTAACCAGAACTTAGGCAGGCAGCTACACCTGTAGCAATGGAGGCTTGGAAAGGTAGTCTTTATTTGGGGTGGCCATGTGTCCAGCTGGAAAAATAAAATAAGGGTTCTATAACCGTAGAAGGCATCGAACTCCAGGGGAAAGTTGAAATGCTGTTGGTGCCCATAGAGTAAATGGGCTGAGACCATATTTTAAAGTCTTTTGTTTTCTCCTTGGGCTAAAATCCGCTAACAAAACAAAAAGGTACTGTGGAGATCTTCAGAAGACTCAAACACAAGTCATGCAAACAAAAACAGTTTTCCTAATTTGCCTCCGTGGAAATAATGTATTTACAGCCCAGGCTCCCTGAGCTGGGACCCTTCCACCAGCCGTGCGGACCTCCACCACCCAACTGTGTTTGCTCCGACAGGTGGTGCCTCCGCTTCTGACAGCAGATCTCAGAGACGCGGCCGCAGCTGGCGCTGGAGCAGGATGTGTGACAGCCAGGGAAGCCACCGTGAAAGGAAGTAGCTCGGCCTCCTTTACCAAAGGGCAGCAGGAGATGTCCGAGGTGGACGGCCGGTGGGAGGAGCACAGAAGCCTTCTCTCCCGTGGGGCTACCCAGGTTACAGGGGCAACGGGCGCGCTGCTGAGCACTGGCTCCATACGGACCACGAGAGCCATGGGGGCTTCCAGAGAGATGGCCGGAGCCCAAGCAGCTGCCTTAGCAGTGAACGAGGAATTCTTAAGAAGTTATTTCACTGAGGTAAGCGTTGGTTTTTATGTGTGAAGGGCAAAAGCATGTATATGTAAACGTGATGATTGTTAGGGTAATCATTTCGTTGGATGTAAATGGGACTTTTTCTTTCTTTTAATTGAAGTGTAGTCGATTTACAATGTTAGTTTCAGGTGTACTGCAAAGCAGTTCAGTTATTCATATATATACATATTTTTTTTTCAGTTTCTTTTTCATTACGGCTCATTGTAAGATATTGAATATAGTTCCCTGTGCTATACAGTAGGTCCTTGTTGTTTATCTATTTTTTTTTCAAGAATACAGACCAGTCGTGTTGTGGGATATCCTTCAATTCGTGTTTCTCTGATGTTTTCTTGTAATTAGACTGAGATGTTAGGCATTTGGGGCAGGAATCTGGAGTCTTGTTCTTAAATGAAGTGTGTCATTCATGTCAACGTCCCTGTTCTTGTTCCGTTTTAGAAAGCTGCCTCTTACACGGGGGAAGATGACATTCAGACGGCCAAAGACTGCCTTCTGGTTTATTCTCAGGAAGAAACTGAATCTCTCCAGGGTTCCATTGGCTGTTGCAGTTTTATTGAAGGGGAGCTAGATGACCGCTTCTTAGATGATCTAGGACTTAAATTCAAGACACTTGCTGAAGTTTGCTTGGGTCAGAAAATAGAGATGGAACCGGAAATTGAGCTGAGGCCAAAACCCAGGAGAGAAACAAACGCGAAGGCAGCTTCAAGTGCATTCTATGAGCAAACTAGGGTCCACTCAGAGAAGGCACTTTCCTCCAGTGGCAGCTTTCAGGTTCCCACACCTCTGCATGAGGCAAACACAGAGAAAGTAACTCAGGAAGTGGTCACTGAAAAGTCTGTGTCTTCTAGGCAGGGTCCAAAGGTAGCAGCTACACCACCTGAGGCACTGGCGGCTGGTAGCAGGATAGTGACAGAAACGTCCTATGCCACGGGCTCCATGGTGCCACCAAGCACGGTGGTCCTGGGCCCCGGGCAGTCCCAGGGCCTGATTGTGACGGAGCGGGTCTACACCCCGGCTTCTGCCCTGGTAGAGCAGCAGTACGCTAGGGAAGGTAACGTCCTGGTTACCGAGACAGTCCTCCAGCCTCACGGGGGGGTGTCCGGGCCTCTGGAAGGCACTCAGCATCTGCCAGATGCCCACTATGTCATGGTGAGGGAGAGAGAGCGCGTCCTCGCCCCCAGCCCGAGCGTGCAGCCCGCTCTGGCCGTGCCCAGTGCAGCCGTAGGACAGAACGTGACAGTGACCGAGAGAGTGCTGATGCCTGCTTCCGCGCTGCAGTCTAGTTACCATATTCCTGCTGAAACCTCTGTAACGGGCACAAAGACTCTGGTTTCTGGAGCTGGAGTCCCAGGCCCTCTCCCAGACTTGGGCTTGGAGGAGTCTGCTCATTCTAACCGTACCATCACCACATCTTCCACCCACATCTCCAGGCAGAGCACGGTCCAGCACTCTTACTCCTAGACGGCGCTCAGCACACACCGGCCCAGAGTGGAGCCAGCCGGGGCTGAGGGCCTGCTTTCAGGGGACCTGGCTTTTCATGAGCCTTACACACATGAGAGGCACATACACCTTGGGCTTAAATTTTTCCTCCATCACAAATATGCAGAGAACCTCACTGACTCAGCTTCTAGGCGTGCACTTCAGAAGAGCTCCAGGACTTCCTGAGGGCGTAATGATCATGCTGTCTTAGGTGCCTTTTAGTGACTCATGGCCAAACAGTACTCACAGAGCAAGTTAAACAGAGAGTAAATCTGGCTTCTAAGAATTTATCAGATGAACAGTGTCCAGTTCATGAGCCGTCCAATAGAGCCACCCACCAAACTGAGCGGGCCCCTCTGCACAGCGTTTAACGTTGCTGCTCCCTATTCCATGCTTTCCTGCACCCAGCAGATTATCAGCAACTTATTTATCCAAAGATACATGCACAGTCTGAGTAACCAGTTTTGCTTGTTTGGTTTCCTTAAGACTAGAGGCCCTCCAATTCCTGTAAGATTAATTGAATTTTGGAACACCGGCATGGTGAGAGCACACACTGCATGTTCCTGTGGGCGCGTGTGTGTCGTATAGCCTTAAAAACAGCATTATACCTTCCCTTTGTCTCTCAGTAATCATGAAAATATTAAATACTTCAAATTCAGTAAGCTAATCCAGGGCAACATTCATAAACATAAAATCACTTTATTTTTTATAGTAATAAAATATACTATTAAAAAAAAACTCAGGATACATTATCTTCTAAATTAGTACAGCTGAATTAACTCTATCCACTGTGGTAAGAACCATGCCTGTTTCATTGCCATATGTCCCCCATGCCTATTGTGGGTGGCAAATCAGCATTTGTAGAATTAAACTGAATTTTAGAAGCCACTCTTACCTATAATTGCAAAAAATATCGAAAGACCCTTTAACTTCTGTAATTACGAGTTTGAAATTACGATTTATTCCGTGTCTCAAAGTCATTGGCTAGCTAGTCACGGCTTCCTACACGAGTGTTAAATATTAGATAGCTGACCTGAACTTGTACCTCCTGCCCTTTTTTAAGAAGTGATTTGGGTGTTTTGGCCAAATAAATAGATTGTATTTTTATTGCTCCTTGAAGAAATCATCCATCTCTAGTTTCAAAGTGTAAGTGCATACCAGTAATAATTTATTTCAATATTCTCTACAATAAAAAATGTCCATAAATTTTTTTAAAAGGCTGTAGTTTTGTGAATTTTCAGGATATTTTACTAGGAAAATGAATCTCTAAAAATTTATTTTGTATCACATTTTTTAAAAATATTGTTGACTTTTGCATTATGCAAAAGATTTTACATATTTTTACTCCCACTTTTGTATATAAGTAAAAGGCAAATATTTTTAGACACCACAAGTCTGTGGCCAAAATGAAGGTCACTGTTCTGTGCTCTAAATTGTTTACTCTCTACTTAGTCTTTGTTGTTGCTTTTTTTTTTTTTCACTATAGACTTAGTAGTTAATTTTTGCCAAGTCTGCATCAGGAATATCACTAGTGTGTGAAAATGGGGCTATGACCTACGTGCTCCAAACCGACAAAACTTGGTCTTCAACTTCCTCCTTGGGTGGGTGTGAAAAATCCTCACTTGTCTCCTGTATGTAAAGTAATCACATTTTCTAAATGGTTTTCTTTGTACGTGAAAGCATGGTTTGTATTAGTTACATTTGTTCCATGGGAGAAGCATTATATTTGTACGTGTTATCCTCAAAATATTTAAATAAAAAGATGACCTTTTGAGCAACCCTTTGCCCATATCTTTATTGCCCCATCATATTTTTACTAGGAATGTAAGTAGTCGTTAGGGAGGAGACAGCACCCTGAAGGCAGGTGTTTGTCAGACTTTGGTGTTGGTTTTCATTAGGACTGCTTATATCTGGCTCAGCCAGCCTCCTCGGAAGAACATATTTCCCTTCCTAAGAGGGGCAGACCACAAGCAGGCTCAGTTAAATATGAGTTTCAGACCATAATGAATAGCTCTTTAGTGTAAGTGTGTCCCAAAGTAAAAAATTGTGTCCACCTGAAATTCCTATTTCCCTGGCTGCTCTGTTTCTGTTTGCCAAGCCTGGTGACCTTGTTCCTAAGAGACTGGAGTTTGCTCCCCGCCTGGAAAATAATATGGGAGGAACCTGTGGATTGATTCAGCTGAAGAAGATTTGCACTTCTGACCCCAAGAGATGAAATCATTCAACCAATGTTGAGAAGCTTAGTTGCTTATTATATTTTACAAGGAAAATGATCAGAGTTTCTGTCAATACTGTAATGTCCCATTAATAAACAGTTCACAATGCAGGTGCATCAAGACGTCCTAAAGCATGAAGACTGTTCTACTTCTGGGTCCCCGGGACTCCAACCCTTAGGGGCACATGGGAGCAACTCTCAGTTGACCTCATGAATCTGTCCAGACCCAACATTCCAATCACCACCACATCAAAATTTATACAGTAAGACATTGCTTATCAAGTATCTAGAAATGAGATGTTTCAGATAACAACTCTCAGATAATTAAATCTTAACTTCTTTAACATACCAACATTTCCTAGTTTCACTATGTTCGTGTAGCTCAAATCCTCTGCATCATTATTGACTTCTTTTATCTACTTTTTCCATTAATCATTGAGGGAGGAAGGTTAGTCTTCAAATGATTGTGCGTTTGCCTGTTTCTCCTTTAATTCTTTCTCTGTTTACTTCCTGTATTTTGACACTTAACTATTTATACCTGTGTTATTAGGTACAAACACATTTAGATTTATTGTGCCTTTCTGAAAAACTGACTTACAGGCTGTCTCTCTTTATCTCTGGTTATATTCTTTGTCTTGAAATTTGCTATGCCTAACATTAACATCACCATGCTAGCGTACGCTTACTGTTCACATGCCAACCTGGAAAAAGGTAGAAGAGAAAGAAAGCAGTTTGATGATTGAATAAGCATTAAGCCAGAATGCAATGTGCAGCACGGGCCACCCATAAAGACTGGAGATGGATGAAGAAAGAGAAAAGTGGGTCATGGCATTTCTTCCCGTTTCCTACTGCCAACACCTGCCAGGCTTCTCTCTGCACAGCACCTCCCCTTTTGGGTTCAAGGACCCCTCCCCCTCTCTGCACCTGGAGGCCGTCGGTGGTGACTGCCCCCCTCCACGTGCTGCCAGACGCAGAGTCCTGGACCATCCCATGAGGTTTCCCCCACCTGCCTTACCTTTTGTATTTGACCCATTAAACTCTCCTCACCTCCGTCTGCTTCCCCCCGGGGACACTCCCTGACTCTCTCGGCTGCTTTCTTCTCCTGATACACCCAAACAGGACAATTGTGAATTTTGAAAATCCAACAGCATTTTCCAAGTAGATTTCCTATACCTGTGAGTGAACAGTGGTGTCAGTGTCTCACCCGCCTGTCTTTCATTTAATTTGCAGCCTCTAACTTGCTGCATCTCAAGCCCAAGTTGGTTCTCATTGTAAAGGCTTAATCAGAGAACTCTGAGAAGGGACTGAGGGCTTCCGACATAAAGTTGAATGATGGAGGTTTTAGTGCAGAATGGGGACTGTTTGCAGTGATTCAACATCCTTTCTGTTTATTGCAGAGTCTATATGCCGCTTGCTTGGATTATCAAGAGATTTTACTCCCTGTATTAGAGGTTTGTTTTATTATTCTGTCCTTTTACCCAAGGCTGACGCTGGGACAGAACCCAGATGCCCCATTACTTCCCCTCATCTACGGCTTTCCGCCTCTTCTAGCAGGAAGCTTGCTTTCACAACTTTCTTGAGTTGGATGTAGTTTCAAGCTTTGTCTTTTCCAACCCCTCCAAGGACCACGCCTACCATCACCCCAGGGCTCTTTCGCAGAGGAAAAAAAAAACTGGGTTGAGGAAAGGAAAACAGCCCTTGGGGTACTGCTATGAAAAAAGTGGGGAAACACGCAAAACACAAACATCATAAATGATTCTGAATATATTCTTTCTAGATGAAGCCTTAGTTGAGTTGGCTTAGCAGGAAACTATGTGTACGTTCACCTGGTGCTAATTCACAGGTTTCTCCACGTGGAGATCCTCTGGACCACAGAAACAGATGGAGTAGCAGAAGCACAATGATCTGAGCGCATGCTCATAAACCACGGCCTCAGCGCTACTGGAGTAAGTGAGTGTTATATGCATTCTGGCCACAAGATGGCACTAGGCACGCAGCAAAAGAGGCAAAGCCGATCAGCGCTAAAACTAGGAGGGGAAAATTCAGCGATTTAGTAAGTTCATAAGCAATGTAAACTCACAAAGGCCAATACTTGCCTTTGCTAACTGTGCTCCTTCCAGATAAAGAATGATATGCTTCAGGATTGCCTGGGAAACGAGGCCCAGATCATGGAAGTCTGATGAAACCTGTTCGGCTCCTTTGGTGATGAAATACAAAAGGTCTTCTGAAGGTCAGTCATGAGGCTATGATTCTACAAAAATGCCGCACTTTGGAGGATGGATTGGCCAATGGCTTGACAGATAACACACTTAGCCTGGTGTGAGCTAATTTTAAGAATAGATGTTGAAACAGCTCTTACAACTCAGTATAAAAAAACAACCCAATCAAAACATGGGCAGATCTTAATAGACATTTCTCCAAAGAAGACATACAGATGGCCAACAGGCACGTGAAAGGATGCTCAACATCACTAATTATTAGAGAAATACAAACCGAAACTACAGTGAGGTGTTACTGCACACTAGCATGGTCATCATCAAAAAGTTTACAAATAATAAATGCTGGAGAGGGTGCGGAGAAAGGGGAATGCTCCTATATTATTGACAGGAATGTAAATTGGTGCAGCCACTATAGAGAACAGTATGGAAGTTCCTTAAAAAAATAAAAATAGCATTATGGTATGATTTAGCAATCCCATTCCTGGGTCAATCATCCTGAAAAGATGAAAACTCTTAATTGGAAAAGATACATGCACCCCAATGTTTACAGCAGCACTATTTACAATAGCCAAGACATGGAAGCGACCTAAGAGTCCATGAACAGATGAATGGATAAAGAAGATGGAATATATATAGGAATCTTGGAGTGGAATACTACTGAGCCATTAAAAAGAATGAAATATTGCTATTTGCAGCAACATGGATGGACCTAGATATTAGCATACTGAGTGTAGTAAGTCAGACAGAGAAAGACAAATATTACATGGTATCATTTATATGTGAAATCTAAAAAATAACACAAATAAATTTATTTACAAAACAGAAATAGTCTCACAGAGATAGAACACAAACTTATGGTAACCAAAGGGAAAAGACAGGGAAGGATAAATTAGTAGTATGAGATTAGCAGATACACACCACTGTATATAAAATTAACAACAAGTATCTACTGTGTAGCACAGAGACCTGTATTCAATACCTTGTAATAGCTTATAATGGAAAATAATCTGAAAAATATATAAATGTATAAAATTGAATCACTTTTCTCTACCCTTGAAACTAACACAATATTGTAAGTCAACTATACTCCAATATTTAAAAAGTAAAATAATAATAATAATAATGAAAAGAATAGACATTGACTCTTTCTGCAAGACAAGATTCAGTTAAACCAACATGTGTTGCCTTCTCACTACATGCAGAGCACTGCTTAGTGCCTTAAAGGTCATTTAAAGGTGAGGATGCCCCAGGCTTTGCCCTTTGGGAGCCCACACAGTAGTGGAGGTGGTAGTTACAAACACCTTATTCTGAAAATCATGACAGACTGTAATAAACAAGACATCAAAGAGAGAAGGAAAAGGCCAAGGCTGCTGTGAGAGATGAGTCCATCTGTGAGGCAGGGCTGGGAATATTTAAGGAGACTTCTTAGAGAGGAAGGCTTTTCATGAACAGTGAAGATGAAGCCAACAGGCTTCAGCTGGATCAGAGGCTCACCTCACCGAGGGAGGGTGGCTGGTGTCTGGGAAATGACAGGCAGCAAACGCAGCAGAAGATATGGATGAAGGTTAGGTGCAGACCGCAGGTTAAGGCTGTGGCACCAGACTCTGTACAGCTGAGAGTCACAGGAAATTTCTGAGCAGGACAATCATATGATCAGGGTCTAGAAAGAGGAGGATGGGCTGCAAGTCTGAACGTGGGAGATGCTAAAGAAGAATGTTGGGGAAAGTTGAAAATAACTTCAACTCATGTGAAAGTTAAGTGTTAGCCTTTTTTTTTTTTTTCTCTGATATTCATTGATTTTCCCTTGTATTCCAGTGCCTCTTTCCTTGGTGTAGAGTAAAACATAAATGTTATGTCAACAAGGTCACTGAACCAACAGAGAGGCCCGTTATAATTATAGAAAAATGTTTCCCTAAACGAAATCGGGAGATGGCACTCAACAAAAGATTTGTTTTCCTGACTTGTGAGTTTATTTGTGTACAAAACCTTACAAAGTTAAGCACTCAGAGTAACACCGAGTTATTTACTTAATGATTCCTTTACAGTTAAAAAATAATAAAAGTATTTGAAATTAGACTATTCCAGAAAATCATTGACCTATGTTTGGTCCCATGATGGTGTGGTTTTGCCTGGGTCTCCCTTATGAAGTTATAAGATTTCTGAGCCAAGTATTTTGTCTTTATTTATTTTTGTAGCCTCAGTACATAATGCAGGCCTTAATAGATGACAGGTACTCATTTTTTTGTTGTTGTTGAGTTGACTTTGAATTAAACTGAATACTACTGAAATTAATTAAATGACATTCTTTGTACCACCAGATATTTCCCCAACATTCTACTGGAAACCTCATCTATGCAGTGAATTTGAAAGAATTTTCAGAGAACACCCCTATTTCCATCACCAAATTCCATCATATATTTTACTCTTCTTTCTTTATCACATGTCTATCTACCCACCCATTTCTCTATCCATCCACCTTCTTTTCTATGAATTTCAAATTAAATTGGAGAGCCATAAGTACACTCCCCGCTAACAATGTCAATGTGCAGATCTTTAACTCGAGTTCAAGATTTGTTTATATTTTTCCCCCTGAGGTAAAATTACAGACAATGAAATGTACCAATTGTAACTGTGCATTTGTTAAGTCTTGACAAACGCACATACCTGTGTAACTCAAAGATGTATAATAAAAAAACAAAGTATACTAAAAAAAATATTCAGATTTAGCAGCTCAGTTTCTGAGATTTCACATGAGGAGATAACCTTACAATTAAGACAAGATGTGTGCGGAAGGATGGTCATTGCAGTGTTGTTAATCATGCAAAAACTGTAAACAGCAGGTTACTGGTGGAGTTCATTAAGAAGCAGCGCCGTGCAGTGCCATGTGTGGATTAATGGGACACTTTAATGTTACAAAACGGTGACACTCCTAAATTATTTTCAGGAATTGCAAGGATACAGGGGGACATGGAATAGGTATTCCCACCACTCCGTCTGACCTTTGTGACGATGGCACTTGCAGCAGGCTTAATGGCCCACTTTTCAGACGAGCCAGCCACAGTGTGCGGCCCATGCTGGGTGAACCTTTCACATGCGGTGGCCTTCACTACTGGGTGCTTCTCAGAACTTGTTGTCACTGCAGTCAGTCTTGAAGAGGGGAAAATAAATGTGCATGTCACTTTGGAAAAATCACACTCTGAAGCCACAGAGAGACACTGGTACATGACAATAGAAGTGGTAATAATGATAGTATCCAATACTTTCTGGGTACTTTCTATGGGCAGGCACTCTGCTAATGAAGCATCTCTCATACAAATCTGTTTTCATCCTCTCAACAATCCTAGAGAGACATCCTATTATCTTCTCCCATTTTATGGATGAGTAAACTGAGGGTTGGTGCAGTTCCTCACTATGAAAAGCTGGACAATCTGTCTTGTGCCTTCATCAGACACACAGCCCTAGCTAAAGAAATGATGACAGGAAGATGAGAAAGCCAAGAGTGAGAGGGCCTTCGGGACTGCAGACATCTGTTTGTTGTGTCTTCCAATCTTTGGGTTTGTTCGGACAGAGAGGGGCTTCTTTAAAAACCATCCAAGAGCCAAAGACACAGAAGAGAGTTGGGTTTTTTTCCGCTAAATTGCTCCAAACTATTTTTCATCACTACAAACAAAAGCACAGGGCAGAAATTTCCATGCACCTGTGATCTACCATCGGCTAATCCTCTTTGGCTGTCACTTAGCAACCGGGTAACAAATGGAGGTTGGCGTCCCCAGGCTGATCAACATTCTTCTTTAGTCAAAAGATCACAGTTATTACAAAATACAGCCAACAGCCCTGAGGCTTACAGGGGTTTTAAAGGTCAGGCAAAGTTGTTGTTGGTTTGGTTTGGTTTTTTCCCTTCTGTGCAAAACAAGTCTTCTTTGTTTGGCTTAGAAAACTCATATGAAAAAGACCAGACTCTGGACTGTGGGGAGGGTCCCAGCTCGCTCCGTCTCTGAAACCCTGGGAGGTTTTTGCGCCCATTACTCAGCCTCTGCAGTGTCTCAGCTTTCTGCATCTACAGAAAATCCACACCAGCCCCTGACAGTAAAGACTAGCTGGAGAATGCTTTGAAGTCTCCAAAGAAATTGTCAAGGCTAGCTTTTGTCAGTGGAGAAAACAGCAATGATTTGTAATAAGTGAGGAAAACACATTCACAGACTCAAAGGGAGCTGAAATGAGCTTTGAAATTCAGCTAGACCCATACTCCCATTCAGAGGCTCCTCCTGACCAATGAAAGTAGGAAAGGGTTGGGGGGAGTACCTTCGTTCTCTGTTATCCACTCCCATTCATAGCTTGTGTACGGAAGTTCTTCCCTAAGTCTCACTGGAATCCCTCATGCTGCTGTTTCAAGCTAATCTCTTCTTGTACTCTTCACAATGGAGGCATCTATTTTTCTTACGATTTTTCTTAGTCTTTTTATTAACGTGGCATGCCTCATGAATTCACATGGACCTTTCTCTTCTCCAGCGTCAATTTTTAAATCATTTATCAGACAGACATGTCCAAGCATGGCACTCGGCTGAGCCCTGGACATACAAAGATCATTACGAAGTGGTCCTTGCAGGCGAGGTGCTTACGGTCTCGTGTGGTGAAGGAGATACTTAACGCGTGAGGTTCAGGAGTTCCTTGTTTTTGAAAGTATGCATTCTGATGAATGTCCGTTCAAAACTACCTTATTTTTTTCATCTCAACATTTCAGCTATATATGTATCACTAAAATTCAATTATTTCTTTATTTTTCACCGGCAGATCGTGGCTGGGGAGGAGCAGGGGCAGCAATAGCAGATGGGCACGCCCTCTAGTGGCAAAATGAGAGAAAAGGAACATTGAACTTCTCCCATTGCACCTACGTGGAGTAGCAGTAAATTAATGTATTTCCTGGATTTAAGGTACCATAAATTATAAGACAGAGCCATTGCTAGAATAAGAGAACAAAAAGACCAAAAGTGGGAGTGAAGTACAATCAACACATACGCCTTCTGGATCCTAGAACTCCAAGGGAAGTGTGAGGGGGCCACGTCAAGGAAATACAGTGGTGCGTTTGTACTGTCTTCCTTTCTCTGTGCACAGCTAGTGAGGGGTGATGAGTGCGGCTGACAGTGGACTGCGATGCACCAAGTACCGGCTGTCTGCTACTTCCCAGTCATCCTGCTGAAGGGACATCGTGGTTCGCGTTTAACACCTGGCAAGAGCAAGGCTCAAAGAAATCATCTACCTCGACCTTAGATATTTAACCAAAGACCCAGGATTTAAACTCTGGAGTTGACGTACAAAGTCCAAGATTGTTCCACCCTCCTAAGCTTCCTTCTGCTTTCCGCCCAAATGCTAGGGCTTCCTGGCTGCTGTGCTTGAAGACACTCAGTCCCCAGCACACGTGACAAGGTACTATTCCACCAGGGAAGGTGGGTCCCCTGAGCTCCGTTTGCACGCCGTTTCACTCCATCCCCACTCCCAGGGGACGTCCTTGAGCCGTCAGCTCCAGGAACTGCTCCACCTCAGAAACCTCTGTCTCAAGTCCCTGCCTTCCCAGGCATGTCTCCATCCCCACCACATGCACTCTTCAGCCTTCTGGAGGCTTTTAGAAACCTCCTCCCTGCTTCTGGATTCTCCCTAAATTTCTAGAAGCTCCCTAAATGGTCCTGACAGGCCCTGATTCCCCCACAGCCTGGGCTTGGAATTCAGGAAACCAGGAGTGTTCAGGCAGGGGCCCGTGGAGATGCTGAGAGGACAGGTGGGCCAGCGGAGACCCAGAATCAGGAGATGAGGGCCGAGAGGGTGGCCGCCTGCCTCATCAGTGGAGGTAAATGTTGGGAGCCTTGGAATCTAGCAGAAGGTTCCAGCATTGGCCCAAGAGACCTTTTGGAATTAGCCTCATCTCAAGGGAGAGCAGCAAAGGGCATCCAGGGACAGCCTGGCTATACCAAAGCAGAGATCAACAGGAGGAGTATGGGCAGGTTTCCCCTGGTACCCGGGGACTGTGTACCCGGGAAAAAGAGGAGGGAGCGAGACGTAAGCCAGTTTAAGTCAACTTAGACATGAGTGTTTTAAACTGTAAGAGGCAGAATTCCCTTAATTGGGCAAGTTAAGTAGCATTTCCCCTCCCATCACTGGTAGAAATGGGGGCTCCAAACGTAGGTTAGAGAAAGTAAATGCAAGCCAACATTCTGCACGTCTGAGTAGCGTCTGTCTTAGCCAAGTTGTGTTCGGGAGGGAGCGTGGCCGTGTGTATTACAGGATCAGACTGAATACTGGGACATGATGGAATCATGGGAGGAGCTCAGAACGCAAGAGTCTGGAAGGGGGGTGAGACACTCAGGGAAAACTCGCTGTCCAGACCTCCTGAAGCACTGGCGGGACGTGCTGATCAGAACCGGCTGGGAAACAGGAAAGCCAAGTGCTGGTGGGTCACTGAGGAGCGCTGCAGTAGGGTTGCTTGTGTGTGGCGGGGATGCGGGGACAGGGCACTGCAGATCCACTGCCACGTGGCTGGTGGTTGATTGTCATTCAGATGCACCAACAATCAGAAAAAAGAGCTGGACGCTGGAGGGAGGCAGCAAGGACAACCTGGAAGCCACCGGATACCATGCATCCGGCTATCACCATATCAGCCTGCAAAGTGCTTCAGAGCAAAATGCCATGACTTCCTTTCTGCCTCTCTAATCTCATGCATGTCAGCCAACTCTAACTCAGACCACAGAGGGAAGGCGACTCTGGAATACACAGTGGATTCTGTTCCTCCAGTAACAAAGGTGGCTGTTGAACAATCCAGAATACTGTGTATAAATTTCAGTCCTGCTCCAGAACAGCTTTAAGCTTATTAAATACACGCCTGCATAGCAGTGTCAAATAAAACTAGTTGGATGCGGAGAAAGCCAGGACAAAAGCAGACACTCGGAGCAGATCTGATACTAAAATTCACTCTGTAGACGGACTGTTCGTCACGTGGTAGCTGGCATGTGTCAGACTGTCTGATTGTCAGCACAGTTCATGACCCACACATGCTCGATGACTGGTAGCAACATTTCCGCCCAGACCGTCCCTCTTCCTCAGCGTGGAGTTCTCGTCTCCGGTTACTCCACGGACAGCAGCAGGATGTGGGAAACAAGAGGCTAGGAAATACTGGCTTCCTGTTTGGCTCCCATTTAGGGGCCCCGAGAGTAGTTTTGGAACTCTTTTTTCAGCAGGGATAGAGAGCAATCCAACAGGTTGGCTGAGATGTCAAAGAGCAGCGTGGCTGAACTTTATATTTTCTGAGCAGGACCTAAAAGACCCCAAGGCATTAAAACACTGCAGCCAGCACTGTCCTTCACCCTCACAATTGCCGTTCCTTGGACCATCTTCTTTCCCGGCTGATAAAAGCCAAAAATGCCAGACACCAGATTTGCCACCCTCCCCTGTCGTCAGGACCTGGACTTGTGGCCCCATCCTGGCTAATGGGCTCAAGGGAAAGATGTGGAAAAGCTTTTCTTCCTAATAAACAGAAACGCCCTTCTTCTGCTCAGGTGGCTGCTGTCTGAAGACACGACGGGGGCAGAGGTGGTGGCCACCTTGACAGCCTGCAGGGTAAGTCATGTGAGTCCTAGAGAAGCTGGACCCAGAGCGGAGGCACCATGAGGAACTGAGACAACCTGCCCCTACCTACGTCTCGACCCCTCACAGGTCAGTGGAGGAGCACGTGTTGTCCAAGCCAGTCTCGCTCGGGTGTTCCATTTCACACAGACTCACCCCAAGCTTGTACCATCATAGCATTCCCAGTTTTGCAAGGAGTCCACTGCCTTTCACAGACCCATAAACTACACTAGGATATCCGAGCACGCCTACCCAGGGGCCACACACGAAGACCCCGATGGTCTGCCTGGTCCTCCGGGCTTTCTCTCCTCTTCCCGGTCAGTTTCTGCTAACTCGTGGCTTTGCAGCTTTCTCTCATCAAAGATCTGCTGGCCAGCTAGGTTTTTACATTGATCATAGGCCCCAGAGGTATTAACACACTTTGCCAATAATGAGCTTTGTTCTTCTTCCAAATATGACTTTCAATTCCTGCCCAGAGCATCCTTGCACCCCAGGTAACCACATGCCCCAGCCCTGATACTGCCAGGCCGGGTCACCCCACACCCACCAAACCTGTCGCACCTACCGGCAGCAACATCAAATTCATTAGACTCTTAGACATTCTTCTGTATCAACTCTAATCAGGTTACTTGTTTGCATGGCAGCCTTCTGCAGTAGTTACTGTAACAATTCTAGTATCTGTCAGTGGAAAATGCACTCAACAAACAGTCTTTAGCCTGCTACGCACCCAGGCTGTCATTAATACAGAGAACGTAGTTGAATTTTCACCGTAGGCACGGGTGAGAGTTTCACTGCCGTCTGTTCCAAAGCTAAACTCTGATTTTGGTCATTATTTATAAGTTATAACTAAGGCATCCAGTTGTCCCTGAGTTTGTGCAAACACGTCCTTCACCAGAGAAGGTAAGCAGGATCTTGGTGCATGAATTTTGCTGCTCATCCTTCTTGGTTGAGGACCTCAGCCTTGGCTTCAGCTCTGACATGAAGTGCGTTTGGACACACTCTGATGTCCTGATCCAGGCAGGGGACAGGGCCAGACCATCAAGCACGTCCCCAGCCCCTGCGCTGAGCCTGGTCCTGGCGCTGACCAGCAGCCTTGGCAGGCAGGTCCGCTAAAGGTCAGAGCCTGCCTTTCTGCCCCAGGAATCAGCGTCAGGCTGTTCCGAGTGTGGCCCCTTCGCCTGGGCCCACCTCCCACCCGCCACAGCCCCAACCTGTCCCCAACCTCACCTCTAATTGGGGTCATTTATTATGTATTTATTTCCAAGTGTTAAATTGTACCTGGACACCCAGGCTTATAAAAGTAGACACATATATGAGTGCATTTTCTCATGTGACTTATTAGAATAATAACATTCTATTATATACAATAATAATATTCTATGATTATGTCCACAGGGCTCTCTCATCTGTAACCCTAGAAAGAGTCTGCCTCGTTTCGATTTTGCCTTCTCTCACTTCCATTCTTTCCTTATTCCCAATATTAGCAACTAAAGAAAGAAGTATTTTAATTCCATCACCCAAGAAAATCTTCCCCAGATGGCTGCTGGAGCACATTTTACTTTCATTTAAAATTGACTGAAGTTACCAAAAAGAATGGAAAGTAATAATAAAATGAAACCCTAATAGCTTGAAACAGCAACGTATTACCATCCTCACTAGCTTGGTTATCCAGGGCAATTCTTTCTAGCAGGATTCTTTTCTATGGAGGCAAGTAAAGGTGAGAGGAGAAGAAACGGGTGTGTAAAAATAGAAGCAAACAGAACATGGGCCTTCTGCAAGTCTCAGCCCGCAAGTAAAAAGGAAGGATGGGGCTGAGTCAGCGGGGTGATTGGGAAACGCATGAGTTTCCACAACCCCTTTGCTGAAATAGTAAGAGGACAACATTAAAATTCGGGCATTTCCCCTTTGGTCTACATGCAGTCTAACAGTTCTCGCTTTTGCTCCCCTGAACCTGAGCTGTGCTCTGGAGGGAATCAGCTGCTGAGAAATGATCCTTTCCTCAGCCAACTTTAGGAGACGGAGCAATGGGATTGAAAGTCACAAAGAATCTTGCCTGTGACCAAGGAGTCATGAATTGGCTGCAATGTTCCAGAATCCCCCATCCTCCTTGCATCGGTTAAGACGTCACGGTTGCTGACTGTTTCTGAGAATAAGTTCCCCTAAGTCTAATCAGTCTGGGGACCAAGGGGACCTTGTGTGAACTTAGGGTCGGAGAGGTTCCCACGCTTCAGAGCTGTGTCAGTTATACGATATGGGTCGTTCCTCTCTGAGTCAGAGAACATGTGCCTGGGGAAGTAGGAACTCCCTGTGCGTGCTAGGTGAAGCAAACCTGGTTAAGATTAAGAAGTGTAACTGGAGAAGTTGAGATTATTTTTAAAGCTGGGTCAGTCATTCCAGCTGCTAATCAAAAACCATTTCTACCATTTCTACTGGACGAAAGCCTGCACATGGATGTTTATATCCGCTTTCCTCATCACTGCCAAAACATGGAAGCAACCAAGACGTCCTTCGGTAGGTGAATGGATACATAAACAGAGGTGTGTCCAGACGATGGAATATCATTCAGCCATAAAGAGGAAGGAGCTATCAAGCCATGAAAAGATGTGGAGGAAATTTAAATGCATGTGGAAGAAGCCTATCTGAAAAGGTTCCATATTGTGTGGTTCCCACTGTGTGACATTCTGGAAAAGGCAAAACTATGGAGACAGTTAAAAAATCTGTGATTCCCCAGGATTAGAGGGGAAAGAGGGCTGAACAGGTGGAGCACAGAGGGGTTTAGGGAAGTGAAACGACTCTGTGTGACCCTACAATGGTGGGTACGTATCACTACATCCACCAAAACCATATTATGTACAATGCAAAGAGTGACTTCTAAAGTAAACGATCAACTTCAAGTAATAATAATGTTGCCAATTAACTGGAACAAATGTACCACGCTAATGCAAGACATTATTAATTGGGGAAATTGTGGGGTGGGGGAGTTTAACGGGGTGTCTGGGAGTCCTCTGTACTCATTTTTCTGTAAACTTAAAACCGCTCCAAAAATACTCTAAAAATGTTTTTAAAAATTTGCCCAGTATTGTCCTTTCTAATGTTATCTTTTCAATAACAAAGGGTTAAAATGACAGATGAGTTAAGCTTTTGTGCCGGCTAGTGTGATTTGTGGCAGTTATAAAACAGGTCTGCAAAATTCTTTGACCCTCTTCCCGTGGAAAGGTGAGGTCTATGTCAAGTGCCCTTGGATATGAACTCTGTGGCTGTTTGACCAAAATATACCGTGGAAATTACACAGTACAGTGTGCAGAATCAACTCTCAATAAATTGGCAGATTCAAACAAAAAATTCCTCAGTGTTTCCCTATAGATAATGCTCTCACACGTTTAGTTAAGGACTTTCCTGACCTCAAAGAACACACAATGACCTTGAGGTAGACGGTCCCAGTTCAGGGTGTTGGAAAGGCATTCCTGAGTAGGAAGACAATGGAGCCTGGAGAGTGAATTTCAGTCACAGCTCTGGGGTCCTCAGTGAAGATTTGAGTGGTCTGGTGTAGGTTAATTGTCCAAATCTTTCTCCATTTCTCATCTCTAAAATGTAGATTGAAAAAAGTAACTATCTGGCAAAGCTGTTGTAAGGATTCCCCGTACATTGCCTGGCACACGGCAAGCCCTTCACAGAGACCTGCTGGATGCTGCTCTGTGCAAGTGGCCACACCTCTCCGAACCTCAGTTTTTTCATCTACAAAGTGGGAGTTTATTCTGGGGACGACGAAGGTGTCTTCCAGGCCAGGCTGTCTAGGTTTCTAGAATTAAGGTCTGGCTGAAGGAAAGACAGCACCAGGAAACTAGGTGTTATGAGAAGCTGTTGAAGGGAAAGAAAGGAAAGAATAGACATGAACTGAGAGCTGGTTCTTGCTTAAGCCAGTGCTTTCCAGACCTTGTTTCCTCTGATCCTTCCCAAGCCCCACCCTCAGGGCTTTTGCCAAAGAGGGATGGGAGACTCCGCCACTCCCCCAGGGGGTGGAAAGGCAGGATCTGAACACAAGTCTGTCTGGCTTACAGCCCACGTGGTTTACTCCAGGCTCCCCTCTTCTACTTCCAGGAGGCCCCCAGGTGTCTTCCACTTGGGACAGAAGGAGGCTTGGAAATACTGGGAACAATTTAACAATACAATGTGATGGCCCAAGGAGATTTTCTCTGCAGCAACGGAGCATAATGAATCCCGCTAACAAGTGAGGGAAATCCCAGAGGTGAACAGAGATATGAATATCTAAGAAGGTTCATGGCCACAGTGGTGCCCCTGCAACACAGCTCTGAATGAGAGCCTGTTCTGTCTTCGTTGAGAAGAGGAGTGTTTTCTGAGTGCCTCTCAGCCCTGACTTCCTGCTGGTGCAGCAACTCCAGCCCGGCAGCGAAGAGGAAGCAGTGATGAGAAAATCAATTATGCTGAGCTCTAACGGCGAGACACGTCTCCTTTGTGTAGACACTGTTTCCCTTGTAGTCGCTGGCTTTCACTCGCCCAGTCTGGCCCCTTGCAGCCCATGTAAGACTTGAAATTGCAACCCTTATACATTCAAGTCCAGATTATCCTTCTTAAAGGGAATCAACCATTGTTGAAATCCCCAGATAATCCCTCAACCTCACTTGCGCCATTTTTTTCACTGCTTTCCCAGAAAACCCAAGCTCTAAATTGAAAGAACAAACGAGGAAAAGTTGATGGCTTTGAACGTCAGATCTAAGCCAAGGATCCAAGCAAACACGGCACCAGGCCCCCAAGGACGGCCCCCCCTCCCCAGGAGCTCCCAACTCCCAAGTCCACTCCTCTTCAGAAAGTCTCGGGCTGGTGGGTACAGCCCCAGTAGAAGCAAGGAGGCCACTTCCAGGCTGGAGGAAGTCTTGGGCAGCAGAGGCAGTACATCCCCCTCCCATGAGCCCAGGTCAGAGCACAAGCTGGCTGCCTCTCAGGTTTGGATCTTAATCCCTAATTTGACTCTAAAAGCATCCAGTGCAATAGCTGTAGGGCAACACTGGGAAATAACTAACGAGACAGAGCCAAAGAGGTTTCTAGAGCAATCGTGCCTGAGGGTCCTAAACACTGAGCAGACATCCCGGAGATTTTGGATTTGGGATGGTCCACAGCGCCCCTCTCCCCAAGATCCCACCTTAATCTGGTCTCCCAGCTAAAGCCAGAAGCACATGGCGGCTGACTGAATATGCCCTTCTGTCGAAGTTACGGGCCCTGTGTTTCCTCCCAACTCTCAGTTAGGAGTCCTAGCCGGCCACAAAACAGAGACACCAAGACAAGGAAGGGCAGGTAGTCAGGAGGGGAGAGGAAGGAAAGTGGGGAACATGAAGATGGGGTCCTCATGGAAATGTCAGGATTGAAACCCCATCTCCCTTCTGTCTCCTCTTTCTTTGTTGGATCTTTGAAACTTATATTTTACTCTAGTCCCCCACTAAAAACACTCTCCTCCCCAGGGCCCTTCACAGCCACAACCTGACCTTGGCCCCTCTCTTTCCCCCCAGCGTGCTGGTCAATTTCCATCTGAACTGCCAGCCAAGCACTTGATTACATGCCTCTGGTTTCAAGTGTGTAAAGCTGGTTCCTCTCCTAGCAAGGGGTTTCAGTGGCCTGAGGACAGGATTATGCTAGAAATTTCCTTTGCAGCAAAGACCTAGTAGTGCAGCTAAGACCTTTGCCCCGAGAAGTGTGTTGACTCACTAATTGCACTCCCTCCAGCCAGCACGCCACCTCCTCGGAAGATGAAGGCGTTGGCAGACGAACGCTCGAGAGCGCCCCCTTCAGGACCAACCTCTGCGGGCTCGGGGTGCCTTGTAGACAATGACAGTAGTCAGGGTCTGCCAGTCCTTGGCCCAACCATCGAAGGTGACTGAAGTTGATATTTTATCCAGAAACAGAAGAGTGTTTTTCAAACACGCATGCACACTTGATTTATAAAATACAAAGTCACTGCAAGGCATTGTTGACCTTTTATTAATTTTTTTGTCAGAGCGTTTTTTTCCCTAAATAGGTAGACATAAGGAGTTCAGGCCAAAGGAATTTTTTTACATTAGAAAAAGAATTTCTCCATCATGTTAGACTGAGCCACACACCAAATGCTGACGTCTTCTTCCATTCAGTCAACACTCAGGGTCCTCCTGACTCCCCATTCCTGAACTCAGCCTGCCACAGTGTTCATTCCTCTGAACGAGTATTTTTTTTTAACATTTTTGTTATTGAGTTATAGTCATTTTACAATGTTGTGTCACATGAGGGAGTATTTTTTGAACCTGCCAAAGATACACTTCTGAATCCACAGAAGCTCAAAGCCCAGGGCAAAGTTTAAATACTACTGATGCAATTGTCACCCTTGACCTATTTGCTGGGAGCTGCAATCATACACAGTCTAGAAATGTGATGCAAACAGTTCTATTCTAGCTGACAATAAACAAGTCCCCCCCAACCCTCCCCCCATCAGATTATTCAGGTGCCCATCCTTGCGTGGCAAGGAGGGGGAGACCGTGAATTTCCATCTTACAGCCTAGCAATAACAGAAGTGACAGAGCTCCTCTCTCTCCTTGACCTAATTTACTACCTTTATTCTCACAAACTATCTGGCGTGCTAGCCAGCCGGCAGAGTGAATCTCGCTGAAATCAATGGCCATCACTTGAACGCCATGATGACTACTTATATTTCCACATGCTTCATAATCCAAAAGGCAATGACCAAGTCAATAATATCCAAATAAATATCCAGAGTCTCACGGGACTTCCGTATTTTAGGATGCTAGTATTTGTGTTCAGACAAAAGTGAAACAAGTCTCCAATCGAGTTATGATATAGTGATCCCTGTCCTAAAAGCTGGGACCTGGAAATAGCCAGGGGCTTGCAACTTCTCTGTAGCGTATCCACAACAAACAGAGCCAAAGTTTAAACTGCTTAAACAAAATCAAGGCAAAATCAAGGCAGGCCTGCCAACCCCCGTGTCCACGCCTGCGACTAGACCAACACTTATGCATTACTGTGTGCCAGTCACCGTGCTGTGCTCCGTCTCCACGACTGCATTCACTCCTCCCTGACAGGTGGGGCTATTCTTAACCACTGTTTAGCAGATAAGGACATTAAGCCTTGCAGGCTGTGTAAGAAAACCCAGGTAGAACACTTAGCGCAGGGCAAAGTCAGGCTCAAACCAAGATTTTCTGACTCCAAATTTCATGCATTTTCTACGATGCTACGTTGCCTCTCGAGAGAAATGTTGTCTCTCTGCCTAGCAGCCCTCACAGCCAGGGCGGTTGTGGACAGACCTGGAGGCGGCCCTAGAATAAAAAATGGGGAGATGCTTGGAAGGCTTAAAAAAATGTGGTGGCACCAAAAATTCAAACTGCCTTCTTCACACAGGAGCCCCGGCTGAGTTTTTAAATCAATATGCCCACAACTGGCCCTGCTAAGAAAGAGATTTCAAAAACCAAAGATGAGCAGACATGTCCCATTTACTTGTATCTGTGACCTTTTAAAAAATGGGCGGTGAGTCACCAATTTGGAGTCCATGTGCGGGCGCCATGCTGACAGCTGGTGAGGGCTGCAGATGGAAGCCAAGCCAGAGGGGGCCTCTTGAGGAGGGGCCTGGTGCGAGGTGGGGCACCATACCTGTCTCGGGGGCCACCTTCAGCCCCACAGGACCCCCAAGAGTGGGGATGAGAGACTGTGAATGCTGCGAGCTGACGGCCCCTGTGCCTATGACCAAATCAGCAGGCAACAGCACTGGTCTTTGTGATGACTTTGGAGCAGTTCTCAGAGCTGAGCAGTGGGGAGAAGGCCAGGTGGGGTTAGTCATGACTCCAATAAAGCTATGGATAAGTTCATTTTGGTTTTTTTATGCAAATATTTGTCCCAGCTGAAGAATTATAGTGTTGGCATGGATGTGCGTTAAAAGAACAGAAGCTGAGTTGTGCTCCAGGAGACTTGTGTGGATGAGACAAGCAGCTAAGGACATGGTTTACTTCTCTAGAGGAATCAGAGCTCATTGTCGGAGAGACCTTGTAGTTTAAACTGTTGAAATGGAGAACTCACGGGTAAGCTCCTCTGCTGAATTCATGAGTAAATAACACACGGCAGCACTAAGCCACTTTCGGGGAATTCTTCCGCCTGTTGAAGTCTGGGGTGACCATTGTTCATGTATCAGCCTTCCTAAGCTACTAATATCTGCAAAGAGTTCTTTCTAGACAAGTTAAAGGGACGCTGGTTCAACCGTAGCCATGTGTCATGGGGCATTTGCTTAGCCTCTCTCATCGCAGAACTTTGGCAGGGAGGCAAGGAGGTTCTCATTTGCCTCATAGACACCTGGCCAAATGGATTTGTTTCTTAGCAAGGTTGGGGGGGCTCTAAAGGTAGCCATGCACCTGGTCGCCAGCCAGCCTAGCCCTTCTAATGTGTCTAGCCAGCCCTGAAGCTCTGGTTAACTGAACCCATGGCAATTTGTGTTGTCTTTGTCTTTGTAGGTGTTTGCAGAACCCTAGAATACTGTGACTCAAGCTGATGATCAACTGACTCAAAAAATTGATCTTATTGAAAACAAACCAAGGCCCAGACAGGTTAAGTAACTTGGCCAAGGTCACCCAGCCAGGAGGTGGCAGAACTGTTAAAGAATCTAGGGCACACGGCCCAACCTCACTCCTAAGCATGAGTCACATCTGAGACAATGGTTTTCAAACTTTGGAGCACGTCAGAATCACCTGGAGGGCCTGCTAAAGCACAGGGTGTTGGGGTCCACTCCAGAGTTTCAGATTCACTGATTCATGTGGGGGAGGGGCGTGGGGAGGGAAGGGACTCTAGAATTTACACGTCCTAACAAGTTCCTGACAAGGGAGTGTTGATACTGTTGGTCTAGAGGCAACACTTTAAGAACCACTGATCTAGTACGTAGGGTGAGGAAGAATTTCTCCTTTTACCCCAAAGACACAATACATTTATCCAAAACTTCAGCATCAAGCAGTTCACTCCAGTTTCCACATCTGTTCTGGGCTCAGTAAGTGATGTGAAATTGTCTTCAAGGCGTGGTTTGGAGGCCATGAAATGTCAGGGGAAAAGGCTTCTGCCCATCCTGCTGAACCGTCGTAAAGGAGTTTTAGATTTGAGTTTGGAATCAATGAATGAAGAAATGAATCCTCAAACAAACGCAGAAGCCAGATAGAGGTCCCTGGAAAATAACCCAGGGGGAGACAGCGGGAGGAAAGGAGAAATGGAGCTCAGGCTCAGTCCGGCGCCGTCGGGCACGTGCCACCAGGCACAGAGGGAAATAGCAGTTAGATCACTGAGCTGCCACCTGAAGCGCCAAAAGTGGGTGTGGAGGGCAATGCCGGTGTGGGTTCACCGAGAGACAGAGCAAAACCTAGCTGCTGCTGGGGGTGACCCTCCCTTCATTTGCTGAATGACATGTCAGCATTTACTGGGCCTTTCCTGTGTGTGGCCCTGCACAGACCATCAGAAGGCGCTGCTCCCGCTCTCGGGGCACTAACACTCCAGGAAAGAAACTGTGACAACAGGCAGCTCCGAGGAGCAGCATAAAGGTTTGAGAGAGGTACAAAGCACGTCAAAGGAGAGAGGTAACTCCGGCCTAGGAAAGACCTCGGTTTCAGGCTTCTCGTCCTTTTATTATCCATTAAATGTTGCTTTACCCCCAGAGTTCTCCCCTCAGACGTCTTACTGTTAATGACCAATGGTGATGTCCAAGTGCGGGAGCCACCCCCCATGCTTGTGACCCTGAATCTCCATCTCCAGCCTGATTTCCCCCAATCTCCATCTCCCAGGCTGCCATTTCCAACTGTGACCTGGACACGGAGGCCTGGAGAGCAAGCCCTTAACCTCAACACGTCCAAAGCTAGATTCACTTTCCTTCATATTTCTCACTAAGCCAATGACTTTATCATCTAAACTGCCTCCCAAGCTAAAATACTTCCGTAGTCCTTGGCTCTTTCCTCTTCCCCATTTTCCGTTCCTGATGTCACCAGAATCTTATTTCTACCTCAGTCACTCTTTCTCACCTGGTCTTTTCTCTCTGTACCACCGCCTTCGTTGTCACTTCCCCAGGTTACTGAACCCGCCTCCTTTCTGAAACTTCTGCCTCAAGTCTCACCCCTCCCTAGGGGTTTGCCTCTCATACTTAAAAGCTTCTGGGAAGCTCTGCCCCTTCAGGCAGTCTGCAGGATGAGGAAGGGCTGAGGGCCCAGGGGGACACGTCACAGGATCTGTCCGAGGTCCAGCTAGTGTCTGAAGGACTGTAGGCAGTAAATGGAGATGGAGCCGAACCAAGCCTTGGCCACTTCTGAATGTCAGGCAAAGGACACTCAACTTCATCTAGCTGACCGTGGGGAGTGAGAGAAAGCTTTGGAAGAGAGATGTGAAGTAATCAGAGTTATGCATTAAGAAGATTAATCTGGCAGTAGCTTATAGAAAAGATTATATGGAAAATAGATTAGCATGGGGGAGACCAGTTAAAGCATACTTGTAAAAGGCAGGATTAGCAGTGAAGGTTTGAATTCCATTGGCAGCTGTGGAAGCAGAATGTGAGAAATGGGGGAAATATTTTGGAATATAATAGAATTGCTATTGCTTTTTCAAGTTTGGTGCCAAAGAAGGGGAGAATTCAAATGTATCTCCTGAAATTTTCGCCCTGACCCATTGAGCATTGTGATGTCACTTGGAGAAAGAGTGGTGGGCTAGGGGAGGAGGTGGGGGGGTTCACATTTGGACAGGTAGCCCAGGAGGCGTTACTGGGATGCCCAGAGAGTTAAGAGATCAGGGGACAGATGAGTCAGGCCAGAAAGAACAGAGCAGGGTGTTCCTACACAGACAGAGGGAATGACCAAATGGAAGACTGACAGAACACTTCTGGGTTTACGGATGACAAGAACCTTTGGAGTAAAAACTATTGCATAAGAGGGAAGTGGCGGCGAAACTAGACTGTCATCACTGCCCCAAGTGATGAGAAAGAAGAAGTGACTACTCTTTAGTGGCGATTGGAACAAAGGATGGAGAAAGGTGTCACCTTGGGTGACGTGAATTCATTTTCAGGCATAAAAGAAGGAAAGAGGTGGGGAGAAAGCGGGTGAAAATCCACTGAAGGACCTTGTTTTAGGAAAGCATGGCGGGCGTAGGGACATGTGACTTGGCTTAAACTTGCCTTGTCTCCCTGGCCTCTGCCTTTAAATATTCAAATCCTGGCTCTTCCCATAAAGGAGACCTTCAGCTTACTTGACTGCTGTTTTGACTCACTGCTTTATGCCTTTCATCAGAGAGCCTCCCAGGTTCTAAAGTGGAGAATCACTTTCGCCCCTCCATCGTCAGCACCCTGTCCCTCTGCCTCCACCTGCTTAGCACTGCTGTTGCCTCCATCCCTTCCTTCCAAACCAGCGACATCACACCAGCCCGACTACCACTCTACTATTGTGGACACTGGAAGAGGGGCTTTTGCTGAGATCAGGGTCTCCTGGCGGAGCCCAGCTGGCTGTCTCTAATTCCCTACTTACTCAGCAACCATCTGACTATTAATTAAATTGGTATTACAATTTTAAAATGAGTCTTTTGTGATTTGTTTCCCATTAAAGGAACCCTCAGGGCTCAGTCACCTCATGGGGAGCTGACAAAATTGAATTCTTAAGGCTGTAATCATCCATGGCCCCAAAACACAGTCACCCCCACTCACCCCCAGCTCCCTCAGGAGACCAAGTCCAAACACTTGACCAGCTCACTCTCCAATCTGGCTAATCAGCTCACTCACAATAATATTAGTGGGCATTTCAGGGTCAGCAGGTCACTGGCTAGAAGTTGACTTGCACCCTCAGAAAATAAACGAAGAAGAGTTCATCTCCGATATATTTTTAAATTAATAAATAGGCGTGTTCATTATAAGGGAGAGGGCAGAAGAACCTTAAACTAAGAGCAGTCCTGAGTTGTTCATTAACCACTGAATATTCTGCAGTAAAAGGAAAAACACTGTCATCCAATTGGTCTTTTTTTTTTTTTAACCTCAATTAAACCTCTAGGCTTCAGCCCCATGGTCAGAACGTGAAGAAAAACAGTACACGGCTATTAAAAGAAAATTTATAGCGTGAATGTTTCACTAATGCACCTTTCTTTTCTGGCACTGGATCCTTACCGCCGCTGAAATTCGCTCTACAGGACACAGCCTCTAGAGCAAACATTTAGGGATCCAGGAATGTGTTGACCCTAGACCTTAATTCATCCCTCTTGGTGGATCCCATGTAACCATCTTTCGAAAACAGCTTTCACAAACTCATAGAAACACGGAAAGGCAGACCCTCTTATCTTTGGGAGGTTATGCTTATCCTTATAACCCTCTTTCATCACAGTTGCCTCTCAGGCGAGAACCGTTGGAATTTTCTTGTATTTGTCATTGCCGCTGGCTCCACACAAGCATTCCCTTGACCAAGAATGCATTCCCACTCTCTTCGTTTTTTCCTTCCTCCTCAGCCGTGCTCTTCTCTCACCTAAAACACCGTAAGCTTCGTCTCCTGGGACTCTCTTATTTTCACTTCACATTATCCACATTTGCTCTGCAGGTCTCTGCCAACGTTCTCTCTTTCTTTGCATTAAAAATCATCTCTATCTCTGTAAGATAACTGATGATTCAACAGATTCGGGATGCTTACCGAGGCTCTGAATTGCTTCACTTTCCCTCTACCTCCTTGTCTTGTTCAAATTCAAAGTTTATTCATAATTTCCAGATCAATGACAGTTCAGAAGGCAAGCGAGTCCAAGTGGCCAAGGGCACAAGGCTTGGAGGGTGTGCTCATGCAGTGAATTCTAGAATCAATTATTAGATTATGACAATAGGATGGAGTTGGGGGGGGATTAACAGGAGGAGAAATATCAGGGTAAAAACAGGTCCTGTATTTAGGTTAAAATTCATAAATGATAACCACAGTAAGCTATCACCTCACATCGGTGAAAATGGCTACCATTAAAAAGACAAGAGATAATAAATGCTGACAAGGATGTGAAGAAAAGGGAACCCTTGTGTACTATTGATGGGAATGTAAATTGGTGCAGCCACTATGGAAAACGGTATGGAGGTTCTTCAAAAAATTAAAAATAGAGCTACCATATTATCCAGCACTCTGGGGTATGAATCCCAAGGAAATGAAACAGGATCTTAAAGAGACATCTGCCTTCCCTCCTCCCATGTTAATTGGAGCATTATTCACAGCAGTCAAGATATGGGAACAACCTAAGTATCTGCCTATGGATGAATGGATAAAGGAGATTTGTGTGTGTTCCACACAATGGAACATTATTCAGCCATGAGAAAGAAGGGAAATCTGCCATTTGCAACAATATGGATGGAACTTGAGGGCTTTATGTTAAGTGAGATAGGCCAGACAGAGAAAAGACAAATATTGTATGATCTCACTCATATGTGGAATCTTAAAAAGTTGAACTCATGGAAACAGAGAGTAGGATGGTGGTTGCCAGGGGGTGGAAGAAATAGAGGAGAGATTGGTTAAAGCATACAAACTTTCAGCCATAAGATAAATAAGGTCTGAAAATCTCATATAAAAAGTGGTGACCATAGTTGATAACATTGTATAGTATCATTGAAATTTGATAAGAGGGTGGAATTTAAATGTTTTCACCCCTCCCCCCCCCCAAAAGAAGATAAATATGTGAGGTGATGAGTGTGTTATTTAACTAGGTGGTGGGAATTCTTTCACAATGTATACATATATCAAATCACCACCATATGCACTTTAAATATCTTACCATTGCATTTGTCAATTATACCTCAATAACTGTGAAAATGAAATAAGATAAAATTCATAAATGACAAAAGCACAGGTGATGAATGCTGTATGGTGATTTTAGATCATTGTGACCAAGAGGACCTGATGGGTAGTGCTCTGATGAGGAGTTGTGGTCACGGCTACTGCAGTCCTGGATGTACTCGTGATGTATCATTCACAGCAGAGTGCCTTCCAAAGACAGTGACAGCCTCAAAGTCCAATGTATTGGCCTGATTCCACCTGAAGCACGTGTATTTGAAGAGAAACACTGACCAATGCGAGTATGTCAGAGGAGGAAGTTCCTGGTGGAAAAGGATTCTAGGAGTGTGTCTGAAAAGGAATCATTCAAAGACGTGGGAATGTCTACTTCGCAAGTAGAAAAGAAGCTGTCGCTCACCACTCAAATGGCCGTCAGAAGACCAGCCATCTCAAACTCACATTTCCAAGGGTCCGGGAAAGAATGCAGATGAAGGAAACAGGACATGTGTAAGGAGAGGAATCTCAAGCACTCGAGGGCCGCTAGAAATGTGACCTAACCTCAGAGGCAAAGGGGAGCCCAGGGCGCTGTAACGTCTGAGAGCACGAGTCCGCTGACTAGTGCCACATTCTTTTCCAATTTCTCAAGAGAGGCCAGAAATCCATGTCTTTATGCAACATGTCTCAATTTTTCATTTTAACAACTATTTCACAATTTTTTAAAGAAACATTCCTCAGGCCAACAGTAACTTGTCTCTGGGCTGCTGGCAGCTCAGGGCTGCCAGTTCACAATGTGTACTGGAGACACTTCTAGGTTTTGACAGAAGCAGCACTAAGAGGCAGAGATGGAAGACTGACTTGGGGTATGAGAGAAAATTCAAATGGTAAGACTCACAGAAAACAGACTCTCCATCCAAGTTCTGAGCGTTGGGAAATACTGGGAAATAGTCAGGAGAATGTTGGATGGCAAAACATGAAAGACGGGAGAGAAAGGATGCTCTCCGTTGCAAAGGCGAACTAAATCATAATGCTACTTTATACCAGAACAGTGGTTTACAGGCTACAAAGAGCTTTTATATCATCTCATAATAAAAGTTATTAGAATAGCTCTTTGAAGTAGAAAAGTAGATATTTCCATTTTACAGACGGGTACACTGAGTATCTGAGAGATTAAATAATTCAGAGACGGTCATCTGGGGAACTGGGCAAGAGAATTAGGACTCAGATCATTTAACTTCAGACTCAAACCTCTTTTCAGGACCACGTCAGAGTCAGACTCTACGGCTCTAAGGTTCCATTCCTGGCTATGCTCTGAACTGGATTTGCTCATTGTTGCCTTCCTGTGGTCAGTTCACTCTCCCCAGGTCTTCCCCTGCCCATTTCCATATTCCTGGATTGCCTTCCTGCCCCTCCACCACTCCCCGAAAGCCCTTGTCCTTCGTGATCTCTCGTCCAGTTTCTTCCAACCTGACCGTCAGCTATGAGAATGCTCCCCCAGCTCTCAGTGCTCCAAACTGGACTCCCCCTTGACGTGTGATTGTCCAAAATGTTTGTCTGTCTTCTCTGCATCTCCTACATATATGTCGCTATCAGGACAAAATTGTCTTAACCCATAGAGAAAGCCACATACTCATTTGTGCACACACACACCCAAGAGTTGCTGCTTGATCAGGGAATCATCTAATGATTATAATTCCTAGACTTGTAAGTTGGCCAGGAGAAAGAGAATCTGTTACCAACACGTGGCTTCTAGCTCTCACAGTGATCTCTACTTCCTTTCAGAAATTTGGTTCTGACCAAAGCCAGCTGAGTAGTCTGGTTTCTAAACACTCAGTACAGGAGAAGCTGCAAAAAAAAATCTGGTTCTCTGTGTTTCAGTTCTCTGTATTTCAGGTTCTCTGTATTTCACGCTTTAAAATGTGTCATTATTCCTTAGGTCAAGGACCTTGTCTCAAAAGAACCCAAAAGTCGTGGAGAAATTGCTAAGCTAAGCTTCCAAATGACTTAGTTTGGCTGAAATATAGGGGTTTTTTTAATGGAAACACTTCCAGAGGTTTTTTCCTTTTGCCTCGTGGACATACACCAAGTGCAGGGATGTTTTTTGATGCACTCTATTCAAGCCTATGCGACCAAATGTCATTCCGTGTGAAATAAATGATTACAGTTTGCATCTATCATCTAAAACGAGTGATAAAATGTATAGACAACAGAAAACAGGCATAGAAGTAGATTAAGGGAGAAAACAGATTCCCAAGAATGTGGCTGCCTCCAGCCAAGCAGGGAGAAGAATATTCTTGTTTGGTTTTGTTGTTTTGTTTTGAGGATCTAGTTGGTCAAATGACCCGTTAAGAATATTTCATAGAGCGAGTGTTCTGACGCGTTAATCTCTCTAGGCAAGGTTCATATTTGTGTGGGTTACTTATTGTCCCTTTGTTGACTAAGTCAATAATCAGAATCAGCAGGTTTGGAGGCAGGTTGGCAGGGATCAACATCCTGGCTGGGGCCACGAGACTATAAAAGCCTGGCGCTGGGAGCAGCCTTCACAGAGACCCACCAGTTCTTGGCAGGATGGCTTCCCACCGGCTGTTCCTCCTTTGCCTGGCTGGACTGGTATTTGTGTCTGAGGCGGGCCCTGCGGTGAGTGTTCGATTCTTTGAAGTCCTTTCACACTTCTAGCTGAAGAAGTGACTTCTTGCTTTTGTGAGTAGGGCCGGGGGCACCCAGAATCTATTTTTAAACATCATTGATTCAAACTTCAAAAAAAAAAAAAATCAGTTATGCAGAGCTCTCTGAACTAGGGCTTGGATCCTGGGCGCTCATCTCTACGACTTTGGCGGATCAGGTTTGAAACGGTGCCTCAGTTTCCCCAGATAGATGGTAGAAATGAAGATCAAACATTCCAGACTCTGTTACTACTGAGTTTTCAGAAGCTCACCTTTGACAAAGTTGACCTCGTTTTCGCTAATCAAAAAGTATGTAGCAATTAGTCTCTGAAAGGCTGAGGGGACCACATTCTAGGCAGATGTCTAATTCTTAAGTCCCCTGGAAGAATTAACTAACACTGTTAGGTGAGTCATGACATCATCTGACATCATTTTACAACAACTAGGAAGAGGGAGTTACTACAGCAACTACCGACTGATACGCTCTCAGGAAAAACTATTTGGTCTTTGGCGCGTGACTTCTTTTCAGTAATTCCACTCAAACGACGAGGCTTAACAAAGCAGCCGTTCTCAGAGGACCTATTTTCTCCCATCAAACTCATTCTACACGCCCCCGCTCGGGCGCAGCGTGTCCGGAGGCTGAAACCACTCTTTCTTGGGGAACAATCCGGTCTGTGTTACCCCGAGTCAGGGAAGCTCGTTCACTGTCAACACGTCTGTTGCTGGAAATGGAATTCGAGTGCACTTCCTGCCTTGCTCAGAGATTTCTGACACCACAAGGGGTGCGTCCTGTCACTCTTACCAACTTGGTTGTCACTTGTCTTCTCTCGGCCCAGGGTCCATCCAAGTGTCCTCTGATGGTCAAAGTCCTGGATGCCGTCCAAGGCAGTCCTGCTGCGAACGTGGGCGTGAAAGTGTTCAAAAAGGCTGCTGACGAGACCTGGGAGCCCTTTGCTTCTGGGTAAGCTGCCCCTCCTACCTAGGCGAGGGATCTGGCTCCATCTGACTGTTTTCCCACCGCTTGTTAGAGAAAGGGGCTCGCACCACTCACTAAAGAATCTCCAAGTATTTTGTGTATAGTGGTTCATATCTGCTAATCCCAAACTCCTATTTTATCCCTCCCTGCCTCTTTGCCCCTGTGGTAACCATACGTTTGTTTTGTCTGTGAGTCTGTTTCTGTTTTGTGAGTAAGTTCATTTGTGTCATTTTTTTAGATTCCACATACAAGTGATGGAAACAACAAGGTCCTAGGATATAGCACAGGGAACTATATTTAATAGCTTGTAGTAACTGATAATGAAAACGAATATATAGGGGGAGGGTATAGCTCAACTGGTAGAGCGCATGCCTAGCATGCACAAGGTCCTGGGTTCAATCCCCAGCACCTCCATTAAAAATTAATTAATTAATTAAAACTTCAGTTACCCCCCAAATAATTTTAAAAAGACAAAAAAGAATATATATGTATGTCTAGCTGAATCACTATACCGTACACCAGAAACTAACACAACACTAAGTCGACTACACTTCAATAAAAAGAAAAAAAGGGAATCTCCAAGTAGATTGAAAATGGGCCATAAGAAGGATGCCCTCTTGCCTCACTCAGCTGGGAGGGACAAGGAGGCTGATCAGCATTTTGGGCAGCTCCCTCCTCCCCACTGCAGCACCACCTTTGTGGGTCACAATCCATTTGAAAAGAGTGATGAAAAGTAGGAACTCCACACCTGGAAAAAATGCACATATACACACATACAAAAATGTGTGTGTAATTTCAGTAGGTCCACAGATTCCTCGATGCCCCTGCAAAACACTCAACTGTCAGTCCCTGTCGTGGAAAGGTGGAGAGATGGAGAAATTGTGTTCATGTGTTAATGAAGGGGAGGAACTGAGGAATGGCCTGGATGAGGATGAGGTGGCTGTCTGTAGTTTATCCAGATCAGCCAGGGTCCAGGGCTTTGGCAAGCAAACACTTGTGGAGCATCCACTCTGTAAGGCTGGGGGCTGCCGAGCTGCATAGGAGAGGGCACAGAAGAGAAGGACACTCCATACAAAGCGCAGTGGCAGAGCAGCCCGCAGTCACCCACCGCCGGGTGCCAAATTGACTTCGCACCTCATCGGCTGCTTAATAACTTACATGGAGTTTTCTCACCTCCACTAGCAGAAGCTTCAAAGCAAGTGCATATTAGTAAATCTAAGCCAACTACTAAAAGAATGAACAACCAAGAAACCTTCAGCACTAAGTAATACTGCAAAGTGTTTATGTCTCCTGGGGAGAGAGTTTCTTTGGGTTTTAATTGAATCCCAAGAACCACATGATGATTCTTCACCCATCATTGGGAAGACCACTTTTTAAAATATTTTTAAATTTAATTTTTAATGTTTTTTTAAATTATTCTTTTAATGGAGGTACTAGGGGTTGAACCCAGGGCGTTGTGCATGCTAAGCATGCACTCTACCATTGAGCTACACTCCCCACCCTCCAACCATTATCTTTAGTGTGGTTTCAACCGAGTTTTTATTTGTTAATTCATTTACGTTGACATAAAATGCCGAGCACGCTCTGGGAAGCAGTTAAGAGAATATTCAAAGCGAGAGATAGAAATAGATGCCAAAACCATTCAGATGTGTGTGGGAAATCTTTTTTCTGATGAAAAGACAAAAAAAAGGGAAATGAAATATTTTCTTCCCGGAAGAGAAGACAGTGGGAGGGAAATGGTCAGAGTCAGTAAGGACCACTTCCAGGTTTATCTGTCTTAGTGTTTACAGTCTAACGGAGAGCGATTTTGCACATCAGCTATCTGGCAGACACTCATATGGAAACAGAAATTACCAAGTTAAAAAAAAAAAAAAGACTGCGTAGTTATTTGTTGTTGGCAAAGAGTTACCAAGCGGATTAATTATGAAATGTACGAGTCAGATACAGGTTTCTCATCGTACTTTGAGCTCCCCTCTGTGTGTCCACACACGACACGGTCCCTGGAAGATACCCTCCCGCCCCAGCGGAGAGGAGACCCTGACGTCGTGGGGACCTGCAGAGTCAGAGTGGCTGGTGGCCACTTCCAGGGGTGGTCGTGAACCTTCAGCCAAACACCAACCCTGAACCGCAGTGACTCTTTGAAGTGAAACATCATACCTGTACTTTGTTCTCATAAAACAAAAAAATCTCTAATGAGCCTTTGGAAGCATTTCTGACAAATTTCCTGTCAGTTAATTTTAGACAGTTACTAGAAGTTTCCCTGTCCTGACCTGGTTGAGGAAAAAAAAATGTATATATATATTTATCACACACTGCATGTATGAGTATGTGTGTGCCTGAGAGTGTGTGTGTGTGTGTGTGTTTGTGTGTGTGTGTGTGGTGTCATCTTGCCCTGGTATTTATTCCCTCGATGCCTAACGTAACCTGGACTTTTGCACCTTCTAGGAAAACCAGTGAATTTGGAGAGCTCCATGGACTCACAACAGATGACAAATTTGTAGAAGGGGTATACAGAGTGGAATTAGACACCAAGTCTTACTGGAAGGCACTTGGCATCTCCCCGTTCCACGAATATGCAGAGGTGAGTATGTGGGTGCTTGAGCTGGCTTTCTATTTTTGTTTGTTTTTAATCCCAGGAAATGCACCTCTTGTACTTTGCATACTGTGTTAAAGTCAGAAGGAAAATACTGGACTAGACCCTTCCCTATTTCTACAATCAGAAATCCACCAAACTCTGAAAAGCAAACTTTTTCTCTAGGTTTAGTGAAAACCCGTGTAGTAACATGTCCTGAACTTAGAAGACGCTGTTTAGAGTCTTCATCCATTCCCTGAATCCGACTGTTTGTCTGCTGAAGAAATATTAATATATTGGATTACTAGCATCAGGCAGCCCTTCCAGCCTCCCACAAAGGGTAACATGCAACAAAAGGCAGATGCATCATTTTATGTCTCAAAAATCTGAAAACTTTTTCATTCCAAAATACATCTGGCTTCCAGAGGTTTGGTAGGTGATTTTGGACAATGCGTATATAGAGAGACAGTAAATTCAAAATAATGATGTCAACACAATGGGTAATATTGAGCAAACTTCTACCACGTGCCAGGCACTGTTTTCTATATTAAACCTATTTAATCTTCATAAACAGCCCATAGGGGTCAGTCCTGTTAATACCCTCATTTTACAGAGGAAGACAGTGAGGCACAGGGACTCTCGGTAACTTGTCAAGGTCACAGGGCTAGTGAAGGGAGGAGCAGTGCTGTTTACCACCCAAGCCCAGCCTGGCTTTAGTCTCAGGGGGGCCTCAGCTTCCTTCCCATGAGAAGCCCAAGGGAAAGTCGTCACCATCATCAAGCCACATCGGGACCCCTGGTTCACACTCTGTTGCTCTGCTTGTGAGGCAGTGGGAACCTCAGAGTTATCCACGGGCCCGGTCCCCCTACCTCTTCCTTGCCTGTGATTCCTTACATCATTTCAAACAGATGGCTGCCATGGAAATAGAATCCAGACGTGCTGCTCAGAGTTAAAGATCAACTAACAGCATCAAAAATAGCTCGGCGTGAAAAGGAGCCATTCTCTCTGGCTTAGTCACGGATGAGACTTTCAGTTGCCAGAAAATGGTTCTTTCAGTAGACGGGGTTGCCAGGGAAACTGTAGGGGCCTGTTTGACTTTTGGGGCCCTCAGGTCACCATGGGAGCCCTGTCTACTGAGAAGCATGTCTCTGGCTACTTCTCAGCCAGGCAGCAAGATACGGAGCCCCCATCCTAGGTGGGTGAAGGGTCTAGATGGCGCCCAGCACAAAACCTGCACCCCTAGACTCCCAGGTCTGGAGCACCATCAGAGCAGCCTCCCCATGGTCCTTGTCCGCCCTGGTCTCAGCCTGATGAGACCATCTGAGAAGATCCAGTGCTGTCCTGCCCATGATGTGCTATTCCTATGATTAGATGTTAGCTTCCTTGTCTGCCCTTCCCTCTTTTAATATTCGTTCAACAAACATTTAAAAAATAAAAACCTTCTATGTGTTGAGCACTCTGCTAGAAGCTAGAGATTCAGAGGTGAAAACACATCCCTGCCCTCGGAATGGAGGGGAAGGGGCTGAAGGAAGACCCAGTAGGCAGGACCGTGAGCCCGACTTGGAGCCTGAGTGGACAGGGGGAATGACAGCGAGCACCAGCCATCAGGCACGAATCCCAGTGCCTCGCTCTGGTGGCTGGTGGGTGTGCGGTGGGTTCAGCCATGAGTTCCTTTCCTGCCAGCTTCTTCTGATGAGAACCTTCCAGAACATCTCTACCCTTCAGCTCTGGTCTCCTCCTTGGCCGATGACCCCAGGTGACCAAATTAGACAACAGTTAGGAGATTTTCTTTGAAACTATTAGTCCTCCTCACTTCATGGATTTTGGGGCACAGATGATGCCATTTACCATTTTTAGGAAAGAAGCAAATGAGGCTGGAGGCCCATGTCACTACAAGAGATAAGAAATTTTCCTGAGTTGCTTCCAGAAACTGACCTTTAAGAGATGCCCCTTCTGCTTCAGAGAGATTCTTAAGTGATTCTCACCTCTTCTTGCCCTAATGCTATTTTTGTTCTTCACGTGGTTCAGTCAGATTTTTTTTCTCACGTGTCCTCAAGTAATCAAGGTTTCCTTTTTCCATGTTTTAAAAAAAGGTACTTATCCAGGGGGTGTTCAAAGCTCAAGCCAGGGCTTGTATACAGAATAAGTGAAAGTAAACACCTCACTGCTCTCCATCTCTCTCCTGAACCAAATTTATCTCTTCTTGCCTCACTCCGGGCACCTAGACTATCCCAGCCCCTGAATGTCAGGAGCCCTACTGAGTTTGCCTAAAGTGTGTGAGTAGCCGGAATAACACTTCGATAGACAGTCTGCCCAACTGCAAAGCTTACGTGGGCTCCGACACACGTGTGTGTTTCAGAACTCCAACACCATCTTCCACACCCTGCTTGTATCATACATAGAACCCGGTAAGGCTTTTATTCCGAATTTCATTGCTTCTTAGATACACAAAAATATACTTCTTCATGTTAGAAAATGCAAAGGAATAGTGGCAGAAAGATCTCCGGGTTTGAAGACAGGAGCCTTAACTGCAAGTCTGGCTCTGTCACTGCCTACACGTGGGTTAGACTCAGAGGTCTGGTTTGTTCATCTGTAAAATGGGCTCCCTTCTGGCTATAAAATCCCAGGTCTCTAAATCTGTAGCAGGGTTGGCTGCCACAATTCTTTGCCTCTGGGCACTGAATGCCAGTTTCTACATTCTCTCCGCATTTTTCCAAAACCTGCAAAACGGGCACAAGTATTTAGGATCTCTGTGATTTTCCTCGGTCAGGCTAAAGCCACCCTGACCTTTAGTGTAAATTTGCAAAGAAAAAAAAAAAAAAAGAGAAAGAGAGAGAGAGAGGCCTGATTCTACAGATGGGAGTGAAGAATCCTGTTGAAAGGGCTGCACGAGGCTCCAACGGCTTCGCTTGCCAGTGTATTTGGATTTTTGCCTTTTGTTCACACTGTTTCAGAAAACAAAACAAGAAAATAAAAATGATTCCTTTGGCACCAGACCTGCAGCGGGCTCTCCGGCCGGGGCTCACGTGCTGGGCTGTGTGAGAAACGGTGCTCTGTGTGTTCTGTCCCAGGTGGTGTTCGCGGCCAACGACTCGGGGCCCCGGCACTACACCATCGCCGCGCTGCTCAGCCCCTACTCCTACTCCACCACCGCCCTGGTCAGCGGCCCCAAGGAGTGAGGGGCGCCTCCTCCCGCGGATCCGAAGGATGAGGGACAGGATTTCGTGCAACCGATAGTATTGCATTTTTATTAAAGCCGTGTTTTCACTTCCTAAACTATGTTAGAAACTCGGGCAGAGACAATAAAAACATTCTTATTAAAGCATTTCCCATTTCATTGGAACCTTCCTCTTTTATTCCCTGGTTGTCCTCTCCAAAAAAAAAAAAAAAAATTCAAATTTTACAGAGAAGCAAAGGAAGTCCAAAAAGTCCCTGGCTGGACTCTCAGGGAAATCTAAATTTCCAATGTCTTTCAAGCTAAGCATGCATTCCACGTGGTCAGTAGCCATTAAAAACACACATTCTAGGGGGGAGGGTGTAGCTCAGTGGTAGAGCCACTGCTTAGCATGCATGAGGTCCTGGGTTCAATCTCCGGTACCTCCATTTAATAAATAAATAAAATAAGTAAACCTAATGACCCCCCCCCAAAAAAACAAACAAAAAGATAGGGTGCTTTAAAAAAAACACACACACATTCTGAAAATAAGAAAGCTTTTTTTCCCTCTAAATCTGAGCAAAGAGCAAAAATTCCAAGGACCTTCTTCCTTTGAGTGCTTTACAAACTGCGGTAGCAGTATGTCTCCACCAGGACAGACCAGCAGGGACTCAGGCTCTCTAATCCTGTTCAGAACAACTGGACCCCACCGTCAGCTGACTAAGGGGTGTAATCAGAGAGCCCGCACACTCTGAATTCACTTAGACTAACCCAAAATTCATTCAGAGAAGGACGCAGCGTAAACAGCACTTACTTGACATTGACTGTCAGCGGTTTATCAGGTAGAAAAGGAGGAGGTATTGTAGGCAGACAGTGTAGACTGCAAGGGGAGGCCAGGTGAAACAGCGTGATGAGTTGAGGGAAGAGATGGTGGTTCAGAATGTTGACTCGTAGTGGGTATCGAGGTGGACAGGGTTGTACTGCTACAACAAACACCCCCAAATCTTGGTGCCTTCACACAAAGTTGAGTTGTCCCTTGTGCCAAGTCCAATGCAGAAGTTCTGGTCTGGTGACTCTCAAGGTGGCTTTCCTCCCAGTGGTGACTCAGGGCCCCAGTTTGATTTCTTTTATGGCCTCAAGGAACACCTAGTTAGCAGACTGGAGGAAGAAAGTATGGTATTGGCCCCCTTTGTGCTGAAGTGTGACATGATTCCCACAGACGTTTCATGGGCTAGAACTAGTCACATGGTCGCATTCACATGCACTGAGCAGTGTGGTTCCTGGCTGGGAGGCATTTCCCAGGACAACTCTACATCCTGGAAAAAAGCGCTAATCTGTGTTGGTCAACAACCATCTCGGTCACAGGAGGGTTGGGAGTGGTGGGAAATGAGGCTGGAGTGGAGGCTCGCTTTACCTGCCACCTTTTGGAGATGTGAATTTATCTTCTAGACAATATGGATTCACTGATGGGAGCCTTGCCATCAACAGCCCTCCGTGTCATTACTTCTTGTGCCTAGTCTCCAATGAGGATTCTCCAGGAACCCCTGTGCTAGACCCAAGGATTAAGCCTAAACACACCTAATCAGTCTTTCCATTTTCCTCCACATTCAAATTTACCTAACATTTCAGATTCAAAACACATAACAATGAAGAGCAAAGGAGGAAACGATCATTTCAGTGGAAGCTGCGTGGACAGAGGACTGTCAGGCACTGGGCAAGTTCTACTTTATGCCAAGATGCTAAGTAGCTTCCAGAAAGTCAATGGAATTCAGAAAGGAAAAAGAAGGCTGAACATTAAACTGAAAGTCAATCTGAGTTAGTTGATTTCAACGGACAAGCTTAAGTTCACTGATACCAAGAAAAAGTTACATTACATTCAATACTATATATATATATATATAATGTGTGTGTGTGTGTGTGTGTATGTGTGTGTGTGTATATATATATATATGATTCAGATTTTCAAACTGCTTGGATTATAAAAATCCAAAGCTATTTAACAACAGCCAAACAGAAAGTCGTGTTCTATGAGCAGGCAAGTCAGTGAGGAATATGATCATTGTAGGTATTAGACTGAATCCTATGAAATTGTTAATACTTGACCAATTAATCTACAAAAATGGCAATTTGATATGAATTAACCTAATATACACGGAAGAAGGACTTGCTGACCTCACTGAACAGAATCAGAGGAGGTGATTTTAACCACATATATTTGTGGGGAAACTCGGTACACGTTACATAGTCCAAACCTACGTTTCACGCTCTTCAAATTTCTCACTCCCTTTACACAGCCAGTTAGAGCTTGGCAAGAGGCAGAGAGTGGAGTGATGTGACTACAAGCCAAGGACACCAAGGACTGACATCCATCAACAGAAGAACTCTCTCCTGCAAGTTTCAGAAGGAGTATGACTCTGCTGATACCTCAGTTTTGGACTTCAAACCTCCAGAACCGTGAGACAATAGATTTCAGTTATTTCAAGCCACTGGATTTGGGGTACCTTGCTACTGCACCCCTGGGAAACTAATATAGCCCCCTATGGGATCCTTCCAAGTTTTATCCTGCGTTTGTATTCACTGAAATTCTTCCCATTCTGAAGGTTGAAATTGACATTCGATATTTATTTCAATTTCTTTTTTCACTTAGTGATGCTGAACATATTGTCTCATATTTAAGCCAGTTGAACCTCTTTTGTGAACTGCATGTCCACATCATTTAGCCATATTATACAGTGGGCCCGTTTATTTAATATGGATTTATAAAAGCTGTGTATATTCAAGATATTACGAGTTGTATTTGAGAAGTAGATGTGACCGATAGAGAAACAGTTGTTTAAGTTGTAGAAAACCACATCAGCCAAGGTACCTTGGTGGAAGTCCGTGTGATTATTGCAAGGAGCAGGCGGGTAACTGGGTTGTCAGACACATGGTTAAGAAATCATGGGGGGAAAGGCGGATGGGTAGGTCAGGTGAAGGTGATAGAATCACTGAATGCTAAGTTTGGGAGGCTTTTTGGAGATAAGTAAGCTGAGATACAGAAAGTTAAGTAATTCGCCCAAAACCATGCAGGAAGCTTTTGTACGCTCTGAAAGGCAGAGAGACAGATCTGCCACAGTATTCCGTAGGTTCCCAATTAGTTTTGACAGCGAGAAACTGCTCCCCCAATGACCTTGACCCCCTTGGAGAGTACTGATCAGTTATTTTGTGGAATTACCCTCAGTTTGGACTCACCTGACACTAGCTCATAATTGGAATGCAATTACGTATTTTGAGTAAGAATACTACAAATGTGACTTTGTGTCCTTCTGAGGGCATTATACCCAGGAGTTGATGCTATCAATGTCATATTCTGTGCCCCATTGGTGATAAACAGAACGTCTCATGTGGTGAGCTGGTGGGCGGGACGCGGTAGGGAGGCAATCTCACGGCAGCGCGAAAGGGAAATCAGCGAGAAAAAACCCTGGAACCCAGAAAAACACCTGTGATGCAGCTGTAGCTTTGCAGGCTCGTGATAAGAACAGGATTCAACCGGAAATGGAGAGAAAGGAGTGGTGTCAACACGCTCCAGCCCAGATCCACCAGGAACACATCTGTGTAGTTGAACCAGTTGGACTTACTACACATCCCAGCAGGAGAGAACACACAACACTCTCACTAAGAGTATCAGAGAGAAACTACTGTAGGATTTGGGCTTGGGCTGGGTGATCTGGGGGAGAGTCTAAGAAAGTGGGACCTCACTCTAGATTGGCTGGCATCAGAGAGTGGGGGCAATTCTATGACTGAGCATCTCAATAGTTTAGCTGTAGGGGAAGGCAGACCAGAGCAGACATAAAGCTGTAATTGGTAAAGCAGAAACTTAGTGAAAAGAGAGGTTAGGGATTTTGTGGGTTTCACAGTGATTTTTTTTCTTCCTTTGTCGTGGTCTTAGAGTGACGTTGGTGTTCTGTGAGACTGTGGTATCCAACAGAACAACGACCCAAAGTATCTTGTAATATAACATTGAGGCCAGTTTCCAGATTGCAGGAGCTGTTTCCCCACCCTTTTCCTCAATGTCTCTAGAGCTACTTAGAATAGAAAATCAGCAAGTAGTGGTGATGGCTTTGCTGTGAAAGGGGAGAGAATTGGAGGAGCCCGTGGAGCCTTAGGCCAGCAGACTGCACGGTTGAGCCAGTAACTGAACTCGGGGTTATGGGCAGAAGGGCAGGTCTGTAGTCAGCGATGATGTGTTCAGCTTTAGCCACGCTGAGTTTGAAGTAATCAAGCCAGTTTTCAATCTCATCCCTCAGAAGCTGGCAGCGTGTGTACACATACAGGCGGAAAACAAAACTCGCTAATATTACGTCTCCTGAAACATCTGGATGGCACCTGCCAAACAAGGAAATTGAAGGTGTGTATTCCTTAACCTGCATTTTGTTCACAAAGGTATCACTTATAAGAATTTTTATTTCTCACCCAAACCCTCAATATTACTACCACTCCTTCCTTTTACTTCTTGGCTCATAGAACAAACCCCTCCCTTCACCCCACGACTTCCTACTGCCTTTCAAAATGGAAATAAGCTCCGAATCAATTCCATTTTCCTAGCTCCCCATCCTCTGTGGGTTAGAACAGCCCCAGTTAATTTAAAGCCGAGGCAGATGGTAATTCATCTTTGGCAATCAATGCAAATGCTCAAGGTCCGTTCCGGAACCACTGCCAGCTCGCAAGGAGAGAGGGGTGAAACGCAGCCTGCTTAAATAAACACCTGAGATGAGGAGCTTCCCCCAGAGCATAGCAGCCACCCACTGCTGTCACTGCCACTAACATCACTCCCCAGGAGGCTGAAGGTTGGGAACCTGGGCGTAAGGCATGAATGCAACAGGGGACTTAGGGAGAAAAGACAGAGGCTGCCGTGAAAGCCCCGGGAGCCGCCCAGACGAGGACTCGTGCTGAGCTGAATGAACACGACTCAACAGCCCTCCTCGGGAAAGTGCACTGGGAAAACACTTCGGAATATATTTCCCAGTCTGTGGAGGGCAGCGCCTAGCACATAGTCAGTGCTCCATAAATATTTACCAAAGGCATGAATAAAAAGCTTGGCTGCAGGAAGGCAGGTCGTTCTCATCTGAGCCCTTACAAGTCGCTGGGGCTGTACCAGGCTGTTTCTCCCTCTCATGGAGACATGGGAGGGATGGCACCGTGAAATGAACCAATTTGTCAGGAAACTATAAAAGACTCCCAGCTCCTGGGAGTAACCTCGCTCAAATGTTCAGTGTCAGGGTCCGCATCCTTGGATTGCTTTCAAGAACTTAGCCACTGAGAATGTCACATAAAATCAGTCTATTTAAAACGTCCTACTGCCTCAGGCCAGGGCCAAAAGAACAAAAGGTTTCCTTCATTCAAAACTGCAGCTAAAGGCTATGACTCTGAAGCCTTGCCAATTCTGCTTATTAAAAAATGTTTTTGCACTTTAATAGATATATCATTACATTACATAATCACTTTTTTTCTTTGATTTCTAAGGATGCATATTTCTCCTGTATTTATTTTTTCAAATATATTGTCTATCATAGACATGTTTTTAAAGTATGTCTAATAGCCTAAAAGGCCTGTGAATTATTAATTCATATAGGCATGTGTATTGGTTTCCTCTTGGCACTGTAACAAATACCACAAATTCAGTGGCTTAAAACAACCCAAATTTATTCTCTTACACTTCTGGAGGTGAGAAGCCTAAAATCAAGGTGTTGGCATGGGTGTGTTCCTTCTGGATATTTGGCCTCAAGAAGTGGTTTCCTTGCCTTTTGAAGCTTCTGGAGTCCACTTGCATCCTTGGCTCATGGCCCCTTCTTATAAGGACCCTTGTGATTACACTGGGTCACTCAAAGAACCCAGGAAAATGTCTCCATCTCAAGAGCCTTAATTTAATCACATCTGCAAGGTTCCTTGCACAGGTTCTGGGAATTAGCAATGTGGACAGCTTCAGGTGGCCATTTTTCAGTCCATGACACCACACAGGTATTGGCTTATCCAACACACATTGAGACCTTCTCTGCACCAGGTGCTGAAGCTACCTGATGAATTGAATCACAGAGTTTATTTACAAGGAAATCATATTCTTAGCAATGGAGATGGGTATGAAAGAGAAAGGGTGGGGAGAAGGAAGGAAGGGAGGGAGGGAGGGAAGGAGGAAGGGAAGTCAGCATCGCCATAAAAACATTAAAATGCTATGGCAGCATAATAGAAAAACTTATTCTGTTCCTGGGGGCCTGGAGGCCTAACAGAGGAGGGGACAACTGAACTAGTCCTTAGAAGCTAAGTAGGAGGCACCAGGTGAATAAACTGGAAAAAGCCATTTTTGGAGAGGAGACTGGACTGCAGAGGGACAAAGATTTGTGAGCACATTAAATATTAAGAAAAAAGCAAGCAACTTGGTTTAGTTAGAGGCTAGGATAGTTCATATCGAAGTAGTAAAAGACTGCAGGGCTGTGTGCTAAGAAGTTCAAGACCCTGTGGGGAATGCAGAAACTAGGGCAGGTGAACGATCTGATCTGACTCAGGTCTTCCAGAGCCCAGTCTTGGGTCTGGGGTGGACTGAAGGCTGTCACAACTGTCTGTTTGGTAAATTGCATTTATGTTTCTTTTTTAAACAATTGACACCTAATAAAAGAAATGGAAATGAAAGAAATAACTCAATGGTTTTAAAGTCCCCTTCCTGATCTAAACTCTGTGGTTTCATGATTCCTGTTCAATTTGTTTTCCCAGTGGGGCTGGTAATTATACTTGAGCTAGTAGCCTAGAGTAAAAATTACATTTACTGTACTCCCAGTAAGTGACTCGTAAAAGAAGTTTTTAGATAAATAGCTACTAAAAATTTTTATTAAGCAGCTACTCAATTATTTCCTCCAATGTATACTCATAAGCCTTTGGATAGATTTTTTTTTTTCCTTTACAAAACACACTATAAAAGTAATGCCATATATTTTTTGTAACTTGGTAGCAGCAAAACCCCTCAGATGGCAGACTTAGAACAATCAATGTCTGCTGTTTAGTTTTTTTTTTTTTTTTTTTTAATCAATTGTCTGACTTTGAAGTTAAAGTCTAGAGTCAGGATAAATTTCGAGAAAGATTTTTATAAGGCCTGTAAATTTCTGGGGTTTATACAATTTCTTATCCACTGCTTCTCATTCCACTTCCTGAGACACTCAAAATTTCCTTCACCACCTCCATTTTCGGATCTCGAACAGGCAGCATTTAGCATCTCCTTTTCTGCCGCCGACCCTCTTTCCTGTGGCTTGTCCATTCATCCTTACTGTCACTCTTTCAGGGTCCTTGTGAGGACCAGTAATGACCACTGGACATGGAAAGAGCTTAGAAAGTGACTGTCCACTGTAGGCATGTAGTCTGTGAAATATTACTTACATGAAACTTTCTGCAAACTGACCACAGTATCCTACAAAATATCAAAATTGTCAGGATAATGCTCTTATTTTAATACAGTCTAAAATGGTCTGTCACCGTCTCCAACACTCCTTCCTCTGAATCAGTAATGAGTTACAGCCCCACAAGGGGAGAGGGATCCCTTATCCAGGGATCTGTGGCCTAGAAAACCACAGGGTGTGTGGAACCCTCCTTTGAGGAAATGGTTAAGGCAGGTTCTCTGGGAAAGATCGTGGCCAGGGCTGCCAGACCCACTGCTGTGGCCACGAAAGATCCCCACGTGAACAATACAAAGCACACTGTGCACACACACACAAAAGGCTCAGTAAAAAAAAAGGAAGAAAACAAGACCCTGCAAACACGCGGACACGGCACTAGTGACATTTACATGACGCGGCAAGACCAGTGACCGGATAGGAATCACTTTCTTTCTACTTGCTACGGTTGATCGTTAGCTAATGAAGGATAAACTCATTAAACGTTTGTTCTGCTTTGTCCATATAACTTTTAAAATTTGTTTCCATCTAAGATCAATCTTAGGGTTTGCTTTTTAAATTGCATTTTTGGATTATATAAAAACATCAACACGGTTCCATTCCTAACTATATAAAATTGTACTTAAAGAATCAGTCTTTCTCCCATCCCTGTGCCCTCCACTCCCCTGCCACTCTCCCCTTACAGGCCACTATTTTTATTAGTTTCTGCTTTTTCCTGCTAGTCAGTTTCATAAAAAGAGGGGGTGGGGTGGGGAGTGGGTGGGGGGACAGGATTTGGCCATCACTGCTGCCAGCTGTGGGTGGGGAGGGCCCTGGCTTTTCTGGGGGTGCCCTTCTGGAGGACAGACACTGTGGCTGAATGGTGCCTGCTGGCCTGCGCAATTCCAGGTCCTTAGGCTAGAGAGCAAGGCTGTTCTTGGGGCTTCTTCTGTTTGGGTCGGTTGCGGGCATTTCTGGTGGTGTGCGTCTAGCACCCAGACTGGGCTATCGGCGAGGCAACAGCTCCCGGGACTCACGGCTGGGTTCTTCCTCGAGTCTCCACATGCCTGGGCGGTTGGTTTTCTTTACCACACTTTTCGGAATGTTCTGGTAGGGTTCGTTTGTTGTTGTTTGGTCATTAGTGGGAGAAGTGAATGGAATGCATTCACCCCATCTTGTCCAATTCACATAAAAATGTCACATAAAAGGAAAGATAAGGCACTGTTCTGGGTCTTGACTGTGTGGATGTCAGTATGGTGGTAGGTGGAACTCTGGATCTCCCTTCTTTAATGTGGCCTGTCTGAGACTTCTGCCCATTTTTCTACTGGGTTTCTAAGCAGGCTATAAAATATTTAGAGGAAAAAGGGGTCGGCCCCCATGAGAAGCCCTTGGCGAGCATCTCCCCTTACTTGGCTGGAGCCTCCTTGAGGATGGGAACTGTGTCTTACTCTCATGTCACCAGTAAAGCCCAGTGCCTGAGACACAGCAGGTGCTTAATATATGTTCCAAAATATTGTGGTTGGAGAGACTAGAGTGACCAAGCTGTCAGAAGTTGCTAGACGGGTTAAAAGACTGCGTAATTACCCTATGCAAAATGACATTCATACAAGGTCAAGGGATGAGGGAAGAATGAAGGGGAGGTCCGGTTACCATAGTGACCCTGTTCTGCCTGAAAAAAAGCACTCACAGGAGTCTTATCCAGGAAAACTAACAGCCACCACTATTTTTCCTGATTCCAGCAACGATGGTGGGAGAAGAAAAAAGCTGGTGAAGGAAAGGAAGAGGCCAGGGAGGGCTGTGTGATTTTCAAATCCTTGGAAATTAATTAAATACATTTTTTAAAATGACCTCAGATGGAAATGATGTTCCAGAGGTAAACTAACACCTTCTCTTTGATAAGTCAAGCAGGTGTTTTCAGCATCTGCTCACGAACTCCTTTATCATCACATTTATGTCTTGTGACATTTATTTTGCAGGAATGACTTTCACTTTCCATGTCTGATTTTTTTTTTAATTGAACAAAGATAGGCAGTAAATTTTTCGCTATTCTGGGTTTTTCTTTTATAAAGTAATCCATATTAAATTTTTAAGGCTCAGTAAATATTTTAAAATTTGCAAATATATTGGGTAAAAAGCTGAGCCTGGCTTTCTATTCAGATATATTTGTAGGTGGGCCAAAACACATTCTGAACATGGCCCTTAATAGTCCTAACTAAGGCACTGATTCTGCTTAACACGGCTCACTAAGAAGGTACGAAGTGTATGTATTAATGGAACAGTAACTTGGGAAGCTGGAGGGCTCTGCCCCGTCAGACAGTAAACGGTGCACCCTTGGCAGCATGATTCATTCACTGAGCACTATGCTGGATGCTGGGAGGACAGAAACGAATGAGCCAGACCCCTGCTCTCAAAGAGCCAACAGTCTTTGGGAGAAAAAGAAAATGTGTGAACGAATAAAAGTCATAGTGTAAGACACGCTTCAGTAGGGTTTGTGCTCTGCAGGGCAGGAGTGCAAGGGAGCGAGTGGGAGCTTTTACTTGGATTGGCTCTAGAGAAGGCTGCCTGAGGAGCGAATTGAATCTTCAGAGATCTGCAGTAGATCCTTTGTGGATCATGATGCAGGCCCCGGGTGGGGGGGGGGGGGTTTCACAGGCAGCTGGAGGATGAAAAGCAGGCAGCAGCAATGAGAGGTGAGAGCTGGGCCTGGAGAGGCAAGCAGAAGTCAGCTCAGTCAGGACCCGGGGTGACAGGCAGATACGCTTGGACCTTATCCTGTAGGCAGCAGGGAACCACGGAAAGAATTTAAGCAATGTAGGATTTTCAAAAGACACAATCTTTGTGGCAATACAAGATGAATTCAAAGATGACGACATATCTTTGAAGCTAGACAAAACTAGGGAGGGTCTGAGCAGTTGTTGTGGAAACCAAAGACCATACGGACCTGAGGGAGACTTAAGAGGTGGGGTTAATTTCGACAGCATGGAAGAGAAAGAGGGAGGGTGACCCACGGATTCGTCCTTGACTTACGAAGTGGATGGTAAAACAGGAGGAAGACTGAGTTTTGAAGGGGGTTGTGCAAGGAGAAGAAAGTTATGCTAAAAATGACTTCTTAAATACTCACTCTGATACAGTGGATGCCTAATTGTATTGATGAAAGATATTTAAATATTGCTGTGTCTCTTTCGAAGTCCAAGCTATGGGGTGATCTCTAAATGTACTTAACTAACACTGCTGCAAAGGCATATGTGGTGATTGCCTCATGCTTACGGTGCAGTCCTAGTGCAAGCAAGGAGCTCATCAGCAATTCACCTGCAATTTAGGACCACAAACACAACAAAAAGCCAGGTAACCCCCCCCAAAAAGCTCCTGACAGAAAATAACTACATCACCACACAAGGTCTTTAGAACATTATATTTCATAAAAGACAATGATAAAAAAGTACAAACATTTCCATGAGAAGCAAAAAAAAAAAAAAAAAGGAGAGAGAAAGAAAGAGTACAAGAAATTACTAGCATTTATTTCAGTGCATTTATATAGAAGCCTTTCAGATATTAATAAATAAAATAATCTTAAGTACACTTCCTCTTCCTGATAAACACTATGACCATTTTAGTTCTCTCACTGGCACACTTGCAAACAGAAGATAACAGATCTAGAGTACCAGTATTTGTCTGAAAAGTACACAAATACAAGAGAGATGACAAGAAGCCAAATAAAATGACGCAAAATCTGCTTTCACTTCTACAGAGCCTCCAAAAGGAGAATATTGTATTGGATATTTTCCCATTTTGTTTAAAAATGGATATCAATATCTTGGCTGGGAAAGGAGTATAAGCAAGTCTTATAATTTTATATTTACATAATATTGCAAATAAGGCTTTCTTACTGAACACCTTTTCACAAAATACAAACAGAAATTAAGACTTAAAAAATATTCATTAAACCCCAGTTTTGGTGAAGACTTAAATGACCATTTCCACGGTAAATGAGACGTAATGTTACAGCAAACGTGTACACTTTTCCCTTTTCTTTTCTACAAACAGGCCCATTAATCATCGCTAACTTCTCTAGGTAAAAGGCACTATATAACCCTCCCACGTAGTGCCATGGGGAACTCGTAATCACTCTACGTCCACATATATACATTTCTTGACTTTGAGACTAAGAAATACAACAGGTAAGTTAACAGAGGATGTTTTCATCATTTTCGGCTTGCTTGACTCGATTTGTTTAGAAATTAACATTTTTTTCTGTAGACATACGTAGCTTTGCAACTGCTGAGTAGGCAATTACTACACGTTCACTAATAAATCCACCAAACTATAAAGATAGTCTGTATTTACGTTGTATTTGCTAATTTTTATGGAGTAGGGCTATTTTCATACAACAAAGATAACTAAGCAAAACTCTATCACTTATATGCAAACATAAAAGTTGCTATTTATATGCAAAAGTTAATTTCAGGCCCGCACTTAAAAAGCAAAACAAAAACAAAAGACAAAAAGCAAACTAATGAGATGGTTTTCACAGGATACCATATTTAAAACTGAAAAAAGCAAAATATTCATGGCCCACTCCTAAAACAAAAATTACTGCTAGATTTAATCCAAGAAAGTAAGGTAGATACCAGTAGAATTGAGTTCTCTTGAAACTATAAAATGTGTATCAAAATGAGAAGATTTCAAAATGTGGGCAGCTCCATGTTAAAGAGAAAAATATGTTTTCCTAATAAGCCTCAGCCCTAATTTCCCCCATGACTACAATACTGAAGTATTATTGGGTTAATTACGCTCAATGCCCCTGCTATCTTGTTAGTGATCAACAAATGTTAACTTTATCAATCCACTTTCATTCATCGAACTAAAAAACTACATTGGCCAAGAGAGACAGAAAATGAACAGATACACATTAAGAACAAATATCCTACTTTTCAGAAGGTTTGATTTTTTTCATTATTTTGAGTACCAGCAAAAAAATGAAAGACAAATATTTCGGAAATATTTCTAAGAAATAAACGCAGAAAAATTTTGTTTGGTATCATAAAGAGAGCTTTCTTAAAGTGTAAGAATTTCTATCAGTTCATGATTTGGTTTGTGGTCATTTGTGTTACCAATACTGCCACAGAAGATGACACTTCAAAATTAAACTTACAACCTGAGAGATAAATAACTGTATTTCTGTGTTAGGTGAATAATCCATTTCTATTTCTATTGTTTTTCATTGTTGCTGAAGATTCACTTCATAGGTACATAATTTTTTGGTTTCAATTTGTGAAAATATCTTTAGATACTTTAAAGAATCTCTGGTTAACCATGATTGATAATTTTCAAAGTAAGAATATTGTTTGCTATGAAAACTTCATCCAAATTCAAGATTAAGTAATATATTTGATGCCAGGTAGTAAGATCTGCTTTTAGAGAAGTGTCTTATAACCCTAATGCATTTAAATAGCAGACAATATTTTAATATAGTTCTATTAATCTATGCTTTTAGTGATGAAATTTTAATAATTAACATTAGAGACTAATTTCTTAAAAGTGAAAAAAAATACACAGTTTGAATGAAATGGGCCAACATTAAAAAGGAGGATCTCTTCCAAACTTGAAATTCTATAAATCTGAGAATTAACTTAAAATTTGTTTTTATCTACTAAGCATTTCACTTCATAAAAATAGAACATTTAATTTCTTATCTAATAGTATAATTCATTTGTATAAGTACTACTGGGTTTTCCATAACTCTTTCTTTTAAAAAGACTGTTTTGATTTCTTTTAAATGAAGATTTTTTTTTTTTGGCTCTTCTGAACTGGACATAATGAAAGTGCTGTTCACTATGAATTTAAAAAAAAAAATACAGGGTACCACCACACACAACCTTGGGAACATTTTTTGAGGCACAAAGTCCCTGACACTTAGACCAGAGGTACATGAAAGACATTTAACATAAAGAGGTCCTTTATATCATGTCACATCACAACTTCTAAGATTTTCTTGGTAATACTCATGCAATATGCATAAACAATACGGTTGTGATTTAGCAAAATCTGATGAGATTGCGAGCAAGGAAAAAAATAGGAAATCCTGGTGGGAAGAAAAGCCGTTAAAGCCTTCTTCTTACCCTTTAAAACCCTAAGGAAGCTGTGACTCCTTCCACACAAGAAGCTGAAGGGCTAAAGCTCAAAACTAGTATGACAGCGTACTGTGCTAGTTGGCTGTCAATTATTGACAGTTCCTTCATTTCACACAAGGTTAACCTTTGTTTAGTGACATAAATTTACATTGTTTTATTCCATGCAAATAAAAAATGTTTATAAAAGTCCCATAAAGGCATAACCCATTACATGCAAAACTGCAACACATCTTATTTTTCAACAATTTGAACACATTAATTTACATCACATATGTACAAAATATGTTTAAACGGAAATAAAGCATTCTCTTGAATTAAATTATAGATTTTAGTATAAAAATTTTCTCTTTGTAGGGAGCTCTCTTAACTTCCAGACTCAAGCAACAGCTCGTGGTCTCTGCAATGCTCGCCATGGGGGTGTGTCTCAGAGCAGAGGATGGGCACGTGGAAGAAGGCTGACTGTATACAATCCCACCAGTAAACACTGAGAATGCGGGCTCTTCTCCTCACCACCCAGGGCACTGTGACACATCCATTCACTGACCTCCATTAAGAGTGCACTCCAAGTTTCCCAGCCACACTGCGGTCTGTCTTGCCATGAGAGCTACTTCTTTTAATAGTCTTCGATTGGAGCTAACTCTGGCATGAGGTTTACAGATATATTTGTATACAACCTATCAACCAGTATTTTTGGCGTATATATTAAATTGTTCAACCCATCGATGTACTGGCGCTCTTTTGAGTATCTTAGTAATTTATACCTATAGTGTTAGAGAAAGAAATGAAAAGTAACAGAAACGTTTGAAAAGAAAAACTGATGAGGAATATGCTCAAGGTCATGCTTTTTTTGGGGGGGAGAGTAATTAGGTTTATTTATTCAGTCATTTAATGGAGGTACTGGGGATTGAACCCAGGACCTCATGCATGCTAAGCATGTGCTCTGCCACCGAGCTATACCCTCCTCTATCAAGGTCATTATCATTAAAGTATTTAAAGTTCTTTACAATTTTTGGTTCTTATGCATAATTAAAAATCTTTCTAAGACCATTATTCTAAATTAGCATCTTTATAAATCTTAAAATGCCACCTGAAAAAATTATTTTGCACCATTACAACTTGGATATCCTTAAGAAATAAAATGTATTTATATAAAAAGCAAATACTTTTTATATAAAAGTTAACTGGGCTCTTTAATATAACATAAATATATATCTGTGTATGTAGGTATATGTATATCTCTTCAAAACAAGCAAAAAATGCTTTACTTTTATAAAGAAAAATAATATCGACAGAAAATTCCCTTAAGAAGTTTTTTTTTGGGGGGGAGGCGATGCATGTAAAAAAAATCTTTCATACATTACATAATTTTGAAACCTTGATATCTGAACATGATATTAAACTTACCGTCCTAAGAACTGGACTTCACCTCGATGGTGATGAGGAATAGACTTGTATTTTCCCAAGTCTCCCTCTGGTCTTGTCACATTATATCCAGCATAGTGAACTCTACAATACAACATATGGAAATGAAAATACATTAAGAAATAAAATCTGATGTAAAAATGGAATACGTGATTTCAATTTAAAACGCAGAATGCTCTAATGTATGTGCTGGCAATAATTTCAGAAGTACTCAGTGAAAAAGGGAAAACACAACCTAGGATTCAGGAACTTCAAAAATTTCCCATCCCAAAGAATCCTTTCTTGGAATAGAAAAGTACAGTTTACTTAATAGAAAAGAAATACTTATAGAAATTCCATTATTAAGTAATTTGGATCCCAACATACCTATTCCAAAGGTCGTCGTCTTCTCCTCCCCAACCCCAGAAGGCATTAGGAAAACCATTGATCCTTCTGAACTGTTCCACTGTCAGTCCACTTACACCACCAAAAAACTCTTTATATGGAAGACTGAAAAAGAAAGCAGGATGCAGCACTCTAAAAATGAGATCAGAACAGTCCGCCATATGAAATAGGTTTTCAATTTTTGTGTGCTTTGTAAAATACACTCCCATCTCCATATAAAAAATTGTGTTGATTAAATCATATTCTGGGAAATGTAATGTGTACCAAGAAACAAGACATTTTTATATTCTAGTGAAACAACGTGCATCTAAGTGTGTTATGTAAAACACTTGTGGCAACCAAAATTTAACATTTAGCGTTGTTACCTTCTAAGACTCAAAATCTACTGTTCAAAAATGGTAAATTTTCAAACCAAAAGTCTACTTGATCAAACATATCAATAGCTGCTATGCTGAGCTAATTTCCTCCTTCATTTACCTTATTAAATACGTTATTCATTACATAGACCAGGGTAAATATAAATTAGTAAAAACAAGTCTAGCATTATTTTGAAAAGACTAGCTGCCTATTCATGTAATGGTCTTCTGTTGGATTATACTCCCAAAATACTCATGGATACTTACAAATATATTTATTTTTAATGCACTAATTATTTAGGAGAATGACAATTTTTTGATGTAATTGACACATAACATTGTATTCGTTTAAGGTGTACAACATGATTTGATATATGTATATATTGCAAAATGATCATAATATGTCTAGTTAACATCTATCACCTAGCTATAATCTTTTTTCTTGTGATGAGAGCTTTTAAGATCTACTCTCAGCAACTTTCAAGTATACAACAGAGGATTTGTTAACTACAGTTACCATGTTATATATATGACACCCCCAGGACTTATAACTAGAAGTATGTACCTTTTGACCTCCTTCCCGCATTTCTCCTACCCCCACCTCCTGCCTCTGGCAACTGCCAATCTCTTCTCTGTATGTACAAGTTTGGGGTTTTTTTTAGATTCCACATGTAAGTAAGATCATACAGTACTTGCCTTACTCTGAACAATGACTCTATTTTTAGATTTGGATTTTATTTTCCTTACCTTTTCCCTAGCTCATCCTCCAAGGAATCTGTCAAACTAAGTTGTTTGTTTAGACACAGACTGGTTTTCTGATGTTGAAGTAGCATCCCTAGACTTGCGGTCATGAATAAATTCCCGCGGCCCCAAATGTGCTACTGGGGAGCAGTGTGCCGGAGCCCCTGAACAGGCCAAGCCAATGCGAAGGAACAACAGAGAAAACGCCACCACGCGCAGCATCCGAAAATCATGCCGAGGGAAGCCTGGCTGCGATGACAGCAAGGCTGCCTCAGAGGAAGAGAGGTGGCAGATGCCACTTTTTTGTTGGAAGGACCCTGGACTCGTTCCCTGTGTGGAAGAAGTGCTGTTTGCCAGCTGGACCCTGTGCAGCCACTGAAGACGGGGAAGGCAGCTTCCGGAGAAAATGCTAGGGTTGTAGGGCAAAGCCCACCCTGGGCCAAAGGCACCCCAAGACATTAACAGCCATACCGACCCCACGGTCAACTATGGTGTTCCAGGCTCCAGGACACCTCACGAGGCTCCTACTGCGGAAGTCAAATTCTAGTTATGACACTGGTTCGACTGCAGTGGGGCCAATAAGCACTCATGGTGCCAACTGTTTCCCACACCAGGTGGAGTATTCTTGGCCAGGCTAGCGGTCAGAGAGAGAGAGAGAGAGAGGGAGAGAGAGAGAGAGAGAGAGAGAGAGAGAGAGAGAGAGAGAGAGAGAGAGAGTGTGTGTGTGTGTGTTCACAGACATGTATAAATTGGATCAACTGGCAAGCACATTAGTTCCACTTACTGTTCTGCTTAAGTGGAAACAATCAATTGCACTACAGCCAGGATAGAAAAAGATCTGATAATATGAAGCTATAACAGATACACTAAAGGACAGAAAACAGAAGCTTGACAAGTAACATCTAGTAGTATTTACCCTCCACTGTCCAGGGGGAGAGAGACACTAACCCGGGGACCTGTGCTTGCTGGTCAGCAGCTGTCAGGCCGTGGGCACCACTGTGGGGCCAGGACGCTGCACCACACTTCACCCCATGGCCCGAAGTCTACAGACTGTCTAGCCAGTTCCCTCTTCTGCTGCCATTCTAATTTCTATTCCAACTTCCAAGATACCCTCCGAACCCTGGGATCAGCCTAGGTAGACATGAATATTTTATTCATCAGAAATTACTATTTTCAAGTAAAAAAATTTAGAATTCTTAGTTTATGATATTTTTCAGTAAAAGTCAATTACCCTGAATCTAATTTGACTCCAGCAGGCTGACCAAAATGGAGTTCCTGAAGTACTAAGAGTCAGACCCTGAACCTGGATGGGCCTCCCAAGGCCGACCTGGGTTTCAGACACTGCGGTAAAAAAGGAAAAGGTTTTCTAATAATGACTATAACTTGCAAAAAGAAAAGAAAAGAAAAAAAGAAAACAAAGAAAAAGGTACTCCTCTGTGCTGATTTTAGTGCTCATTCACACGGTCACTTTCTGCCTCTCTAACAGGTCGAGCAGCAGGCAAAATGGAGAGGCAACAGCTCCCCCGCTCCAGGCTGCGCCCTCCCCTCTTCACTTCCATTAGCCAAAGAAAACTGGGAGGGCTTTCCCAGATTAGACCCGCACGCTTTAATGTCACAGTTCCAATGACGGTACCATTTCAAGGTATCTCCACTCAAAGAATGAAAAAAATGCTTCTTATTATTAAAGGCAAGTCAAGAATCCACAGCTTAGGAAGAAGAGAGGGCCCTCCCTGCCCTGGAACATCACGAGGGGAGGGGAGAGGAGGCAGCCTGTGCCCTGCTCCTCCCTGGGGCGGGCCCAGCACCTGGGATCAGGCAGAGCCCTGTGGACTGGCTCTATCGCTCCCTGAACAAGAAGACCAACGTTCAGAGATACAAGTCCTAAGGTAACCAAGCCCTCTAATTGCTAAGTGTGAAAACCAGAGGTGAGACCCACGTTTACTGGACTGCAGAAACCTGGCTCTCTTTCCCGCCACCCCACGCTGAAACCTCTGCGTGAGGAAGCCCCCGGAGGGATGACAAGTGACTCTGCATCCCGGCTCCCTCCGAGGATGCGCTGGAGGTAAAGGGACTGTCCAGGCTCCTGAGCCCCTCCGGTCCAGGCACATGAAGCTGCCACCATTGCATGAGACGATTTTGCGAGTGTCCTGCACAGTATCAGGAAGACGGCACATGACTTACATATACATGTACTTATCCAGCTTTGCTGCAAAATGACGCGGCATTTCTCCACATCCATAATAGTTTCGGTCATTTTCAGGCAGGTGGTCCACATCATGGAAGATTACACAGTCCCAGACGCCGTCTTTCATGGCCTCTTTGAAGCCCACGTTGAAGAGCATTGCACGGTTAAAAGGTTGCGTGCCAGTCTTCAGGGAGAGGAAAACAGAAATGAACTCAGGCTTCGTCATGACTTTTTTCTATGCTTTTCTAATTTGCTGAATCATGGTCCAACACGAATAATAAATACATCCAAATCAAATAGATAAAATAATAAACACACCTCAGGATCTTCACGTACACTGTTTAAATTATTGCATTATATTTGATGCTTTGGTAACACGCAAGAAAACATGTTATTATCTGGTCCGTTGGTAGATCATCCTATTTACATAATGATATAATTCATGTTTCTGTTTTACTTCAAATATGTCAGAATATTAATTGACCAGGAGAAAAAATAAAGCCATTGGAAAGAATGTAGGTTTTATTTTTGCATGAAGCTTTCCATACGCCGCCAAGACTTAAGAGAAGCAGCAGGAAACACAGGGACTCTTGCTCTGACCCAGCAAGGCCAGGGAGGGCTAGCTTGGTACTGCTAACACACATAATAAAGACAAAGACATTTTTAGAGACAAAAACAATTGGAACTTGTTAACACAAAACCCAGCTTCCCTTATGACAACCATTTTCCTGTATTACTGAAGAAAATACATTAAAGTGCCTGGGCAACAGTTTCTATTTTTATTATTCTTGTTTATGAGAAAAACCAAGAGCATTTTAAGGGACCAAAAAGGTGGCAACTTAATATACAGAACCCAACTTGCTATATTATAACCACTTCCCTTTACTTACCAGGGAAATTATATTAAGGGGCACTGACAATAAAAAGTCTCATTCTGTAGGTAAAGAAAATTAAAGGGCAATTACCTATGCCTTAGCAGTACTTCTCAAAATCACTTCCAAAACATAATACAAAAAGATTAGGACAGAAGCGAAGGAGATACACAAGGCAGTCACTGTCAGAACACTGCCACAATAATGAAAAATGACTAATCTGCAACCCTGGGTCTTGCGCTAACTTGAGGTAATAGAAGTCATTTTGCTTTTTACAGCTTTTCTTCACCAATGAAATGGAGAGGATAAAAAGCAAAGGCAGTTAAATTATAATGTTATTACTGTACATCAACATCAGTTTGAATAAATGACTTTCCTTTTAAGAGTTTAAAAGTTGTTTTTATTAAATGTGGACATAATTCTTAATGGCTTATATTAGAACTAAGAAGTTCTATGTCTAACCCACCTTCATCTTCCAAAAGCAACACATTTCAACACCTCTAGCAGTTTATCCTGGTATGTATCTCCGTATTTCAAGGTAAGGGGCATTCTGGTATCTCCTTGCTTCATTATCTTTAGACATTGTCTACTGACATCTTACCATGGTCACTGAGGATTTATACCACCACACCCACTGCCCCTCCAGCTACTCTCCCAATAGAGTTACGCCATAATTTTTGCTTAAACCAATGGTGTTTACATTATTATCACTGCAAAAATTCTGGATGGTAAGCAAACTATGATCCTGTTTTCTTTCTCAAACTAGGATTAGTAACTATCTTCTGCTTTCTTGGTTTTCTACACAACTATTATTATTTTGTACAAAAGCCCCAATAGGCATGCCCCGTACTTATTCGTAACTATGCAATCGTTCAAACACGTCAAACCAGCTATCAATTCCTGCTCCTCCCCCCAAGCCCCACTCCAACTCCCACTGCCCTCAGGTCTTGATCCAGTCTGGCCTGGACCACCGGAGCCTCTTCTTTCCTTCCCTACATCATTCGTGTCTTTACTCAGTTCTCTCAATTGGCCAAGGCATATCCTTCAGAGCTTCCTAAGTCAGGATTCATGGGGGGAAAAAAAAATTACAGAATGTATTTATATATATGGCCAATGAGTGATTGAAAGGCTACCCTCACACTCGATTGACATTTTGTCTGGATTAAAAAATGCTAGGTTAAAAACGACTTTCCCCTAGAATTTTAAAGGCACAGCTCCACAATCTTCTAGGTATCAGTATTGCAGAGACGGTTCATGTGATTCTGAGACATAATCAGTGGTAATTTTTCCTACAGAACTTTTTTGATATCTTCTCTTTTTACCCTGTACTTTAAATTTAATTTCAAAACAATGCACTTTATAGATCTATATTCTATTCATGTGTACATGTGGGCCCCTTTAATCTGAAGACTCATTATCTTTGCTTCTGGGAAATATTCTTATATTATTTCTTTGGTCGTTTTACCCCATTTCCTGCTAGTTTTTTCCTGCTATATTTTCCCAGAACTCTGATTAGTAAATGTATTCGTTATCTACTGATGTGTAACAAATCAGAGCAAAACTAGTGGGCTAAAAAAAGTAGTCATTTATTATATTCAAAGCATCTGTAGAGAGAAAATCTGTACAGCACAGCAAAGCTCCCTTATCACTGCTCCATGGTGTCTGGGGTCAGCCGCGGCTCCACCACCCAGGCAGCTCACTCCCATGGCCAGCAAGATGACCCTGGCACGGCGGGTCCTCTCCACAGGGCTGCCTGAGCGTCTTCCTGACGTTGACAGCCAGCTTCCCCGAGAGCAAGTGATCCAAAAGACCAAGACAGAAGCAGCAATGTCTTTTATGATCTAGTCTCAAAAATCACACGCTGTCACTCTGCATTCTGGTTGCCCACACAAGTTAGCCCTCACTCCCTTGTGGTGAGGTGGGAAGCCCCATAAAAAAAGAGCGGCAGGACCCCCAGGCAGGGCCACTACTCTCTTGCCAGCAACATCCAATTCCCTGGCCCAGAGGCTCTATCTCACGTTTTGCCTCTGAAACGGCTTACCTCTAGGAAACTGGAACTTACCCCTAAAATTCTATTGATTCCCTGAGCTCAATCCTGATTGGTTATTTCCTTCACTCCTGATTGGTCCATTTGTAGTACTTTATTTGCACAGAGCTCACTCCTGATTGGTTATTTCTCTCCCTCCTGATTGGTCCACTTCTACAAAGCTTGTTCCTAATTAGTCAACTTTTGTTATACCTTATTTGTATATGATGTGGCAAAGTGTAAACTGGCAGCCTATAAAAGCCTGTGTAAACCTACAGACGGGGTCCAGAGCTTGGAGTGTTAACTCCTCTGGGCTAGCTGGCATAATAAACCTCAGTTCTTCAACTCTCCGAGTGCTGCTTGGTCTCTCGCCCGGATCCAGGTTGCTGTCACAACAGCTGTAACACGTTTTTCTGCAACAGTGGGAGGAGACCACACACAGAGGCAAGGCTCTCCCTGGAGAGCATCTTGGAGGTGGTTACCCTGTGATGTAATGGTACTCTCTGACTGATCTTAATTTCTCCTGTTTTGCTTCCATTGTAAGAGTTATCTTCTTAAGTCTGTTTTCCAGACATTCTATTTAAAGTTTTACTTATCGCATTTTCTTTTATGATAACTTTCTTATTCTGATCATTCTTTCTTTATGGTGTCTTGTTTTCATTTCTCAGATTCATTATCTTTCCTTTACTCTCTGTGGAGAGTGATTATAGTTTGTTACTGTTAGTCTCTTTTCTTTTTTAAAAAATGGTATGTTCCCTCCAGCGTCTCTATTTCCGACAGTCTCTTTTGTTGGATTGGTTTTGTCTCCTCTTGTGAAGACCCTTGGCTGCCCATTCATGGCTGAGAGTAAGGCACTAAAAAGCTGAGGGGAATCCCCGCATACGTAAAAATGTGAGGTTGGGGCACAGCACTGTCGACTCAAACATGCACACATGCATCTGTGCTAGTAAATCCCAAAACCGAACTAAAACAAAAGAACAGAATCCCCATTCCTCCTCCCCAGTGTTCTACGTGTCCATAGCTCACAAAGCTCAAGACAAAAGCCCTGGCATCTTGGTTGAGTATTCTCCATCTCTCACACTGTACATCCAATTCAACAGCAAACATCACTTCTGAACCCAGTGTAGCCCAAACCCAACCACTGCTCACCTCCTCCACCAATACCACGGGAGCCCAAGTCAACATCTTCTCCGACCTGGACAACTGCAGAAGTTCTCATTTCCGTCCTTGCCCCACTCAGTCTACTCTCCTGCACAGTCATTTTTTCACAACATAACTTAGATCACATCATTCCTCTATTTAAAATCCTCCAGCATCTTCTGGCCTCACTCAGGATAATCCAAGTCCACCTCCCAGCCTGTTAGGTCCTTCATTATCTGCTTCTCTCCCCTCTCTGATTTCCTCCCTAACAGTCTCTTCCACTCCTCGCTCCAGCGACACTGACTTCTTGGCACAAACACACGCTCTCCTGCCTTGCCTGGTACACACGTCTGGGAACGTCAGCAGGGCCGGCTCCTTTCCATCATTCAGGGCTGCTCCCACCTCACCTCCTCCGAGAGGGCCTTCCATAAACACTCGGAATAAAAGAGCCCCTCTCCCTGCCCTAACTGCTCTCTCTGCCGCAACTCAGCTCCGGGCACCACCTGGCCCACCACATGGTTACTTACTGCCCTTCTCTCCCCAGGACGACGACAGGCCTCACCTGGTTTGTTCCCTGCTGTTTCCCCTGTGCTGAATGAATGAAAGTGGGCTTCCTGGAGGTGAGAAAGTAACGAGCCGGCCTCTTCCTTTAGAGACTTCCAAATACTAGATCAGACATCGTCTTCCTGGAGCTGATCTATTCCTCTCGTGAAGACACCGCTCATCCCCTGCCTCAGCTGGAGGCGCTGGGGGACTCACACCTAACTGCTGTCCTCCAACAGCCAGACAGGGAGGAGAACCATGGGCGCCTGGGTCGGCACCCAGCCCTCCTCCAGCTGCTGCCTGGAGGCCCCACAGCTCAGCTGTGTCAGCGCGGTCAGGACCTGCTCTAGAGGGGTTTCTCCGGGGATAAACTTCTCATTTCCTACAAGATACAACAGAGTAACCACCTGGCAACATGAGCAAAGACAAGGCACCGGGAAGCTGACTGTTCCATAACCAAACTTAAACAACGCCTCTGGTTTAGCCCAGCGCTTCCGTTCGTCCTCTGTGACATCTTTCAGGTGCCGAGGTCCGCAGGGGTTGGTCCAGCAGGCTGACTGAGTACTTGTCGCCATCACTCTCGACCGCACGTGGGCTTGAACACCCCCTGCTCTGCCAGTGCTGCACCTGCCCCCCGGCTTCCAGAGCTGCCCTCAAGTTGCTCCACTACTCCCTCTCTTTGTTCTTGTGGTTTAGTAACTCATTGCAAGTTTTTTTCTTTCACTCTCGCTTTAGGAGTGTGGAAAGGAGAAGGGGTAAACACGCACCAGCTCCCACACTCAGCTAGGAGTTCTGAGCTGCTCGTCAAATGCTGAGCCCTTCTGGGCACCAGCCCAGCAGGAAAACGACTCTTCTACTTCGTATGTGGTAACGACGCCACTGGCTCAAAACCGCACACTAGCACGTACACGGGCCTGAATTAATATTGATCAAGGCTGAGGTTCAGACTTAAGAGGTTTATAAAACATGGACTTTACTTGCTTTGCAAAGATTTCTTCGTCAGATACACAAAATAATTCAGTGGTGCTGGACTCTTAGGAGAAAATGCCTTTAAAAACACAGAGGCACAGATCTCATTCCCCAACACATTATGAAGACTGAAGTTTCAAAAAAGGAAACTAGCAAGTTGGGAAAACAGAGCTAGAAGTGGATAACTAAGGCTATCATGAAAGTAGCTAAAACGTTAAATTTATTATCAGGTTTAAAAAAAAGTCAATTTTCATGGTACAGGTTGTTGAATTAAAAAGCACATATATATATATATACTGTTGAATTAAAAAGCACATATGGCTACTAATGACAATATACATCATTATATGCACTGGGAGCAGACCTTAAAAGGGTGATTTATATACAAAGGAGTATATCATGTTAAAAACCAAGTATTTCCAGAGGGGAAAAAATAGAGGCAAAAAAAGCTAAGAGTGAGAAAATAAAATTAAAAAAAAAAATCTAGAATCAGGCACAAAGGAGCTGGGGAAACACACTAAATGTAACAATCTTAGAAATAAAACTTGAATATTTTCTAACATTTCAAAAACAAAACAAAACAAAAAAACCCAGAAGCATCTAACATAGAAGCCAGGTCACTTTCTGTCTAATGATAAATAAGGAAATGCATTTTTAGTCAGGTTTAGTGAACAGAAGGAACGATCAGGATAAAATGAGGTCATCAGTGTCAAACCAAAAGTTCCCAAATTACAATGTATTTGAAACGTGAATAAAAGGCACCATTTTAGAAATACCATATAGAAATCAGTGAGCAAATTCAGCAAGGACCCTAGTGTTTGGGAGATAGGGTAGGGGAAACACACACACACACACAAAAATCCAAGATGATGACATCTTAAGTATAAAACTAGGCAATGACAGAAGTAGAAAAACACAGAAATATAGAAGGTATCTCCAAAGGGTCTAAGTAGGACTGAAAATAAATTGAATACATGGAATACTGAGACAAGAATAATACAGAGGAAAAAAGGTAGCTGATAATATTAAGAATAATTAGAGAAAATATTTCACTTTAATAGGTAAGACATTAGATGATTAAAAATGATAAACGGATTAACAAAATGTGGCATATACAACTAACAGGCTCAATCCAAGGTGGAATTTGACCCGATATGAAACCAAGGATTAACCCTAAACTGAACATTTTAAATCACACCATATCTAAGAGTTTATTAAGCTCTAGTATACTTAGTTACCATTTTGAAAAACAGCCTCACCTGTTCAATAACATAAAAGGCAAATTCCAGCCGCTGTTTCTGGAGCATCGGAATCAGGTGCAAGAAAAAAATTGGAAGATGTTCATGGCGATTACGGAAAGGAATGAGAACTGCCACCTTGAAAACAAAACATTCACACATGTAAACAAACCCAGCAGCAAACCCTAAGGTAAAAGGTTAAAAAATACAGACCCTTGAAACTTTCTTACTCGTGAAATCTCTCACCAGAAATCCAACAGTGAGCAAAAACAGACATGGCCCTTGCCTTGGTGCCACTTACGGTCTTGTGGACCGGGAAAATGTAAGTGGGCTCTGAGGGCTGTTCTAAGAACTGTGGTCTCTATCCCACGAATATCATGAAAGTCGTGGAAAGATTTCAAAAAGTGATAAAATCAGCTTTCCTATGGCAAACACTACTATGGAGAGCTGACTGGAGAAAACCAAAAATGGACTCAGGGAGCTGGTTAGAACATTAATGCAAAGTTGAGATAAGAGGTAACAGCAGCTAAAACAGAGGTGAGGGTGGAGGACAAGAAGGGACACATGGCTTCTTGAAACATTTAAGAGGTAAATTAACAGGATTTGTTCATATTGGAAGAGAACAGAGAACAGAGAACAGTCTGGAGGTTCCTCAAAAAACTAAAAATAGAGCTACCATATGATCCAGCAATCCCACTCCTGGGCATATACCAGAAAAGATAAACACTCTAGTTCAAAAAGATACAAGCACCCCAATGTTCACAGCAGCACTATTTACAATAGCCAAGCCATGGAAGCAACCTAAGTGTCCAACAGACTGGATAAAGAAGATGTGGTATGTATATATACATTGGAATATTACTGAGCCACAAAAAAGAATGAAATATTGCCATCTGCAGCAACAAGAACAGACCTAGAGATTATCATACTAAGTGAAATTAGACAAATATTATACAATATTACTTATATTTGGAATCTAAAAAATAATACAAATGAATTTATATACAAAACAGAAACAGACTTCACAGACTTAGAAACTTATGGTTACCAGAGGGGGTGAATAAATTAGGAGTATAGGATTAAATATAAATGACTACACATAAAATAGATAAACAATAAGAATTTACTTTACAGCACAGGGGACTATATTCAATATCCTGTAATAAACTATAATGGAAAAGAATCTGAAAAGTAATATACTTATTATATATATTCATATATATAAATACCTGAATCACTTTGCTGTACACCTGAAACTAACACATACTGTAATCAACCATAGTTCAATTTAAAAAAGATGCTAAAGTATAAATTCCAAAATCATTAGATTTTAAAATGTAAGAGTCAAAATATGTCTAATTACAATGTTTGTGTCATTCTATATTCTGAATTTTTTAATACAGCCTAATTAACTCATTAAACAAAATTATGCAAGAACATTAAATCTAGGATTTATTAAAATTTCAACTGTACCAAATACATTTTACTAGTGAACGAACAAATGCAAATAACTGACAGTGTATAGGCTTAGGATCTAATCCTACTTGCAAAATCAAGCCATGACATTAAATATAGTTGATAGAAAGCAGTAATATTCACCTGTGTGCGTTACATTACCATGATCATACGTGAGAGAAATGTTTAATTATTAAAATAGTTTTATTTTAAGAGAACAAAGGATGGTTTCATAAAATTGAAAATGCCTAAACTAGAAACCATCACTAAGTTGTTCCTAAACAGTGATGAGATAGAGAAAAAAAGAGCCAGACAATGGCTACGTGAGGCCGACATTTTCACATTCACATTGTTTCGTGCTGGGAAGTGGTAGGAACAGAGAGGCTCTGGTGCCTCAGCCAGCCCCACTTTGGATCCCATCCTGCTTTGGTTTGGCCCATCAGGTACCTCTTGCTTATAAGACTGAGGACCACGAGGCCACCAGAGCAATTCAGGACCCACATCTAGGAGCCCCTTCTGCACCCCACCCCATGGCCACTGTGCACTGCCGCGCACTCCCTGCTGACTGAGGACCTGTTGGTGGGCATCAGTACCAACTGCTGGCACAGTCACAGAAGTCCCAAATTCACACACCTCCCAAAGCAGCTCAAGAGCCCCTGGGTTTACTCTTAGGAGAGGAAACTGCTATGAAATGTAAAAGGAGAGAAAGAAGTCAGACGGCAAGTACACTAGCACACCCCACCACTGACCTTGCCTGAACCAGTGTCACAACTTCTAGCAAAGCTAGGGTCAAGCTTGCCCTTCCTGGGTTTGAATCTGGCCACAGGCTGGGTGCCTCTGACATGATGTAAGTGGGCTACAAAAGCAGTTAGGGTGAATTACAGACATTTAAGGGAAGAAGCTATTACAAAGCTACAGTCCGTATTAAAGACAGCCTATGTTAATTAAATACAATTAGGCTGAGTAATCAGTTAACCATGTAAGAATGAACAAAGGCAGTTATAAAGCCCATAATACAGTCACTTCTTCAATGAAACATTTAAAATATTAAGAGGTGGGTTTTTTTCTTAATCTTATATGGAAGCAGAGTAAGAAATGACCGGGGTCTTGGCAAATTCAAAGAAGCTAAACTGTCATTTTAATAGCAATACAAGTCCACATTTCAATGAGACAGTTACCAAAAATTTTGAACATGCCTAAAGCAAAGTTTTTATTAAAATAGAGCTAAAAAGTATGTAAAAACTCATTGGGCATGTCCATTCTTGTGGCTGTGGAATGATACTCTCAACAGTTTACAACTTATTGTCTAGAAAAGGACGCTCTCAGTATTCTGTGGTCATTTATTTTGAGACTTGGCAGCCTTGTTTCAGGGACACTCTTATATGTGCCCTAATTTGCTAGTGGAGCCACTCTCCTGATGACACATCTCCACTGGGGACAGAGAACATCTGGTCATTATCTTGTGGAAAACAACAGTCATCTTCATGAATCTCTCCTCCCCACTTCTTGTTCAAGCAAAATTATCCACACTCAGTTTGTTCCCACTTTAAAACCACCAATCTTACTGAATTTATGCCCCTATTTTCCTCCCTTGCTAATTCTCTCCTACACTAACCATGAAGAGATTAGCAAGAAAAATGTCTACTACATAAATTCTCCCCACCAAGTTTTTGTCCTGCTTTCAAATTTCAAGCACACCAACCCACTATGGTGTCCCTAAATGACGCTTCAGACTTGCCTCCTTGAAGGATGCAGGAGCTGTCTGTCACTGACTAAGACGGAACAAAGTCGACGCTGCCAAGCTCCCATTCTCCAGTGCTTCAGGTCCCTCTCCCTCTTCTCCTTCATTTCCAGTGCCTGCAGGAGCTTCTCAAACCGGAGGCACTTGATAAGAAACTCAGGTTCATGTCCCTTCCCACCAGTAGAATCAGAATGTCCGAGGACTGAGTTCAAGAATCTTCATTCATACCAAACACTCCAGGTAACTCGGAAGCAGGTGGCTAAGACCCACCTTTAAGGAACCCTGGACTAGAGACGGAACTCCAGGCCTCTAAGCAGATAACCGCATCAAGCAGCTGCCTGGTTCCTTAAGCCTTTAGGTTTCAGAGCAAAGTGTTTCAGGCCTCCGCCTGACCCTTAAATGGAACATCGGCAACGTCACAGATAGACACTTCACTTTAATGACCTGAAAAGCATCATCATCTTCCTCTTCCAACCTCCCTTTTAGAAATAAGCTTTCCTCTGTCAGGCATCCGACCTGCGCTGAGTCTTCCGCTGGAACCTGCAGTATTTAAAATACCTAGGAATTGCTGAATCGCTAGTTTTCGAAGATGTTGGTCCCAATTAATCGGCCATCAATGATCTTAGTTGGTATTTAAAAAAAAAAGAAAAACGAAAACAAAAAGAACCTCAAATATTAAGAATCAAGTTGGTAGCTGTTTCACATAAATTTGGTTATTTCTTCTTTCCTTCTCTGTCAGCTCTGCTGCAAGATTAGCACAGGACATTATTAGGATGCGGGGAAGTGGGAGTAGGGGGCGGAGATGGCTTGATTAAGCATGGCAAGCATAGGTCGCCTGTGAATGATCTCCAAATCTCCTCTCATACCGTGAGCTGCACAGTTCAGAACTACAGACTAAACTCTGAGAAGGGTTTGTGCACAACTGACAGAAGAGCAACGTTACCATATAGCTCCTAAATAAAAAAGCTAATTTTTAGATCTCTGAATTAGCTTGCTCCTGAAACTCCACTTTCAATACTGTTACCTACTGACTCAGTGGAGTTTATAATCTACTAACATCTGTAGGTAGGTACCAGTTAAACGTGACATACCTCTCTCCTGGAAAACGAAAAGAAAACAAACCCTAAAATTCAAACTCCAACGTCTGATACAGACTACTGGAGAAAGGACAGAAACATTTAATTTCTTTGATCCCAGGTTATCCTACTACCAGGCCACAGAGCGCCCACCTGAGGGGGACACACCGCGTGTACTGATACACACCTGAGGACCAACCGCTGTGCTCCCCACCACAGCCTCTGAGGTTGACTGAGTGTGCTTTTTCTTCCATTAGCATTCAACGTACACACTCATCATCCAAGGAAGGAAAATAATTTATTTTGCCCAGGACACTTTTTAAAAGTAGCATTATGTAGACTGGGCCGTATTTTATACGTGAATGTGAGGAAAATCAAGCATGAGATATGAAAAGATTAATTTACCATCTGAATCTGATCTGGGAAACAGAATAAGACAACTGCAAAACAGAATGTGTTGCCAAAATTTGTACTGGAATCCATTTCAGCAGCTTTACAACTTGTTTGAGGCAAAAACAAAACAAAAAAATCCCTAACATGTATTTAATAACTTGTAATAGAGTATTTATCAATCTCATAAACTCAACAAAACTGGGCTGGATGATTACCTTATACAAGAGGGTAAGTTCTATGTTAGGGATACAGACATAAATAATTCACATCCCCAAACACAAGGATTTCAAGGTCAATTAAGTCAGAGGGCTTTTATCACAAGCCTAACAGCATACAATTCTCCTCCCCAGGAGTGATTTTTTTTTTTTTGATACCAAAAGACAAATATTTTAGTGAAATACTAATATTAAAAAGAGGAAACTGAAAATTGTTCCAGATTAAGGCTACATCACAATCCTTCAGGGTGTATGTAACATTTGATGTAATCATATGTGGTTTTCACTTGAATTACATAAATGCTATTTCCAAATCAAACATAACACATTACATGAATATGCACTTATTAGCCAAATTCATAATATTCAGAGCAACTCTGATTTAAACCATCATTTTCAATTTTTTTTTAAGCATCAGGGGCAGGCCCACTTCCTTATAGTCTTTCAAACAAAATACTAAGAATAGAATTCTGATCTATCAACAAGATGGAAAGTTGCTGCTCTGCTTTCTGAAACAGAGGTGAAAAACAGCCCAAACTCTTGTCTTTGTGTCCTGCAGTGACTGCCGGGCAGCCTCTTTAGAACCCTGGGACTCAGGAACCCCAGGGAAATTACTGGTTCCCAGACTTGGTGGGGCTATGCCCACAGGTGTCAGTAACCATTAGGGACAACAGTAGGAGGCAAAGAAATCATAGCCTCTCTTCCAAACAGGACAGGAAAAACATCTGTTTTCCAAGCCCATCTCCAGTGAGGTACTCATTACCAGGATCTCCAAGAGACGGGACAAAGGAGTGTGGACTTGCACACGAACAGGTGCAGTTCGTCCTCACAGGTAACACGAGTGAATCACATCTATGAATACTTACACATTAAACACAGAAATTTTGGTGTCTTAAGTTTATCAAGACAAAGGTATTTCACTGTCTATTCTGAACTGAGCACTTTTCCTCAAACACACGGTAACAGTCACATTACTTGTGAAAAAATGGACCTTACCTTCCATCGGGGTTTACAGTCTTTAGGTCTCCAGTGACCTCCTGGCTCAATATCTAAATCCTTGGAGAAGAGTTGATGAATTTCATCAAAACTGACTTCACTTACATTGACATTGAGGAATCCCCCTGGAAGGTCAAAAATGTAAAGAACTGTTTTAATAGGAAGTCAAACAACAATCCGCAGGGTGATAGCATCATGTAGTCGCTGGGACAGTACCATTTATTCCTGTTACCACCAAATAATTGTTAATACCAACTTTCAGTTTTACTCTGGATAATAAATTATATGATCACTCTACTATCTTTAAATCTGCCAAAGAAAATCAAAGTGTTTAAATTTTTTGCTTCTAAGTAATATGGTGAATATTACTCTTTGGGAGATGTTTGCGAGTCATTACAATGTAGGTTATCATGCCAATTTATGTAAGCATTTAAAAACTATTTTTAATTTCAAAATAATCAACATGATAGGAGACATAAAAGCACAGTATATATGAGTTAATCAAGCAGTTAGCTTGACTGGGAGCTGAATCCTAGCTTCTGCCTACTGGGGAAATTATTTAACTTCTCTGTGCCTCAGTTTCCTTATCTATAAAAAGAGATGGTAACACCTGCTTCCCAGTGTGGTTGTATCCAGTAGATGAAATAGTGCCAGGCATAAAGGCACATGTTCAGTAAATTCAGCTACTATTACTATCATCTACTTTACTGATATTTTTTAAGAGAGAAAATTTGCAAACAGAATTCAACAGATTTATTCTGAGCACCTACCATGTATCTCCTTGATACACAAAACTGAAAAACTATAAAATTCTAAGATGCTCCTGGCCTACTAGGCACTCACTCATCAAATGAACAAATACATGATATTCCTGGAAGTGTTTTTACTAATAGTTTTTCTGATGTATACCAAGGGAACAGGAATGACTCCTGAACGGGAAACCATTTCCATTAAACCAACTAAGAACTAACAGAACTAAGCTGTTTCACCTCCTCATCTCATGGAATACAAACCAACAAATATCGAGGTTTCCCACTGCAAGTCTTCTGAGCTCAGTGACCATGCTTCCATAGATACAGTCCGCCCTCCACATCCACGAGGTTGGCTGAAATGTGTGACGCAGAACCCACAGATACGGGGCGGGTGGCGGGGTGGTCGCCTGGAAGGGACTCGGGCATCCTCAGATTTTGGTACTCTCTGGGGGCGGGGGGAATGGTCCTCAAACCAATTCCCTTCGGATGCCGAGGGACGACTGTTAAACACTCAGTTCCTCTTCCAGGGAGCCCCTCTCCTTTCCTCCTGCTACATTCTGTATTCTGTAAGGTTTCACAGCCACCTCTCTTCTTGTCCCCCTCCTCATCCTAACTAGGCAGGAACCTCAGTGGCTTCCACTAAGCTCTGAGGCATGCTAGAGAGAAGTATTTCAAAATGCAAATGCCTTCACAGAGTGAACTAGGGGAAAAACCTGCCATCTTCTAACGTCTGCCTGTTCGCCTGACAATGTCTGCTGTCTTTTATAACCAGATACCCCCACCTTTAGTGTGACAGATATGCAAAGTAACTAATCTTTGAAAAGTAAGGAATAGTCTAGGAACTTGCAGAGAAAGGGTAGATCAAACGCAAGATCCATCAGTCAATGTAAGTACAGACTATCATGACTCGGCTGACAAAAATAGAATCTACCACTGTAATCAAATAAAATTCACACAAATAAATCCAATGCATTTAATGGTATGCATGATTACTCAAATGACAGTGATTAGGCTAAATAATAAGCAGTTCATATAAGTAACTGAAGTTGGTATTCTTATGTACGTTAAACTAATTTTTTGGGCCTTTTTTTGCAGGTTTATAGCTTCAGCAGCTGTTATCACCATTACTGTCAGCAGTTTTCTTCAGTATCATTTGCAATTTAATTTTCATCTTGAACACACATGTGCTGGGAAATTAAGAAGCAGGCTTTATATCTTCCTCCTCAACGGACAGGGCATCCCTTGTCCATCACTTACAATCCCTGATGCCCGAGGCACCCAAAGTTCACCTCCCTCCCCACTGTCCCCCCATTCACACTCCTCAGAGACCCTCAGTAGCTTTCCTATGTGCTTATCGCCCTTTGTTCTGCAATCTTAGTATCGCACTGGGTGAAGGCCAAAGATGACCTAGTGGCGTGACGTTGTCACGCCAGGGTAACGGAACATCACTCTTTGGTGGGGCAGTGCAGGGATGGGGGACAGGCATCACCACCGCTGGGAACAGTAAGAGCGTGATCAGAAAGAGAGGAAGAAAAATACACACTAGTGAGTGGAGGAGGGGGTGGGGGTGGGGTGAGTAAAACAACTTGTTTTTCTGAAAGACACCCACTTATTTCTGAGTTGCTGCCTGCGCATTTCACCATGTGATTACTCTGCTCGCACCCAGAGTCTGGACGTTCAGATAAAGCCTTGGGTTCAGGGATTCCTGCCGTAAGTTCTTGCTCTGCCTTTCCCGGGGAAACGTTTATTAAAATAATCACTCAGAGTTAAGCCCATAAAAAGTTAGTGACCTCTGCCTCAACCACCTTACAAGCAAGCAACAGGTGCTTGCCGTCCCACTTGCCATCTCCTGCGCCCCTGTGACCTGGGACGGAGGACTCCCCTTCCCCTGACCCCCTCTGGGATCTGTGAGTAAATCTTGTGATTCTACTTCCTTTGCGTGAGTGTGCTGAAATTACACCTTCCGTCAAAATGGCCTCCAGGGCGCCACTTCCCCAAAGTGGGAGCTCGGAAGCTGAGGGAGCTCCCTGCCGACCCTGTGTGGGTGACTAGTGCCCTCTCATTCTGCAGGTCATAACCTGCATGTTCTAAATTCAATGCACCAGCTCCACACAATGGGTGAGGAGGAGGATGGGATGGTGGGTGCAGTGTGCACCCCGTTACAATGCCCTGGAGCTGCGAATGGCTACCTTCCTCCTCCAGACAGCTGGGTCTCTCTGGGAAGGACCCACTGCTTGCAGGTGGTGGGCACCACTGCTCTGTGCTGCTGTGCTTTGCCGCTGCCAGGCTCTGCCGCGAATCCCCACCCTAAATTCTTGGTGCCGTAAAAGGTCAGACTCCCCTGCAGAGACTGGCCAGCAGACCCCCATCTGCAGTAGCTATGTTTCCCATTATTCTCTCAACGAGGTCTCCCTGCCTTGGTGTCGGGTCTGGAGGTGATGGGCTGTAATCATATATGAAAGTCTGGGTGCTGAGCCAAGGTGAGCTAACCTGGACGGTGGGGCTCTGCCTCCTTCCCCCAGGCAGGGCCAGGGGCGCGAGCTATGAGGTCCTGGGAGCCAAGGAGAGCACCAGCGAGGGGGGCTGCTGCTGGGCCCGCTGAGTTGGGTGGGGACCGGGTGCTGAGCTTGGAGAGCTGGCCTGCATGGTGAGGAGGCAGCTCTACCAAGGCCAGTGTGGCACCTGGGAGGCAAACACTGCGAGGGCAAGTGCATCATGTGTTGCTGGAAGTGGGACCCCAAACACATGGTACCAGCTCCTCCCAAGTCCCCAGAGGAGGTGGAAAAGCTACTGGAAGCTTGTAAGCTTCTGCCCCCTGGCTCAGGCATTACTGAGCTCGGAGACACATCCACGTGCCAGGTCATGAATGCTACGTTCTTGGAGCTTGGGGGCTGTCCCAAACAATCCACTAACGCTGCACCGATGGATGTGGACCCTGACCCATCGGAGGCCAGCTGGGATGCCCTGGAGTGGGAGACGGCAGCATACAAGTCAGGGAAGCAGCAGCCTCTGTCTTGTTACTACCCATTGTACCAAAGCATCCAGCAATGACCATGCCATGACAGAAGTGCAAGATTTTCTAGACAAATTCGTCCAAAAGGAGAGGGAAAAGGGTGCTAACTGGCTCTTAGGGGTCTTTGGAACTGGTTCCCAGCATTGCTTACGGAGGTCGGGATGCGTCAGCAGGCAACACTGGCTAATTTGTTAAAAACCCCAAGGTATCAAGGACCCATTTGATCAGACATCCTGGAGGAGCCCCAGACTTGTCACCATAACAAGGGTGGTTCTGCATACGTGGAGCCACCAGGGCAGGAGACAAAATGAAAAAGGGCTGGGCTCTGAGGAAGAGACACCTCCAAGCCACCTGAGCCCACAAGGACAGAAGGAAGGAGCCCAATCTCCCTCACCAGATGACCAGCAAGCTCTTGGTACAGGCAGCTCCGGGGATCAGCACCCCTGATGACAGTCTCCAGACAGCCAAACACACGTTAGAAGCCTTTGTTCAGGCCCTGCGGGCTCTTCAGGAAGACTGTGGTTCCTTCCCAAAGGGGAGATGCTGCAGCCCCGGCAACAGACTCTGGGATCCTGCACCCTGACCTCTGAGAGGGACAGCTGCCACACCCCTGCCCCCGGGACCCAGCAGTCACCCGAGCTTGTCCCTCCTCCAGGAGACAATCGCCTGTTCACCTAATTATCCACTGGGACACACATAATAGATGACCTTTTACTGCTCTCACTGACACTGGAGCCCAATTACAGTGCTTCTCCGGAACCCCTCCAAACATAAGTGAAGGACACCCTAGAAATTGCAAGGCCTAAGAGCCAGGAGAGCAGAAGGCACTCGGCTTCCACTGGACGGCACTATCGGAATAATCTTTCTTGAAAACCTTTGGCCCTACCCCTTCCTGGCATGGGATGGATGCGCTGACCACATGGAGGATATGACCCACATGTGACCCCACGGAGCACAGCCCCAGTGGTCGTGGGTCTTGCAGATCAGCCATCTGGGGGAAACCTCAACTCCTTCCAGCTTCTCTGATCAAGCTCCAGGCCCCAGGGGCCGCCACACACATGCAGTTCTCCACACTGCACTCCTCCTCCTCCCCCTCCAAGTCCCTGCCTCTGTGCGGCCCCGAGTCCTGTCTGTCCACACTAACGCACTTCAGTCTCCCTGGGACCACCATCACATCACTGAACAGGGCCCCCAAACCATCTCTCTTTCTGCCCCCTTCCATCAAAAGCATGCAGTGTCCACCCCCATCATACTGAGAGTAGGTCTGCGACTATCCTCACGGGGAAGGAGGTGCCTCAAGAAGCCACCACACCGGGCATGAAAGAACAAACATTAAGGCAGACTCTAACCTGTGAGCCACCCTGGCCAAAGCCCAGCCTTAATGCAGCAGCACCGTGACTCTGTAGCAGACAGCCTGCATAACCATGTAGCTCTAGGTTACTCACTGGCCCAGGAAGGAGGTGTATGTGCTGTAAAGGGCACCGACCTGCTGCGTGGATATTAATAATCCTGGACAAATTCAGACAAACTCACAAAAGATGGCCCAACAGTACTAACATCCCACAACCTCACCCAAGTTTTTAATCAAATACTGACCTTAACCTTATCCAAGCCCTGTGATTTATTTTCGTGGCTACCCCCACTAATGGGGCAGACGGTTACAGACATGACAGGATTTCAAACTGTCATTTGTCTGCTGACATTACTAATGGCATTTTTGCTTTGCTCAAATGCTTCATGTGCTGGCTGACCAAAAACCCTACCAGTGGCTTTTCGTATCTCCACTGTCCAGACAGTGCCTCCGACCTGCCCTGAAGATTAATGCTGAGGCATCACAGAATCTATTGCGACGAGAAAAACAACTTTTGTTTTTCTGAGTTGCTGCCCAGACATTTCACCGTGTGATAACCCTGCCCACACCCAGGGTCTGGACATTTAGATAAGGGCTCGAGCTTAGGCTTCTCACCATAAATTCACACTTTACTTTTCTAGAGGCACCTTTTAAAATAAGCACTTAGACTAAAGCCCCAGAAAAGTTAGTGACCTCCACCCCAACCACCCTGTAAGTCATAGGCGCTTGCTGCCCTGCTCTCCATCTCCTGGGATGGAAGACTGCCCTTCCCACCAGCTCTTTGCTGCCACCCCCCTCCCAACACCAACCAGTTTCTGGGATCTGTAAGTAATAAATCTTGTGAGTCTCCTTCCTTTGTGTGGGTGTATTGAAACTGCACCTTCCATCAAAACATCCCTATGGGCTCCACTTTCCAAAAGTGGGAGCTCAGATGCTGGGAGAGCGACCTGCCAACCTTGTGTGGGTGGCTCCTCATTCAACAGGTCGTAACCTGCATATTCTTAATTTAATGCACCAGCTTGAGCTACTCAGCACATGGTATTAGACAGGAAACTTACTCCCTTGCATAGGAAGTGAAGGGAGGACGTATGGCCAGGAAGAGGCACAGAGTAGGTAAGCCAGTGGTAACATGGTTTCCAAACTATCCTCAGTGGAAAGAAGCTCTCAAGGTGAGCCTGTGGTCGGGAGAGGGAGGAGGTAGGGTCCCCCCACTGCACCCACTAAGGCTACTCTCATCTTCTTCATATACCAGGTGCCCTGCCAGGTTTCGCTCGCTCAAGAAAGCATGCCAGAGCTCTAAAGACAGGAGAGGCTGCATCCTGCTCTAGTCATAAAGACGTAAAGCAACCAGCCAGGCCAGCAGCCCCCTATACCTCGCCTGCTGCGATTTCAAGGGCAACTGAAGAGCAAGGACCCAGAGAGCTCCTCAGAGAGCACCCCACCTTCACCCGGTGCTGCGCCTGAGGTTTTCCAGGGGGCACCCGGGCTCTGTTTCCCCAGTTAGAGATGAAAAGGTCGAAAAATATGTCTATTGGCTTAAGTCTATTTACCCAGGGGTGTAATCAATCAGCATCCAAATGTAAACAATGTAATTTATCAAATCCGTATTTTTCATCATTTGGAAGGTGGGATGGGGCTTAGAAAAGAAAGAGCAGGAGAAGTGGGCACCTGGAGAGGAGGGGCTGCCACTTCGCCAAAGGGAAAGTGGAGGAAGACAGTCAATGGTGAGCTACCTCTCGGTCTCAGCAACAGAGCCAGGGAACCAGGTACTTCTGTTCGTGTCAGAGGGACTAAATCAGCAGCACCACTGACCACGTGGGACATTCACCATAATTTCCTAACCCTGATCGGGCGAGACCTGCAACCATGCCGCCCGCTTTGGGAAGCAGGACCTGATCACAACGTATCACGTGACACGCGTGACTCAGGACACTATTTTTTTCTATTAAAATATAATTCTTCAAATAACAAACACTCAATACATGTGAATTACCTACGTTTACGTTTTTTCTTACATTTCAAGTAAAATGTAACTAAGGCCTCTTATCTCCAGCCAAAGGGTTGTTGTCTTTATAAATCAACACGTTTCAGCATCCCCTTCCCTCAGCCTGGGGCTCACCTCCATTTGCTGGCATCTAAGGCCGAGTTCTGGAGGCTCGGGCTCTTGTTTCTGTTTTACCCGCAGGGTTTCCAGTGTTCACAGCCCAAAGACCTGATGGCACTGTCAGAGGAAGACTGGAACTCCCTCTAGAACTATCCCATCGCGTGAATTCCTTTCCAAAGTCAGAAAACGATTTTTACGGTCAGGTAGCAAGTTTCCTGCCCCACCCTCTGGGCTGCCGACCCGCCGAGGGCAGCTCGGAGGCTGAAACGTTACCGGGGCCACCTCACTCATGGCCCCTTGGAAGGCGACACTAGAAACTGCCCACTTCCAGTGCTTTCTTTAGGCTTCTCAGGTCCTGGAACTTTATAACGTCTACGTACACAAGTGATGTCTTACTCAACTACTCTTGAAGTGACCACATCGGAGTAGTCTAACCAGAGTGGTTTTATTCACACACCCCCAGTGCTGAGTGCAGCGACCGGACATGGGGTGGGTGGGTGAACAGACGAGCCGACGGCAGACCTGGCCGCGGCCAATCCCGTCTCACTTCCCTGCGTCCTTCCTCCCTGCGGTTCCACTCCTTGGCTCCATCAGGGGCTAAAATATGCCTTGAAGACATCTGTACAAAAGCTGTCCCACACGTAGACAACCCAAAGTGATAGCCTCCTGACAGCCAAGTTCTGATCACCCAGTCCTGGTCACAATACACAGTCCTGACACCCGGTGTCCTCCCCGCTCGCTCTTCTCTCCTGCTTTACTCTGAATGACTGCCCGTAATCTCCAGTTAACACCATTTGCCATCCGTTCCCAGCTTTGCCTTGCCATGCCCCCTGTAAGCGTCTGGTCCACCCCTGGAGGCCTCACACTATTCATCACTCTCTTCCAAACTGCTCTCTAGCCCCTGACTATGGATAAGCTGACGACCTCCTTTGATGTCATAGTCCACCACCACTCTTTTACCATATTTCTTCCATTCTGAGACACCTGTCACTCACATTTTAGCATTCTGACAAAGGGACATACCCGACAGTGAGTCAGTGTGTGTGCATTTAATGTGCTGCTTCTTTCTTGTTGCCCAAAAGCCATTATGAAATGAGTGATGTGTCTTGTCTTGAAAATATGGTATGTCACATACTCCTCCAGCCTTTTCAAATATGTTTCCTGGAACCATTCAATTGCCAAGAAGTTTCCATATACTGTAGCTCAACGTCTTTTCTAGAATATCACCTCCACTTCTCAACTTAAGACACTGTTTTTCCTTTCAAACTGTACTAAGTATCTGCTTTCTGAGGTCTACAGTCTTAGGGACAGGCATAAGATACTCTGAAGACTCATGCCTACACCCCACAAAAAATCCTTATTTCCTTCTTTCATCAATCTACATCTTGGGAAGTTTACGACTTTTAGCCAAACCACCTTTCAATATCCAGCCACATTCACTGACAGGAGCCCTCCCGTCCCTGTACACCACCCTTGTCACACCCAGCTCTGTATTCACCCCCTGAGCATCACTGTCACCTAGAAATGACGGGCAGGGCCAGAGCTGAAAGCCAGCCAGCTTTGGCTTTGATCTCTCTGCTGTACTGCCATTTCTCCTGTCCACCTGGTCTCGTAACTAAGCAGTTGGCTGACTTGGGTGGAGTGGCTAAGAATCACCAGGCCTGCCTGCTGAGCACGGAGGCCCCTGATGCACCCTCAGGGCTCCTGTGTCAGCAGATGGGCATGGGCACCCAGCTTTATCTGAGTGCACTTCAGGGGCTTGAAGTGCCCACCGCTGAGTCCTGCCTCCCAGAAAAAGAAGCTGAAACCCACTCTCCCAACCCCTCTGGCAGACAGAAGCAGCCAGGTGACCAGGGGCACCAGCAGGAGATCCTGAGGCAGACGTGAAGAACACGAGGACATGGGCACTTCATGAAACTATCCTTCAGTGAAAGTGGAGGCAGACGCTTCTGGCTTTAGGGGACCCCAGAGTGGCGCCTCTGGTCCCCAGACCTGAGCACTGCTGGTGGGGTCTGCAAGCTCTGCCTAGCGGCAGCAGGAGATGCTTCAGAGTGGCCTGGGCCTTGCTCTGGCTGCTCAGCCTCTGAGCCTAACTCTGTGCCATCCAGGTGTTCTGGGGCCTGACACCTTTTCATGGACTCCCTTTCCTCTTAAAGCAGATCATCTCTGGACCACTCAGAGAAACACAGCTCCACAAGTTTCACCCAATCACAGCATCTTGCGATGGACTGAATGTTTGTTCCTCCCCCTCAACCCCCCAAGTTCATATGTTGAAATCCTAACCGTGAACGTGGTGGTGTTAGGAGGTAGAGCCTCTGGGGAGTGACTGCATCATGAGGATGAAGCCCTCACAAATGAGATTAGTGCCCTTAAAGAAGAGACCCCAGAGAGCTCCCTTGCCCCTTCCTCCATGGCCATCTATGAACCAGGAATTGGACCCTCACGAGACACCAAACCTGAGCGACCTTGATCTTAGACTTCCAGCCTCCAGGACTGTGGGCATTAATATTTGCCATTTAAGCCCTCCAGTCTAGGGGATTTTTGCTTCAGCAGCCCAAACAGACTAAGACACACCAATACACTCACAAACACTGTTGTTTCTCCTCCCCTTCTGACCTGCCACACGTGCTTTTCCATGCTCAACTTCTCCACCCAAAAATTACCACTGAAGAAAATCACATAAACACACAGATGAATCCCATCATTTAGATGACAATATCCAATTTATTGCCTTAAACATAATAAGCTTTCAACAGAAACAAGTGTCACATTATTTGTACATTTTGAACCCTCCCCCCCCCCCCGCCAGGGACTGGGGGAAGGGTGCTCTTGGCTAACCAGTTAATCAGCACCTTTTCATTTATGATTGATTGACTCCACACTGCACTCCCTACAACAACTTTTTAAATATTTACTCCTCCCTTTCAAGCTGCTCCATCCTTCTTGGCTACCCCCTCCTACGTGTGGCCTCCTGCTTTATTAAGAACATAGAAGCGACAGGCCTGGAACCCCAGCACTTCCTCCCCCTCTGCCGTTCATCACTTCCTCCAGAATCCAGGCTCCCTGGGTACCCCTCCCCCTTTACTTCCCATCTCATCTGTCCACGGTTTCTTTCGTAATGCCTAAAACTCACTGAAGTCCATCTCTTCCCAAAACGTCCTCCCCTTCCCCCCCAGTCTCCTTCACTTTCCCACCAAACCTCTTTGTTTTAAGCCAATTAGTTTTGACATACTGCTGAGTCACTTCTCAGGCGGTACACTTTGCTTCTCACCTCACACTGCACTGAAACGCTGCTGGCTGTGTCCCTGTGAGTCTTCCACCGGCCCAATTCAATGGCCTTCCACAGCTCCTCATTCTACCCGCTTGGAGGTAGGTGACAAGGTGGAACCCTCTCCCTCTCCCTGTTGGCCTCTGGGACACCTTCTCTGACCCCTCTATGTCCCTGGCCGTTTTCCCTTCTTTGCAGACCACCCTTCGCCCCTTGGGTGCTGATGGCCTCCAGAGACCCACTCTGAGCCTTCCTCCAGTCTCACGTCTGCTCATTTCCAGCCCCGATCTCTCTGATGAAGTTCAGAGCCCACATGAACTCTCCTGAGCTGTAAATGGACAGGCCCAACACCGCATCATTAACTTCCCCATTCTCCCAGTGCGATGCGATCCGCAATCCTTGTTTTGGTTAATGCCACCAAGCCAGAAACCTGGAGAGTAACCCTGATCCCTAGCAGGGACCACATCCGGCCAGACGCCCTGCACTTCCTTCCGGCACCGCCTCCTGTCGACACCACGGCCACCGCACGTGCCCAGGTCACTCCTCCCATCCCCGCAGGGAGCCCCTCGTGGCCCTTCCAGGATGAACGGCTGTCTCACGTCCGGCACATCACAAGCCCTTCTGTGGGCGCACTGCCGGCTCCAGCACAGGCAGGGGCACACTCGGCGGCGCTCCTCCCCCACTGCCCTGCGAACCACACAGCGCTCTGCACGGCTGCTCCCGGACTCTAAAATGGCTCTAGAAGCTCTTTTTTTTTTTTTTTTTAAACAATAGATGTAGGCAAGACAGTTTGTTAACGGTAAGCATTATCTGAGGTTCTCTGAAGGTTACTTCCTTGTCTTTTCCCTCTTTGCTGATTTTCACTTGAACTTTTTAAACTCAACTTGAAGAGTCCTTGTTGCTTTTGTTACATTCCCAGGGCTAGGAACCATAGAAACTATCAGGGTTAAACCAAAAAGGGAACTATTCCAAGAACACTAAGGACAAAATAAATAAAAGCCACTGCAAATGCATTCTATTTGAATAGAATTAGGAAATCTACAGGTAAGTCTACCTTCATTTTAATACAAAGTGCACAACCGACATTTTCCATCTCTAACCTCACCCAGAAAAATCAAAACATCCATGCTAAGCACTTACTATTTTTCAGCTCTAGATAAAGTGAATTGTTAGCACGGAGCATCTCACATAAATTGAGGAAAGCTGAAAGTGGATTTGCCCTCTGGAGAAGCTATAAATACTAACAGTAGCAAAGAAGTGTTCACTTACATTGAATAAATAACATTTAAAATAGATTTTATTGGGTAACTGACTGAATGTGAAATATTGCTGAAATCCATGAAATCAATTTTATCTGAATTCCAGCTGGGAAAGTGCAGACTTTATGGTAATCCAGTGTCAGTAAAAATCAAAGAGAAGTTACAGCTAGATAATCAAACACCAATTTTAAGGCTTAGCTTCACTTTCGCTGATTATAGGAAAACTCAGTACCATTCACCCTTGAATGGTTTTCAACTAAGTGCATCATCTTCTTACACAGACTTTCCTTAACTATGATTTGGGGAGGCATTGTATTCAATTACTTCATGTGATACTACAGTAAGATTTTTACACTTAGGTATTTTATTACGCTGTTCTCGATCATCAAAATGGGAAATAATCTGTTAATTAAAAACACATTAAGGATGCATAGCTAAGTAAAAAATGCCTTAACTCCACACATTTCTCCTAGGTTCCTCGCTCCCTTGATCACTGTAAAACCTGGTTCCATCACTCAAAGAGATGAGGAAAAAGAAAGGGGGTATCCAATTAACATCAATCAAGCTTCAAATGCTGCGCTGCTTTTGACCCTCCCAACACTGTAATGTCGACATTAGAATTCCAGCTTCTACACATAGGTAAACCGAGGCTCTGCTTTGCAGAGGTCACACACTTAGGGAAGGGTCTCTCCAGGATGGCTCATGCAAGGCCCTCTTGGCAGAGGCTGTCTCTCTGTACCCATGGCCTCTTCCTAAGGAGTTATCTGTGCACGGCCATATTTTCTATCACATAACTCCACTGCTCTGGCCACAGCTAACTGGACAAGAGACTGGTGCTGGACGCAAAGCCAGGAGGAGACCTTCCGTGAAAAGGTGGCTGACCAAACCGGTAGGATCCCCCCTTGCAGAAGAATGTGAGACTCCGGGGGAAGCAGAGAGAAGGAGCAGGAGCACTAAGATATTCAGTGAAAGGCAATGAGTGGCAGCCACAACACGACCTTTCCAGCCCTTGATGGGAGCATTTATGAACCGGGGGCCTGGCGGGGAGATGCTATGAAACAGTTTAATTAGTACCCATGAAGCACTAATTAGGAAAATGGCAACTAAAGCAAGAACAGAAAGATTTCCTTAAACTATAAGCCCTCGCATATGCAAATTATGAAAATGAAATTATTGTAATCAATATTTCAGCAGAACATGACCCAGTGGTTTCAGTACTGCACAGACGAAAACATTCATTTTTTAGAAAACCAAGACTGTGATAACAAAGTAATGACAAATAGCCACAAAAGCCATGGCTTCATTCTCTTATTACAGGACAGCAAGAAGATAACAATAGTACAAGCAGCTGAGAATTTTGTTTTAAATACCCAGGCCCCACATCCAACTGAGAAAATGAGAAACTTAGGAGTTGGGCCCAAGAATTATAAAGACCCTCCCACCCCCAGGCCACGGTGTGGCCAAGATCTGCTCTGGATCAGTGGGTCTGGGGCCCAGGGATAACCAGCACCAACATGATCTGGGGACCTGTTGGAAATAAAAATTCTCAGGCCCCACTCCAGGTCTACTGAATCTGAAACTCTGGGGGTGGGGCAGAGCAATCTGTTTTATAAGATTGCCTAAGTGATTCTGGTGTACCCTAACGTAAAGCTGAATTTACTTTTTATTGTAGATATATAGTATCTATCAACAATAAGCTGAAAAAAATCCTACAAAAGTGACAGGCAAAGGCTAACTTCCACAATAAAGAAAAGTTATGAAAAGACATAAAAAAACACACTTAGGTACTGAGGAACATTAAAACACATGGATAAATAAGCAATTCAAAAATGTCTATTTGAATGTTTAATTATATAAAAATCAAGATACTACATGTACAAAGTATGCTTAAAATTGGGAGACGGGGACACATACAATGAAAAAAAAAAAAGCAAAAGAATAGCCATGTGGCTTCTGAGTGATTCTAGAGTTTTTTTTTTAATGATAATGTATGACCTTCATAAGTTTGAAAAAAAAAGTTTAAAATACAGTATCTTGATCTCTACCTCATATTATATACAAAAATTAAAAACAAAATGGTAAAATTATTAGAAGGAACTAAAAGAGAGTATTTGTATGGCCTTGCGGTAATAAGGAAAGCTTTCTTAAAAAAAAAAAGCTAAACCCTTTAATGTTTTTGATACCCTCGAAAACATCGTAATTTTAAACTTCTATAAAAGACTCAATGAACAAAATGAAAAAACAAACTATGAAAAGATATTACAACACATGTAGCAGACAACAGGTCCCTGCTAGAACATATCTAAAGCACTCCCACTGATCAATACAAAAATCTAGTTAACCAATAAGAAACCGCTAAAGCAGTGACCAAGCGAGTCACAGGAGAGAAAATCCAAAACTACTCACAAACACAGGAAAACTCACTCAAGCCTACTAATGATGAAGAACGTAAAAATTGAATCGAGATACCTTTTTTTATTTAGCATAACAGCAAAAAGTGTCTTATCTGTAGGAACAGCAAAAATGTAGAAAGTCCATCAGTATGAGAGTGGTACATTCATGCTTTGCTACTGGGGAGAGGAGCTGGCTCAGCTGCCATGGAGTGCAGCCAGACCAGCCTGCCCGGCAATTCCACGTCTGAACTGTGAACCAGCGTGAACACCCCAGCAGTTATGCACAGGGAAGTCCATACAATGTTGTTCCTTACAGCACTGACTTGTGAGAGTAAAAATGTGCAAATTTCCATCAGCAGGGAAAAAGGTAGATGAAATGTAGAGCATTTATTCAGAGACACAGCATACAATAGCCAAGAAATAAATAGGTCTGGACATAGCAACATGGACAGTCCTCAAAAAACTGCTAAGAAAGCAAGTTACAGAATGAAATGTAATTTTAAGACCATTTCTATAAATTCTTAAACCCTCTGAAACATTATACTTTTCTATCATTTATCTATGTAAAAAATAAACTTAAAAATCACCAGTAAGAATACACATCAAACTCACGATAGAGGCAACTTCAGGGTAAGGGGTAAGCTTTTCTTAAGCTTTTCAGTCCTCCTCCCCCTCCAAAAGTCAAATAACATGCGACCTGGTATGAACATTAGGACCCCCAATAGGGATGTGTGGGTGCTGCACTCAAACCATGTGATTTTTTATCATTTTACTATAAGACAAGCAATAGTTAAGTTAAAATTAGATGACACTTACGCATATAAGGCAGTTTTTCTGGGCAGGGGAGGTATGGCGAATATGTGAAGTTTTCCGGAAGATACGTTGTTGTTTGTACAAGATAATCACTTGAATTATTGCCTTCTGGATAATCTTAGAGGGAGAGAGACAGAGAGAAGTTACAACCAAAAAATTGCCTTTTGCTTTGCTCCTAGGAAGAAATATGTCACTGCCACTGTGAAAAGACTACAATCTGCAATCTGTAGCAGCACTTGAAAGCAATTATCTATAAAGAACTAGAGAAAAGCAAAATACAGCTGCCGTGGCTACTATCCCATTCACCCTTCACTGCTCCCAGAAGGGACCTCTCGGTGTGATTTCCCGGGGGGAACCTGGGACAAGTCTGGGGAGCAGCACAGCCTGATCCGTGCGGACACACAGAGCAGGCGCATTTGAGACCATATGAGGACACCTGCTCCCATCCCTCCCCCAGCTGAGCCAGACTGAAGGAGGGGTGAGAGTACACCCGGATGTCCTCCCCATTGTCAAACAGCCCAGGGTGTTCTGGACAGCCAGCCAGCCACAGCACACCGCTTCCAGCATCCACAGAGCGCAGGCGTGGGAGTAATGCTTTCTCACCACCCTACACTTAGGAAACTGAGACTCACCCACTCAAATGACTTCTGCAATACAGAACCTTTAAAATCTTTAAATTAGTCATTCCCAACCTGTGGGCTGCAGTCCCTGGGAAGCCCTGGAGCTATTATTAGGTCCATTAACTTTAGCCTCAGCAAGTTTTGGAGCAGAGGGGTCAAGAGCACTCAAATCCAGCGCTGAGTTTAAATTCTGCTCCAACACGCACTAGCTCTGTGGTCCAGGGAGACAATGAAGTTTCACACCTGTGCCCACTTCATGTTGTCATGTTCAGATTTCAGAAAGAAAAAATGCACATAGTGCTTAGAATGACCCCTGGCCCGTGATGTACATATTCAGGAACCTCAGCTATAAAGTGACTGCTTTAGGAACGAGCCCCTAATCCAACCTGGAGCAATCAGAGCCCTGAGAGTTTTAAACCTGGAACCAAGGAGATCACATTTCAGTCCCTTTCTGAAACAGAGCTCTGAGATGCCAGTCTGGGAACCACGAGCTGCCAGTTTCCGGCTACGTGAAGAGGAAGCTGGTCTGAGAGAATGAGACAACATGCAGCAGGAGACGAGAAATGGAAACCGCTGATTAAACGTCCGTCTGTCCTCTGGATCCCAAGCCCTAGACCCACAGGGAATGAAGTTCCAGCAGACACTTTAGGAAAACGTGGAGACACTCTTTCAGTCTTCAGAAATCCGCTCCAGCGAGAGAGAGATCCCTATCTGGACTGGCCCGCATGAAGAGAGATACGAGGGAGGAGGACAGGCACCTGACTTAAAAGAGAGGCCCGTCTGCCAGTGACCAGCCAGCAAAAGGCTGAAGGTCAAAATCATCTCCTTACTGAACTGTACAAGTGAAGCCCTCGCACCGTAGGATCCTGGATACTGAATATGAAGTATGTGAGAAAAGTCCAAGAAAACTAAACACTTCCCCTGTACGCCCTGGGCTAACATAAATATTCATTCATCATCAAAACAGAGTTGATGCAGATGCAGCCTGGGAGCCAGACGGCATCTCAGAGCAAAGAGACATCCCCCACCTTCAGGCCCACCTGCTGGAAGGGACCCTGCAGATATGCTAAGCAGAATCCCTGTTATGAACTGGGCAAGGTGTCAGTAATGTGTCAGGTCAGTGTATTACCAGAAAACCCCAACATGGGTCCCTACACAGGGACCAATGAGGTTACAACGGCTAAGGCCTATTCCACCAGGGACTAAGAAGGCCCCAGGAAGAGATTCCTCTCCAACGCCTTTCTCCAGAGGAGCCTGGAAGCTATTTGACAAGGAAAATCCTCCAAGACAAAGAGGAGGGGATTCGGTGGACACTAACTGTTTCGTGTGCCAACACATACGGAGACATGCTAAGTCCACAGAAGCCCCTCCAGGGGCCCATACGCTGCATCTCACTCATAGATATTGCAAAGATTTAAAGATATCAAACATAAAATACGTATAAGGAAGTCCAATAAAGTTCTGATACTATTTTTTAAATGCTTTAAAAAAAATACCTAGGTATCTACCAAATTTCAAGTTATAGTAAAAAAAAAAAAAAAGTTCTCCTTTTATGGGAGAACTTCCCATGATGCTAGCTAAGCATGGACTCTAAATTGTGTATTTGTAGAAGCTGAAAATAGAAGATAAATAAGGCTGTCCCTGGGAGTCCACTGCCTTCCTGTGTTCCAAAGGCACATCTTCTTATAATCCTGAAGCAGATAAATATTAACACTTAGGCAATCCTAAAGTAGTTTCTTATTATCATGAAGTTAACTTTAAATAAGGGTATTTTCTTATTATGTATAATTTATTAATTTTTGTCAGTAAAGCTTGGGCCTTGTCAATTAGGCACATGCTATGTTTCTATAAACCCACACCTAACTCACAGAAGTTTTAAGCTCCCCAGACATTTCTCCTGTGAACAAGAGCTCCCTTTGGCGAGTCTTGTGGCAACAGGAGGGCTGGAGGATTGTTTCACTTTTATTTTAGTGCTAGAATGAGTGAGTGAATCTTTTACAAAAGAACCCATGGACCACTTTAATCAGTTTTTAAAGAACCAATTAAAAAAAAATTTAGAGATAAGCCATATCAGTATATTCATGTCCTTTAAATACAAAGTTTTGGAGCTAAACATGTTATTCTTGGCCACATCATTATAAATGATCACAAGAATCTCAGCTTATTCCCAGACTGTGCCCCCTGCATACTGTGTCCAGTGGTACTTACAGCATCCCAGTGCACTGTGTACTCCCCCTGCCATTCGTCTCTGTAAGTCTCTTTTAACTGAAATCAGAACGCTTTTGATTTCTAGTATCTGATAAAATACATACAACATAGTAGAAACTTACTGTAAATGAACACCTGACAACTGACAATGTAGCCAACAATGATTTCAGCTTTTGGAGACCACGCTGTAATAAACTCACAAAATCATTATTCCTACAGAAGCGGTTAGGCCCGCGGAGCAGAACCACTGCTTTCAAAATCAGGAGCTTTACAAGGTGACGCGTGACAGATGCATCTGAGCCTGATCCACCACAACTGCTGTGAAATGCGGACATTATCTCACCTAATGAGTGGATGAGAACACAGTGAGACCAGAGCTCCTGCCCTGGTCCTCTCTTCCAGAGCCACACACAGAGAAAAGGAGACAGAATAAAAACTGCTGGACAGCTCTCACTGGACCCTAGGAGGAGAAGACCAAAGGAGACCTCCCCAAGGCTTTGTTCTCCTTGCAAAAGGCAGCTTAAAGTGGGTAATAGAAAGAAACCCAGTGAGAGTTCCAGTCTGTTTACCGCTAGCTTGTCAGTCTGGCAATGTCTGATGGTCTCCGAACATTATCCACCAAATGAGGAAGCATGCTGGGCTATTTCTAACAAACCTACCAGTTCTAACATTGCATGGCCCTCGTCATCTGCTTCCGTAATTATCCACTGAATACATTCTGTCTTCCTAATTTGACTGACTCCATGGGCCACAAGGCAAGGCACCATTTGATTATGAAAGTACATGATTTCTTTACAAAAACATTACCTACACCTCCTTACATCTGATGCTTCAGAAAGTCAGGCACAGAGCTATAAACTCCTTTTTGAAATCAAATGTACTTAGAAATACCACAATTTGCTACTAAGTGTTAAATTTCATGTTTCCTGTAAACTATTTTTATTGGCACATAACACTGCATTAGTTTAAGGTGTACAACATAAAGATTTGATACGTGTATATATTGTGAATGATTACCACAAGGCTAACCAATTAATATCTGTTACCTCATGTAGTTGTAAATTTTTTTTCTTGTGATAAGAATTTTTAAGATCTAATCTAAGTGTTAAATTTTAAACGAGTCAATACATGTTAATCAACTACCCCCTGGAGCTCAATTAGCTCTTTGTCTACCTTACTGTCCATTATCTCCTTTTGGGCAGATTTTATCTGTACAAGTCTGTGCAGAAATAAATCACTGCATCCTCAGTAGCTATCTACATTTCTATCTCTCCCAGAAGCCTAGAGATCTTCATGTAAAGGGAGGACATTCTTCTTAATGTTGTGTCTCCAGTAACTAGTCAGTATAACTATGCTAACCGCTCAGTACAAACGAACATGGCAGGGCCTCCCTGCTGCAACTCCAACTCCGCTTTCTCCTTCTTCCTCCGTATCAGAGCAGATGAGTGTAAGTCATTCTCTCTAGGGTTAATTTCTCTTAAATACGGGAGGTGAAGGAGAAAAGCACAAGCTGTTTTTCATGCTTTGTTTAATTTTTGTTTGCAAGAATTAACGTTCAGTATCTTTATAGAAAACCCTCATCACCGTGGTGATCACGTCTTTATACATTCTGGAATACGCGGCAGTCCTGACTGGGGCAGTGCAAGGCTGTCCCGGGACACTTAGCAGGAGAGCTTCGTCTTTAACAGGGAGGTACTTGGGAGGCAAAACTAGAGCGAAGAGACGTGGTTTCTGGCTCTGTGACTACAAGGGTAAGAAGCAGGCGCAAAGCAAGAACTAAACAGGAAGCGGTCTTACCTGTACCGTTGAGTGTGGTGTTTTTATTCGTGTACAGCCTGATCATATGTCCTATTGTTTTCACATTTTCTCTCAACATTATTCCCCGAGCTTGTACCATGAAGAGATACGTGTTGGCTGTAAAAGAAAAAACGAGAGAAGATCATGACTCCATAAGCTTTTACAAAATTAGAAAAAAAAAAAAAAAAAGAATATTCAGAATTTTGGAATTGCCCAATAAACCCAAATTGACTCAGCTAGCATGTCCAAAGGGAAAACAGAAATACAAAATGACTATTTCCTACTACCAAAAACTTACAAAAACAAACTCCCTTTTTAAAACAATAAAAGTGAAGGAATTAAAGTAGTCATACCCGTCCATCAAACAGAATGAGGCTACATGAACAAACTGAAATATCACGATTCCTTTATCCATCCATCGTTTTCTACTATAAAATATACTTAGAAATGTCAAAGAAGCGTTCTTTACAAGGACTCCATCACAAGGTCCTAAAATCCCCTTTCTCTAATTCTCTATTAATTCCCTCAAACCAAAGACTCTACAAAGATGAGGATTCCTTACTGAATTGTAAATACGTTGTAAGTCATCGTATCTAGGATGGATATGGATCTGGCAAGTTCCCAATGCTTTAAGGGGCATGGTGCAGGCTGACCTAGAGTTAGTATCTCTTTTGGTAATTTCGGAACTTTTACACTGCCTTTCAGTCACAAATCTACCTACCAGGACTGTAAAAGCAGACAAAAATCAAACTCATTGTGGCATTTTCAACTGAGCTGGCTTATTTAATTCTCTGCAGTTAAGTACTGCAACAATAATTTCTAATTTATTCCTTTGAGAGAAAGTGGTAACTTGACAAAGATTACAAAAATCCTTGCCTTTCGAGATGCCAAGCCTCCTCAGAGAGGCACAGAGGTAAAGTCAAAAGACCCTTCCTTCTTGGTCCTGATTTGGCTAGCACAGGCCGTAACTGGACCGCTCATCGATCTCAGCTTCCTCACCTAAAAATGGCAACATCACACTCCAGCCCCTTCAACTCTAACTATTCTCCAAGCATAAAGCCAAAAGACCATAAATTCCATTCAGAAAAGAGGCGGAGGCTCATTTTCACGACAAAACCAAGAAACCGCAAGGTTAGTTAATGACCCTTAATTTAAGATAAGCTGTCTCCGAACACATTAATGACACTCAAAAAAAAAAAAAATGAATGCCAAATGAAAAAAAAATTTAAAATGCCAACTCATTTTCTGAGCCCCACAGTCTGCTTCTTTAAGATGGCAACAGAGAAATGAGCAAAATGTAATGTCTGCCACCTCCTTTCCCATTTTTTTGAAATGTGAACTTGCTCAAAGTACAAATGAGCAGAGAGTAAACAAAAGTAACAGAGGAGCAGAATAAAAGAATACTTTTCCCCTAGGCTCCAATCCAGAAAAGAGAGAGAAACAGAAATCCAGGTTTCACGTAAGCTTTATCTCAACCATTTTTAGGAGCCTGTCTACATCCTCTCTAGAAAGCAGCCCTGCAAGAGGTTGAACTTACTTAAGCTTGAATGTATTACACCAGGGTTACAAACACCACAAGCTGTTACTATATTTTTGCTCTTTAGTGGACTTTAAAAGGGAAGCAAGACAAAGTGAAAAATGAAAACAAAGAGAATAGCCAACCAAAAAATGCGGGAACATCGTTCAACAAAAGCCAAAGTAACATCAGCAGCCCTGCCTAAACCAAGATCTCAAGTTCAGCTGAAATGACGCAGGCAAAAAACATCACACAGATTACTCATGCCAAAGTGATTTACAATGTCTTAGGTCAATTAATCCTAAAGTTATACACGAGATCTGTCATCAGTGGTGTAAATATCCTACAATATTTGTTCTGCACCAAACTGGGGGGGAAAAAAACCTGTCATGGAGAGGCAGGACTGAGCCCCCGGTTAAGCCAGGACCAGTACTGTTTCCCAGACTTGGGGGAAACAGAACTGGCCTGAGCAAGGACATGCTAAGTAGGAACACACGTGTATTACTGTACGTCCTGGAAACAGAACCTTTTAAAACTATATAGCTTTTACTTTTAATTAACACACCTACTCTTATAAAGAAAACTGTTTGAATCTTGAAATCAAGTCAAACATACGAAACAAGGAAAATATCCAGTATAGAAAAGGATAATCAAATTGTCCTAAAAACTTTCAAAATCTCAGGTAACAAACCTTAAGAAAAATTACTCAGGTACCTGTGACAAAGGTAAACCATTTACCAAAAGAATACATTTACTATTCGTTAGATGGATGGAGAAAAAGTAAAGCAAAGTGAGACACCAAGATCTCCAAATGGAAAATCTATTAGTTTATTTTAAATCATTTACAGCTAATTGAGTTACATTCCTTAGGTTAATGGTCCACATGGGTTTAATCCCTACAGATCAAAATCCATTAAGGAATGAAGCTGTGTTTAAATTGAGGCATTGTTAAGGAGGAAGGCCACGTGTCAAAGTGTCTCAAGGCACAAGAAACCAGCATGGAACAGTCCCTACTATCTGATTTTAAACATCATAAAACTACCATGACCCATACTCAAGTAACTACATGCCTGCTAATTATCATTAATATAAAATAAAACGTCTTATTTGAATGTCAGGAGATCCTTGCTTAAAACTCCTATTCCAACTTATAAGAAACCACACTTCAGAAAACAAACAAGGAAATCTTTCCCAGTCTTGCCGTTGGGTCTCAAGATAACCCAGAAACACACTAAAAACGACCACTGCTTAATTAAAATCATGCCATGCTCTCTAATTTAGTTCATTTGCTCTCTGCCTCTGCATTGTAAGACATAAATTTAACTTACTTATCTAGTTTGTTTTCCAGGGGGGAAAAAACTACAACTTAAGAAAAAAAAAAACTTCAAAAATCAACAGTTTGCAACAGCTTCCAGGCATCCTACCCTGCGTTTATGAGGAAAGAGATCTATGAAGGTGCCCCATTGTCCTTAAGACAGCTGTAAATGCATTTGCTGTAAATGCCCCACCCTTTCCCACATCCAGCTTTGCTCACTGATAGCGCGGTATGTATTCAAGTCAAGGAGACTGACACCTGCAGTGATCTGGAAAGACTTCCTGGGCTCTGAAGGACTCAAGACACACATCCCTCTGATCCAAGCTCCTAACCGCTGCAACACACCGCCAGCCTCCAGTCGTTGAACAAAACACCAGTCAGCACTGACCCGAGAGGAGACAACGCTCGGTGGGCATTCTCACACAAAGCTGTAACGCGGTGCTGGAGCTAAGACAGATGGACTACAAATACAATCTGGGGAGACATCCGTACAAAAGGAGAAGTGGGAACTCTGGTGGTGAATTACCACAGGAGAAACTGTCTACAAAGGAGGTAAGAAGGTGAAGTACTGAACCATGGAAATAGACCATAGATAGGAGCCACCACGAGCCCAAGATGAATTAATCTGAGCTTGAACGCGGTGAAGGATCTACTGGACAAACGAAGAGGGACCCGTCACCCATGTCAAGTGTCATCACAGAGGCTAAGAAGAGAGACTAAAAAAAAAAAAAAAACACCTTAAAAAAAAAAAAGCTTCTACTTAGTGTGTACTCCACCAGGCATTCTTAGAAGTTCTTTACACACACTCATGTGTGTGATCCTTACAAGCAACTCTACAAGGTAGGTCCTAACGTTCCCATTTACAGCTTAAGAAATTGAAGCACGGAGTTAAGTAACTTGTTCAAGATCATACAGGTAGTAGCACGTGGAGGAGCCCCAAGCCCCACACCAGCAGTCCAGCTCTACCACACCAGTTGACTGTTACAAAATGCTACCAGGAGATCCCTGCCTTCACGAGAGCAGTTTCATCAAAATTACGGAAACAAAAGGAAACTAGTGAAGGGTTAAGTGGATAAAGTGAAAGCAGTGAGTTTCAGCACCGCATGTGAGTGAGAGCAAGGTCAAGGGAAGTTTTCTCTGAAAAGGAGAGACCTGAGCAAGACTGTGGCCTGAGTGGAGGGAGGAAAGGAAATTTAAAGTGAAGGCCAATAAAGGAAGATGGAAGACAAGGACCAGACTTCCCGATGGGCACCACAGGACGTCTGCGGGGCAGAGAGGAGTGGGAATTGGGTACTAATGGCCAAAATCATCCCAGATACATAATGTTGCAGGACACGGGCCTCTGAAGAGAAGGGAAATTAACTAACATGCATTGAGTACCTACATTTGTTAGGCACTGAGCCAAACGCCATATATAAATATACGTAAATACACATATAATTATATTTCATTTAATTCTTAGGTAGCAGGTTGAATGGGGGCCCCCAAAAGATGTGTGTACATCCTAATTCCCAGAACCTGTGAATGTTATCTTATTTGGAAAAGGAGTCTTTGAAGATGTAATTAAGTTAAGGCTCTTGCGATGAGGAGATCATCCCAGATTATCTGGGTTGGCCCTAAATCCAATGACAAGTGCTCATACAAAAGAAAGGCAGAGGGAGATTTTACACACACACACCGGAGGAAGCAACGTGAGGACGAAAGCTGGGGTTAGAGAGATCTGGCCACCAGCCTAGGAAGCCACGGAATGCCAATAGGCACCCAGAGCTGGGAGCAAGGCAGGCTGCTCCCCCAACGCCCTCGGAGGGAGCACACGCCTGCCAACAGCTTGGCTGAGAACTTCTGGCTGCCAGACCCGCGAGATGGCACGTTTCTGGTTTAGGCTGCTCAGAGGGTGGTAGTGTGTACGGCAGCTCTAGGGAGTGACCACAGCACCCAGGGTACAGGTACACCTTCCCCATCACAAGATCAGAAAGCAAACTCAGAAGTCACAGAGGTAGAATTTTTAAACACCAAGATTCGGGGGGGAAGAGGGTGGGAACGGATAAATTAGGAGTTCAAGGTGTGCAGATATAAACTACTATACAGAAAACAGAGAAACAAGTTTACACTGTACAGCACAGGGTTAGACTACACTCGATACCTTGTAGCCACCTACTATGGAAAAGAATGTGCAAACAAATATGTGTGTGTGTGTAGGTATGACTGAACTATTATGCTCTCGACCAGATATTGACACAACATTGTAAACTGACTATGCTTCAATTAAAAAAAAAGAAAGAAAAAGAAAGGAGAAGGGCAGAAGGGGAAAAAACAAAAGATTCAAGCACTGGCTGGATGATTCTGAGGGGCAGCAATTTGGAAGAAGCAATGGTTCAAAGTCCTAGAGGAGAGGGAGCCATTAAAAAACAGAAAAATCTTCCATGCAAAAAGTTATGAAGGAAGTGACAGCAGGAGGGGTAAACAGATTTCAGTTGATGCGAGGAGAGGTCAGAAGGGTAGTTCAAAATTACAGGAAAGGAAACGGTTTTCCATATTATCTACAGAACATGTAAGGAAACAAACAATATAGAAAAAGGCAAAACACTGTGTGTATGTGTCTCCTGATAATAACTGCAGATATCTGAATCAGGTATTCTCTGAATTTCTAAGAACTCACAATAATCTCTTAAATATGTGTTTCACATGCTTTTTAGTTTTCTTCTTCCCCCATCTGGCCCCTTGTTCAACAAGTTCCCAGAAATTACTCATCCAAGTTTGTAAAACTAAATATAGTATCTCTAATAATAATGTTGTAAACCCCAGGATGAGGCCAGACTATATACAAAATATACATAGTTCACACTTTGTCTAGGACCAAAGCATTGCTTGAGTTAAAAAACAAAAAATAACAAACTTCTAGGCTTTGTGCCAGGCTGGAAAACAAAGGATTCCCTTTATGTCAGAACACTATTTAAACAGTGTATCTGACCATGGTGATAATAATTCAAACCCAGGTATGGGCTCAAGGAAATCTGCAGAGCAAATAATTATTGGCCCATAATATCATAATATCCTCCTCCCCATCTTTCCAGTCAGTCACGGGCTGTCTAGTAAACAGAATGGAAGAATTCTGTGCTCAGAATCCCATTTTATCACACAATAAGGAACACAGCGATCACAGTACAGACCTACTTCAGACCTTAGCCAACAGCTCAACCTTCGCTCATGGAGTCGCTGACAGTTAACAAGATGTTCTTCCCAACAGGTGTTTTTACCACTTCCACTCTGTAGTTGAACACTTTTAACTTATCTGAGGTTATTGTTTGTGTTTGAATAGGCATTAAGGTTAAATAATTTTAAATAAAATTTGACTTTCCCAACAGTCTTACGAAAGATGTTCAGGGTGGAGATATGTCCTTATTCAATAAATATTTGTTGAATGACTACCAACTGCCAAGCAGGAGGACCAGAAACTAAGGGCCCCTGGGCATTCCTCTGTAAAAAACCAAAATCCTGAAGAAGCATAAACTGCCTAAAACATCGGAAGTAATTTTACAAAACCAGATTATCAGTTCAGCCTAGTTTAAACTTAGCTGATAAGTCAAAGAATAGACTCTAACACACAATAACTTTCAGCACTGTCATTTGTGAATTCACTATTATTCGCTTAACATAAACACATAGCTTCTGCAAAGCATGACAGGAGCCTGAAGAGCTAAGAGTTGTAAACCACACTGGAAAAAAGTAAAACCAGGAGGAAATCAGGGAATCAGGCAAGGAAAAATGCATGCAATTAGATTTTTAATCTAATCAGCAAGGAAACTGACAATGAAATTACAGACTAACAGATCAGACCATAAACAAACACACCCAGGAAACATTATAAACTTGTTGAAAATGAATGACTTCAGAATATATTTAAGGTGAATGTGAAATGAATCTCTACCCATTTAAGGAAGGTATCATAATGAGAAAAAATAAAAGTGAGACCTAGATAAACTCTATCTTTTACTATCATCCCCCAATTTCCTTGGGTTTTCACAATTAAAATACCTTTCACAAATTCAGCTTACTTATTTGGGAAAGGAAAATGACACTAAAACAAACAGGGGAGAAGGGGACACAGCAAGGAAAACGAATATCCAAGACTGCCAAAGCTAGGGGCAGGGTATAGCTCAGTGGTAGAGTATGTGCTTAACATGCCCGAGGTCCTGCGTTCAACCCCCAGTATGTCCATTAAGAGAAATTTTTTAATAAATAAAATGAATAAACTGATTACCTCCCCCCACAAGAAAAGCTTTAAAAATAAAGAATTAAAAAATAAAGAGACCACCAAAGCTAGAGCATATTTCCAAATCAATAAACAAGCCACGTTAAAAATCCTACCATTGGTCTCTCGATTCAAATGAAAATAAAGTCCTATTTCTCTTCCTCCAAGTCAAACTGGAAATTGCACTATAATTATAAATCATAATATCTGAGCAATTAACTTCATGATCAGGAAGGCAATATATTTAGCATGATTCCAGTGAAGAATTATTATCACTAGAAAGCTTCAAATATTTTAAAATAAAACAAGATAATGTTTCAATCAAGATATCCTGTTAACAGTAACAAACTTCATAGAGCTGCTTCACTGTGAAGATACTATGAAAAGACTTTTTACAAGTCTTTTGTTTTTAAATTACTTCCACTGGCTAACATACAAGGCCATATGCTTTAGCAACTTTTATTGATCTTGTTAAGTGAATTACGATGTTATCTTTCTAATAATTAAAAACACTAAGTAACAAACTTAGGATCAACCTAGAACTCAGTCACATAGTGCAGACATAAAGAAACACATGACCCTGGTTGTTTTAAATAATCTGTCCATGCTGTCCATTTCTGTTCTAGAGGAAAAAAATTCTTCACCATGATAGTCATCTCTATCTCCAGTAAAACATGATGTTATAAACAAATTAATCTAGTTTTTACAAGGTAAGATTAGTTCTATGAAAGATCAAATTATATGGGATAACCAATTTGGAAAAGTAATCCTGTCCAGTGCTCAAATTTCTCTCTAACCATTTGGAGTGTTTGTCAGAAATAAAGCTCCCAGGGTCCAGAATTACCTGAGGTATGTATTAAAAATCAATCAGGATCCCTGGTGAAAAGGCCTGTATCACCCGGAGTAAGGCTTAAACACGTTCATATTTGAAAACCATTGCTTGTAGTAATTCTCTCAACACCCTTAACATTTGTTAACAAGCAAAACAATCTTTCTTTCATAATTAGTTCAACTTATAGTAAATACAGCCTCTTTTATACAGCTTTCTAATTTATGCACAATTCATTCACGCACAGTAGAATATACGTTTCATCCTTAATGCACATACAACACGAAGATCTGGTGGAGCCAAAGACTTTCACTAACTCGAGTAGTAAGTCACAAAAACAAAGACGCAAGCAACAAGTCATATTTATTACAGCTCTGGAAGAAAAAAAACGTTAATTACAAACTTAAGATTGAAAATCACTGTACGTTTTCCTAAACATTTTGCCGTGCCACATAGCCAAAAATAAAACTGACAAACATTCTTTAAGCTATCTTCCCTCTTCTGAGGAGGGTTTTTTCTGTCGCTGAATAATGCAAACTCTGCCAAGGTCTGCTACGTATGCCCATGAAACAATACAAAGATGGCCCAATATATGATATACACGCTAGAGAAAAATAAATTTGGAGTGCTACCTAAAATCCTCCAGGGCGCCCAAGACATTAAGTAAAAATACTTAATAATAATTGGAGAAAACTCTTATTAATTTTCCAGATGCATGTTAATGGCATTGTAGGTATCCTCAGAAAACCTACTCAGCCTTCAACTGCTCCGATCTTCAATTCGAATTGCAACATTACTCGTGTATTATTCTCCTTGTTGTCATCCAGACAAAAGGCAGAAATGGAAGGATCTTTTACACAGTCAATCACTGGGTCCTCTCGGAATTTTAAAAAAGAAGGCTGAGACGGAAAAGGAGAAAAAAGAAGGGTGAGAGAGCTGACGCGGGCAGGCTGCTCTGATCAGACTGGTAGGTACCCTGCAGGCCCAGCAGTGGTGACAACAGCTCTAGCCAGGAAAATCCACCCGGAGGAAGCTGTCAACACCCAAAGCCTGAGGGGCTCTCCGTTCGACAGGAACTCCCAGACGGGATCTGGGAAATCCCAGCTCCAGAAAAAAGCTCTCCGCAATGCACCTCCTCACTACAGCCTCCCCACCCACCTCCACGTTTTCACTCAGGTTAAGACAAACGAGACAGGCAGGTGTGAAAAGGAAAAGGAGTCACAAGGGCAGGTTGGTGGAGGGGGCACCGATGGAGGAGCCGGTCTGTCCCTGGGCAGGGGGAGCAAAGGGGCTGCAGGGATGAACACGGCACAGGGTCACCGAGTTCCAGGGGCTGTGAGGAGAGGGTCCAGCCCCCCTTCCCAGCAAAGCACCTTCTCCAGCCTCAGTAAGTGGTCGTCCACTCTGGGCTTGAGAACAGGCAATGAAAGGCATGCTCCTAGGGCTGCTTACTCCATGGTTTACAGCTCTGTGAAAAGGGAGCTTGGCTTCTTTATAACGAGCGGGAAACCTGACCGTAATCACTCTCACTGCTCTCTGGGGCTACGCAGAGAAGTTTCACCTCCTCTCTACGGGGTGTTCCTTTAAGCTGAAGAAGACAGAGTTCACATTTCTCCCAAATCTTCTATTTTCCAGGACAACTCAGGCAAAGCCGAAGAGTCAGATCTCCCAAGCGATCCATTTCAGCTCTCTTCCAAAAATCACTGACTTCAGTTCTTCCAGCAACGACGTGTGAGACTCTGGGCAAGCGGTGCTCTGAGAGCCTTCCCTTCTCTTTCTCTACAGCCAGGCCATCCTCCCAGCGGGGGGTTGGGGCGTGGAGCTCCAGCAGCGGACGAAGCAGTGGCTTACCTCTGGGACCTTGCTCCCGGGGCTTCTCTGCCCACAGGCCTCTATGTCCAAAGTTCCCCCAGCCCTGGGGCCTCAGACAGAGGGGCACACACAGGCGCTCCGGTGGGGAGGGGCAGCCGGAGCAGCGACCACCAGAGCCCCAGGCCCCCCGGGCACAGCACAGGGTCCTGAGAAGCACATCCTGTGATTCACAGCCCGTCACAGGATGGGCAAGGAAGTTAACTACTCACCCTGCATACGTGTAACGCGGCCCCAAGAGGAACATGCGTTCTGTTCCCAGCCAAATTCCAAACAGTGCTTGGAATACCCACCTATACAGAGACTACAAACTCAGATCAGGAGTTTCTCATTCTAAAGTATCCATAGACACGACTCTTTTTACCTTTGACCAACATTAAAAGGCAGTCATGTGGGGAGGGTATAGCTCCTGGGTTCAATTCTCAGTACCCCCTGTTAAACAAACAAACAAACAAACCTAATTACGTCCCCTCATAAAAAAATAAAAAAATGTTTTTAAGGCAGTAATGATAAACATTGCTTCAAAATAAGTATGTCAATATCTCATTCTGCCACACTGTTTAAAAGACCTCAAATTTACTGATAAAACAATAAAAAGGAGAATGGTATTTAGCATTGTCAGATTTCAATGAATCAATTTCCCCTTCAAAAATACCTAATTTCCCACAAGGTCACAGGATTCAGATTCACTTAGGCTGATAGACTATAGCTGAGTTAACACATGTGCTCAAGACACTGACTGTGGGAGGCAGTCCGAGAAGGTCCCCCGGCCCCTTTTTGTGTCCAGGACTTCAAGACCCTTTTCGGACAAAGAAAATATGTTAAAAATGATGGAGCTGTGAGCTCTCCAATGGACAGGGCCCCAAGGGCAAGGAAGTGAGTGAGGCCTCCAGCCAACAACCTGCAAAGAATCACAGTCCTCAATCCAACAATCCCAGGGAATAGAATCCTGCCCAAATCCATGTGTGTGAACTTAGAAGCAGATCCTCCTCAAGCAGAGCCTCCAACCACAGCCTTGAGCAACACTCTGCAGCCTAGTAAGAGACCCTGAACCAGAGGCACCCAGCCAAACCGTGTCCAGATGCCTGGCCACAGAAACTAGGAGGTAACACCTGCTTGCTGTTTGAAGCCCCTAAATTTGGGAGTAACTTGTTACGAAGTAATAGGTGACTAGTACGCTGACCAACCCTGGCATGTTCTCCACTGTTCCTCATCCCCTGTCAGCCCCTCCAGTCTCCTGAGGTGCCCAACATTCAACGTCAGGATGGCACTGATGAGTGGGCTGGTGAGAGAACCAACCGGAGCTGCCAGACCAAGAGAAGTGATTTAACCAGAAACATTCAGTTGCTCAACAGTTCTTTTCTAAGCCTCTCGTATGTGCCAAGGCAGAAACCAAACCTCAGCCTAGCTTAGGAAACAGTGCGCTCTGTACTAAGCTTTGTTCACACAAACAGAGCCCCTCACTCTCAACAGCTCAGTCACCAGCCTTATCAGATATGAACACCTTCACCTTCCCTCTCCCCATGCATCTAGTTTTTGCTGTCATAAACATCTTTATCTCCTCCTCTCCTATTTCCAAAATTAATCCTTCTACACCCTTGATTCCACTCCCTCCACCCGGTCCCGGTCTCCCTGACTCCCACAGTGCTGCCTTTAACCTGTACACACCAGTACGGCCAAGAGGCGTCTCAAATGCAAATCTGATCAAGCCACCTTCCTACTTCAAATTTAAGCTTAATGGTTTGCCATTGTCCTCAGGCTAAAGTCCATGTTCTCCAACCCAGCTCAGAAGGGTCTCTATGACTGGACCTGTATTTATCTCTCGTGTTTTGGCCCACACTTCCCTCTGATTTCCATGTTTTAGCCCCCTACCTTTTTTTTTTTTTAACTTTCCATTTCTCTTTCACCTCTTAGCCTTCAAATATTCCATTCCTGCCTGAGGTATTTTTCCCCAGGCCCATCTTCTAATAACCTAACTTAAACTTCTGGCCTCAGCTTAATCTTCCTCTTCTCCCTAACGCCTAAGCTAGCTCAGTGCCCCCCACCTCCCCACCCGGCGCCCCCAGGGCAAACTGCATTCCACACTCTCTTCAACAACTTTGCTGCTCCACTGTGCGGATTTCCCACTGGCTCTGAGCTCTATGAAGACAGGGACCACGTGGATCCTGTTCGGTGCTGAACCACAGACAAACGTGTGTAAGAAAATGAATTGAGTCTTCCTAGATCACGTGACGTAATTTGTTCCCTTTCTCAAGTCTTCAGACCGTGTCCTCACTCCCTAAGCATCTGCAGAAGCTCGGTCTTACCATCTTATAAAGATCCTTCAGTCCTACTTTCCACCAAATCAGCCACCTTCCCTTGACCTCCACCCGAAGGCAATCTGGCTGATGCCTCACGTTACCACACGATGCCACAAAAACAGCCTTGCGGTAGTGGTCAGAAAGCTCCTACTTACCCAATCGACGAGTCTCCTTCCAGACTTTACCCCACTGAACTTTATCCCACTGCAACCTTGCCCTGCTAATCACTTTTACTTACTTATCTATTTTTGCAAAGGCCTCTCTTCACTTTCATGATCTCCCTCCGTTTTCCTCTTCCTGTTTCCCCTCTTGCCTACGCGGCTGGACTTCATTCACAGCTACGTTCCCTTCAGCCTCCGCAAGCCCTCCTCGGGTGACCATCTAAACTTTCCACCGTGTCAACCACACCGCCTCCCCTTTGGGGCTGGGGAGTGAAAACGGTAACAGAGCCTCATGGGAAACTTCTCAAATCACACTTGGGTCTCCTTCGTATTCCAGTTTAACCCCCATCACTCCACGCTTGAAAGCAACCAACTTAGTGAGCCACTTCTGCTTGTGCGAGCTAGTTTTATTAACTCAGGTGTGTCAGGGGAGAAATGGGTAAATTATCATTCACTATACGCTGAAGACACCCAAATCTCTCTCCTGTTAGTATTTCTCCTGGGCTCTCAGCCCTTATTTCCATCTGCCTACCTGCTGCCAAGTTCTTCCTCATTATCCTACAAGCAACCCAACTCAACTTCTCTAAAACCAAAATCCCCCTTCAAGGCATGTGGCTTTCTATATTTCCTCTGACTTGCAGCCTGGTTGTTTAAGCTAGAATGTGAACATCATCTTAAAGCTTCTCCCTCTCCTTCAAATTCCACTATTCACATTCTCTCAACTCTGCCCTGATCCAACCATGACCTTGATCAGCTTCTAACCTATCGTCTGAGCTACCGAAATAACTTCCCACCTGGTCTCCCTGCTGTTGGCTCTGCCCTCTGTAACCCATACTTTGTGCTAGAAAAACTGCTCTCAGACAGAGGATTACATCATCCCCCTTTTCAGAACTTGTGATGTTTCCTGCTACTCACAGGACAAAAATATTAGCATGCAAAGCGTGATCAGTAAAGAAGCCCAGAAAAAAAGAAATGACCAACACCATGACCAGAACCAAAAGTATCCCCGAAATGAGCCCTGCAGACCAGAGAACTTGGTGAGGGGAGAAAAAAAAAAAAAGGAAAAGGATCTTTGAAACACAAAGCAAACTGTAAAAGTTCAAAATGAACACAATCAGGCTCACCCAGCCACGAGGCGAAAGGGCTGTGATAAGAAAGCTGCAGGGCAGCTCGCTACTTTCTGAGCCAACGGAGAGGAACCCAGCCAAGGGGGCTCTGAGCAAGGGCCTAAGTAAGCCACCCTCTCCCACCACACACACACACACTAACACGTGCAGCCTAGGCTCTGACCACCCATCCCAGCAGGCCGCCACCCCCCTCCAGACCCGAAAAGCAAAGCACATGGCCAGGTAATCCCTCAAAGGGCCTATAGGAATTCACACCAAAGTGGCCTAACGAGATTCCACCTCTGCTCAAGGAATAGAACAGCCCGTCAGCAAGTCTAGCAAAGGTCATCAGGACCATAGGTAAGTCAAGTGGTCAGTGAAATCCCCACTCCCCAGAGAGTTGTGCAATCTTCCCCACAGTGATTAAAGGCACATCAACTTCTTTCTGAATCACAGACAGCTTTAGTAAAGCTGTGGGAACCAAGGCCAGTTTCCCTCTGCCAGGAATCCTAGGGACCTCAAGCGTCAGAGCATCAGCTGTGCAGGGGAGACCTGGGACTTCTCCCAATCCGGCCCATCGACCACCCCACGCCCTAAGGGGAGGCCAGGTGGAAACAGCCCTACTTTCTGGAACCTATCTTCGCACATGCTGTTCCCTCTGATGCAAATCCTTTTGCTCAGTCCAGACCAGTCCTATCCACCACCTCCTCTGGAAATCCTTAACCAGCCCTCACTCCCCACTGCCTGCTTTCCAAGGACTTGTTCCAGCCCTTCCATGGGGCTCACTGTGCTGTACGAGGGAAGGAACTGTGTCTGTCCTCCACCTTCCTCAAACAACATCTAGTCCATCGGAGGTGCTCTATTCGTGTTTGCTGAATGAATCTATGAGTCAGTTCTACTCCTGCTATACCACAGCATGAAAATGACTGTGTTGTGTTGGAAGTTATACTGAAAAGGGTTTCACACTAAGTGGAATTCCAGTTTCCATTTGGCCAAGGCAAGACCTTGCGGGGAAACTTGAACTCATCTTTTTGAAATCATGCACAAAGGTAGATAGAGAATGAGAAAAAAAATTCATGGCACCAGCCTCTACTGGGTGGGCTAGGGCAATCTGTCCCTGGATTTCCAGGGTCGGGGGTGGTCTGCAGACCCGTTACCCTGGTACTAAAGCTCATAATATAAAGACTATCCCTGTATTTCTTGCATGAATTAAAAAGTTCAAGGAAAATGCTTCAAATTATTCTTAAAGTAATGAGCTTTGAGTTTGATGAAATTCATCACAGATTAAGACCCAAATAGTCAAAAAATTGCTGAGTCAAATGAAAAACATGGGAAACTAAACATTACACTGTCTACAACCGTGTGCTCAGAAGGGAGCGAGGAACACTGGTGAAGGAGACTAAGAAGTTAACTAAAATGATACAAGTGCTGACTTGCCTGGGGAAGGTGCACGACAAATACAGGTCCCTAGACAGAAAAAGTAGGAAAATACAATCGATGTCTACTGAACAGGTTGACGTGGAGAGGATTAATACGGGTTTCTTAACGCAAGAGATAGGAAACACTTAAGATCAACTTTAAAATGCTCTCTAATGCAGTATATATTTCGGTCATAAGAAAATTCTGCCCCAAGATGTAATTCAGGTTAAAATATTAATTATTTCAAAAAGATTCTATATACATCTAGTGTAAAGTAGTTCTAAGAACCTAGCTAGTTTGGGGTATGTCCCACTAATAAGATACCCGTGATGAAAGGGGAAGTATGCACAAGGCATTCTGCAGCATACCAAAGGACCACAGCTGTCTTTCTGAAAATCAAACTGTGCAAAAGAGCATTGCACCGGGAGCTGAACTAGCCACATTTTTCATGGAACATCATTCTTCCTTAAAGGTGTAACTGACAAACTATGGTTATTTAGACTTCTGTGTTTGACCTACATTTTCCTCAAAATGAGCAAAGTGAGCCTGACACGTCAAGAGAAACTGACAGCTTGTGTTGTTACCGGTGATAAAACGTGAGCTTTCAGGCAAAAACATGAATTTTGGGAAACTGCTTCTCAGTAATTAAAAAATAAATAAGGCGGCTTTTTTTTTTTTTTGCTGCTACATAATACTGGTTTGAGAAATAGATTCAATTTAACAAATTGATAACACTTTATAAGTCTTAGGTTTTCATTCTTCTTACTGGTTTTAACCAATATTTTAAAGTTATAAATTAAAAGACCCACCAAAGAAGAGTAGTTTAAACCGTGTCTACCTAACTGCCGGTAAGACAATTGCCAAAGTTTTTATATTTCAGTGATTGTTCTATAGCAAACATTAAGTATACGAGTAAAAAAATGCATTAGTATTTCATATCTATTGAATTTTAAGAATCTATCGATAATATATTAATGCAGTAACAAAAATGGATGAATGCCAAGTGAAACCTGGAATTCTGAATTCCTTTGTTTAGCTTTTTGAGTATGAAAATTTTAACATGTTACTCAAAATACCAAGAAAGTAAGAAAATTGTGTTTTTAAGTGCAAAAAAACACTTTTTCTCCAAAATCTCTCAAAAGTTAAAAATGTCTGATAAAATAACATCCCCCCGCCAAAGACGTCCAACCTTTAAATAGCTACATGAGAAAGTAAAAACTGCTGCAGGATGAAGAGTTGATTGATAAGCCTTCCAAAATGGCTGAGGATGTTAAGAAAAGCCTGCTGAATATTTTGGCTAACTACTCTCAAATCCACTGAGCTATCACTACCACTTCTAGTACAGGCTTCAAGAGGTGTCTGGTTTAGCCTAAAGAAAAAAAAACTGCATTAAAAGAAAATATGTTAAAATACTCATATTTTTCTTCAAACTTTGACCTCAAACTTCTGTTTGGGGATACAACAAGGTTTCAACAATTTATGTCTTCTCAAGCATCATTCTGGGCTTATACATCTTACTTGAGCCTGAAAACTTAAATTAAGAAAAAGTCACATAGTAACTTTTAAGAAATAAACAGTCTTGATGAGGTTTCAGGAGCTTTGCTTCTTCCTTTCTCCCTGCAATTCATTCCAATAACTGACTATGATGCAAGACGATGCCCTGGTGATAATTTCGTCTCAAAACTCTGCAGGTGCTTTCACTCTGTAAGGGGCCATACATTTTTAGCTAACTCAGGGGAGAAACGGTACTGGCTCAAAAGACTACTGGTGTCTAAAAAAAAATGACAGGGGATGCACAACGTTACTAATTAACATTAAAAACATAATAACCAGGAAGAACTCAGAAAAGTTCTGGAAATACAATACGTTTTAATATCAATACGAAGGCCTGATTTTTCAGTCGTAAGAATGCCACACTAGCACCTTTTCAACCTAAAGGGGCTCAGGAAGGAGAATATCTAATAAAGAGGGCAACTCACGTAGATTATACAAAAGTGTATTTTGGACCAAAAACCAAAAAATGGTAAATAGGTTGAAATTTCAAACTGCAAACTATCTCGCATAATTATTATTTTAATCATTCTTTTTATCTCAGAAGTCCTCCTAACAGGTAGCAGAGGCTACCTACCCTTGAAAGGCAGACTCAAGCAGACTAAATAATGGGGCTTTGTTTTTACCAGACAACTCATTGCCTAAAAATTCCTGAAGTGTGGCACAAATGTTCATTGACCCCATTCTAAAAAGTGACCTAGAACACCAGAATAGTACATTCTTGAGCTCAATCACATTCTCTGCTGTTGGTTTCTCCAACGTATTTTTACAACCAGTGTTACAGCTGAGGGTGTTGGAATAAAATTACGGTAAAGCACTAACATTAAGCTTAAGCACTAAGTTTAGGCTTAATATTAAATGGATAAAGTTGTCATGAATACCCAAGAAAGTGACCAGGGCATCCTGGGCCAACACACCTAATTTTGCTCTGTCCATTTAATGCAGTCTTTAAGTTATTTTTAAACGTGAATTAACAAAACTCACATACCAAAGCCATGCCCAGAAGCAGTTTTTGTGACAGGTCTGAAATCACATTTCAAATAAAACGCTTTCTGCCAGACCCGTTTATAACAGCTTCCAAATCCCAGTAAGTAACATGCTGCGTTTCCTGCACTGTGACCGTGGGAAGTGAGGGTGTGTCTCGGTGCTTACCGATGCCCGGAGCCACATAGATGAAGTAGAGGCAAGACGAGGAGAGGGAGAAGAAGAAGATGAAGGCGAGGAGGGAGCGATTGGAGACCCGCATCATCCGCCGGAGCACAGACATCTTCCTTTTCCCGGCCAGCAGCTCGGGCTGCGCTCTCAGGCCGGACTTGGGGACACCGTCCAGGCCCTACACTTCCATGAATGTGCTAAAAAAAAAACCCCGAGACCGCAGCGGGGTCCGCGCGGGGAGGCTCTGGGGGAGAGGGCCAGAGAGGCAAGGAGAGAGGAGGGAGCGGACGGAATGAATGGGAAGGCGGAGAGCCGGGGGAGGGGAAGGGGAAGAGAGGACGCGGGGCGTGGGGGCCGGGGACCAAAGGACCCGAAGAGGCCGTGGAAAGGCGAGGACGCGCGTTTATCGCCCGGCAGCGGCGGGAGGAGGGGCTGCAGGTGGGGAGATGCGCGGGCTGCTCGCCGCGGCGCCCCTGCGGAGAGGACCCGCCGACTGCAGCACGCCGGGCTGCCCCGCGGCTCCGGCTGCCTGCGCCCGCCGGGGTCCAGGTCGCGAAGCCCCCGCGCTCAGGGTCCCGGCCCCCCACGCTCCGCAGGCCTGCGTCGCCGCCGCCGCCGCCTCCTCGGGGCCGCGGCGTCTCGTGCCTGCGCGGGGCTAGCGTGGGCGCCGGGGCCGCAGCCGGCGCGCGCGACGCGCGGGGGCCCGCGGAGGCCCTGGGGGCCGAGGAGCTGGGCGCTCGCGGGCGCGCAGCCTCCTCCTCATGCCGCTCCGGGCCCCGGCGTCCCGCGGCGGCCGCGGGAGCCGAGCGCAGGCGAGGGCGGCGTCCCGGCCAGCAGCGAGCGTGCTCCGGCTCCGGCCACCGCCAGCTGCCCGCCCGGCCGCAAGGGCGGCAACCACAGCAGCATTACAGCCGCCGGCCCGGGGTGAGGCGCCCCCGCCGGCGCCGCCCCCGCACGGCCCCCGGACTGCAGGAGAAGAACCGCCGGACGGCTCGCGCTGCGGGTAGAGCCGAGGAACCCGAAGAGGAGGAGGCCGGGCGCCGTCGGAGACGCGGCTGGGTCGCAGAAGGGGCGGACGTTCAAGGGCCGGGTAGTGGCGGAGGAACACCCGGGCCGGCGAGCGCGTCCAGAGACCCCCGGGGGCTCCGCGCGCTTGCTCGGAACTGCAGGCGGCGCTGCGCCGGCCCCGAGGAAACCAGGAGGCCCCCGCCCCTCCCCCGAAACACCGCGCCTCCTGATTGGCCCGCGCCGCACTGCGCGGAATAACCTGCCCCCACCCGCGCGCGCGGGGACCCGCGCCCCTGCCGCCTCCTGCGTCACCGTCGCCCACGCCGGCTTGGGGACCCCAGCGCTCGCCGCGCTGCCGGGGACTGAAATACTGATCTTGAGGCTCGGATGTGTTCCTTCCTGGGACTTGGTAATGAAAGATGCTGTGCCTGGAGGGAAAAAGGAATCTCGAGGAGGATATGAATGGTGTGCTTTTATCCCCAAAATACACGAACATGGTGTTTTCCGGTCCTGGATTAACGAAACCTCCCATCCCGCACTTCCTATAGAAACGTACTGTCAGGATGTGGTACGGCTCGATGCGTACCCCTCGTAATAGGACTTGCCTTCCCATCTGAAGGTGAGCACTGGGTAGTCCTACTTTAGCTGTATTGGTTCAGGCAGGGCAGAAAAGACTTATGCGCAGCCTTTAGGCCCTTGAGCGCTGCAGCACCAACCACCTTCAGTAGACAGATTGTTGTAATGCAACTCCTAGGTCGTGGTCTATCTACCCTTAGTTCAAAAGCTGCATTTACTTTCTAGCTAGTCCTTAGCTATGTCACATTTTTCCAGCGCCTGTTTTCAGGTGTTTCTTTTGCAACTAATCGTGTAGGAAGTGGCTGGATGCTCCCTGCCATTATTTGCTCAGTATTTCCAGATGCAGTGGTATTGAACCACCGATTGATTGCCAGCAAATTTGGTGTCTTCTCAACAAGATAACCCATGCCTAGAATCGTCTCTGAGATACTGCTATGCTATGTGGAGCCTGACCGAGTTTATAATTCCACTAAGGCCTTTCATTAACTGGAACTCATGCCAAGCTAGTACCTCTCTTCTCAGCCTTCAAATGGTGGGTGTGATACCGCCTTGTAAGGCTGTGGGATTAAACGGGATAAATGTAAAATGCGAAACATGATGTCTGGCACCTAAGAGGGTCCCTTAATATCCCATTAGACAGTTGTGTGGATGGAATCATCAGGTTCAACTTCATTTCTTAGTATTTTGTTTTTTGGGATACTTACAAGTTACTCAACTTCTCTGGCTAATTTGATATTTAATGTAAAAGGAAATGACACTATTTTATCACACTTTCGGATGCTTAAGGGGAATCTGAAATACAAAAATGGAGCAACATATTAAGTGAAAGATAAAACTCACTTTAGAAAAAAAATACCTATGCAAGCAAAAGAAACCCATGAATGGTGAGAAAGCAAAGTTATAGTAGTTCCCTCTCTGACCCTGCTGACTTTTATCTCTGTTTGCACCAGTACTACTGGGTGTTTACAGTGCTAATACTACTGTGCTGGCTTAGCCATGGACAGTGCTTCTCAGAAGGGTTGGCTTTTTAAAAGGAAAGTTTTCTACAAAACTAAGTGTAAAGTATTAGCATCTTAGAAACCAATGATTATTCTTATTTTAGGAAACCTGAAGTCTGTGTATAGATGTGCCTGGCTGGCACAGTTGACCACCATTGGTATCGCTCCCCAAGTTCACCATGGTTCTTATTTAAACTGATTAGTTTTCCCCTGGAGTTAAGTACCAGAGAACTAGTTCAGTCAGTGCGCCCATTAGTATTGTTGATTGCCAGCCACACAGAGAGGCAGCCAGGCAGCCTGCAGTTGAATCCCAGGCACTCTCTTGTCAAGTGACCACCAAGATTACTCAGAGTTCCTTGTGTCTCCATTTCCTCATCAGCAAAAGAAGATAAACATAGTACCTAGTAGAGTTGTTGTAAGGACTAAATTAAGCGAGTTAATGCCTCTAAAAAGCTCAGGAGAACCTGGTACCTAGTACGCACTATTTGAATATTTGTTAAATGTCTTCTTTAAAATCTTTCCTTTAGATCACTCTCTGCCAACAGTAACGTGATGCTGGTCTCTTCCTGTTTAAAAACCAAATTTCCTAACGAGTCAGCCATGAAGTCTCAATCTCTAGTGTCTGAAGGATGCTTCAGGGTCTCAGCTCATTTGTAAAGCAAAGATCAGTGAAATACTCAGAGCCAAATCTTTTCAAGCCCAGATTATCAACCGATACTTCCTCAGGAGCCAGGTAAGGCCCCCAACAGAGTGACCATGTAGAAACCTACTGAGTTTAATTTTATGATATCGAAGAGACTTTAAACTTAAAATTGTAAGACATGACTTAAAATAGCAAGACACAATTTCTCTTAACTGCTTTGTTCTACATATAGTACCACCAAGTATTCTGTTTATTATTTTCTGTCCACTAGGTTTTCTATTTATATTAATCAGAAATATACTACTGAGGTGGTAATTACCACAAAAAAAGAAAAATGTACTTCTTTAAGGAGATGGGTGACATTTTACTTGGACTGTGCTGAGGGTAAACAACGTCTATGAAGTGTTTTGGATTTGTTCATAACCTTGGTAGAATAAAAATCAATGCAGTTTTTTTTTTCCTGTGAATTGGGGTGAAAAGAGAATGAGAAAAGCATGTAGAATCTCACTTTTGTGATTGCTTAGGGCTCAGACTTCCATGTTACAATCACTGATTAAACATAGTAATTTTATATATTTAAATACGTGGTCTCAGCACTTGAGATTCAGTTAAAGAAAATTGGTAGGTTGATAAATTGTGCTTAGACAGTTGAATTTCTTTTTTTACTTACATAATTGGAATGTAGATTGTATAAGAGTTGGACATTGGCATGATTCAAAAAATGGAATATTTATTCTAAAATATTGTTATTGTACAGAAACTTCCCTTAAATAAAGCCCATTTTCCCACTGATTTTCATGATAGAGTTCTGCTGAGAAAAAAAAATTAGTCCCTATCTCTTATGTAGGTTATGTTAAAGAAATCTTATAAATATATTTGAGAGCAAACATAATCACCTTAGAGCCAGGTTTTAATAATCTTGTATAAATATATATGAAATAGTGGAGAACTTGATAACACTGTATTATAGTTAAATTTTAAGAAGAAACCACTGTAGTGGCAACAATCCTTACCTAATTCAGCAGTTGACCCAAATTTCATACTCATCTCAAATTGCCTTAATCCCTTCATCTCGAATCCAAGCTCATTCTTTCACATCATAAGGATGCCCTACAGCATTTCAAGTATTCAAACCACTTTCCTATCATTTTTGTAACATCCCTTTGGGGTAGATATGGCGACTATCATTATGTCTACTATATTATTATGCCTCAGGGAGGCACACTGTCTGACCTCAGGTCACACGCTGACAGGTAACAGAGCTCAGAAAAGAGCCAAGATGTTGTCAGCCTCATTCAGTGCCCTTTCCACAAACCACACTGGCTGCCATTTTCACATGGATTCCTTTGCTTACGTGGGCAAATGTTTTATTTTAAATATTTCTAGCAATAAACATATACAATCCATTTTTCAGACTTTCTCTACCAATTTTGTCTCAGACATCTGTATCAGTACATGACTGGTACTACATGGAAAGTAAAGTTAAGGCCCAACTGTCTGGTTCTTGCTTGTAATCAGTTGATAAGTCAAAATGAGAAAATTGATAGATTGTGTTTGCTTTATCTATTCTTTTTTTCTCAGCATAATGCTAGGTTTATTCAACAGATTGCTGTTTTTGCCTTAAAGGGAGCTGCCAGGCACTAGCCACTGACTTGCTCCCTAGGCTGCCTGGAAAAAGAAGCCTGCCCAGTGATGCTGGAATGAGAATCTGTTCAGAAAACGATGAGGTTCAAGGGCAGGGGGACAGACAATAAGAAGCAGAGATGGGAGACTGAAAGAGTAATGAGTCACATCCCAGGCAGTGCCCTGTGTCTTGCGTGGAAGGAATGCTCTTGAAGCCACCCCCAGGGTACACGTGGAGGCTGCCTCTTGGCCTGCTTGCTTCCTCTGCCCAGGCAGCCTGCCTGAAGGCTGAGGGAAACTAAGGCTCGGCACATGTGTGACCCAGACGCGCAGGGCACCTCGGGTGTTGTGCACAGCAGCCGGGCATCTCAGCCCTACAGAGAAGGCCCGTGAACTTGGCCACTGAACAGACAAAATAAACATCCACATTCCCAGAGCAGCCTTGAATTCTAAACAGCAGTTAGTCCTGGGTAACCTGAGGACAACCTTTCTGATTAATACACACATCCTTAATAAAAAGAAGGAAGAAACAATTCCTAGTGCTTGACGTAGTGAAAAGAATCTGTTGGTCATAGTCCAAATAGCCTACCCTCATTCGTTTGATTTTTTTAAGAAGTCATTTCCTGAACACAATTCCATTTGGATAATATACAAAGTAGTTTCCCAAACCTGGTACAAAAGCAGGGTAGTAAATAATTATTGAATGAATGAATGAACGCAGTCTTAACTTTTACACTATTACGTATATTCCTTCAGGTTTAGTGTAACAACAAGTACGAGTTAGTTCAGTTTCTCTTACCCAGAGCATGTTATCAAACGAGCCATCTTCATAGGTGAATGACTCACAGAAGTAGAGGGTAAAATACATAGATGACAGGTGTATATTCTGAAAGTGTTCTTTTATTATATCAAGAATCTTCTAGCTGTGGCAGACAAAAGCATTTTAAGAAATGCAATTATGATACACAATAGCTTTTAATGAAGGATATTGGTAGGCCATTTATTATCATATTTAACATTTTAAGTCTCAGAATGTCCTCGGTCTGTGATTAAATCACTCTGGGAAAAATACTGGTTTTGGCGCTTAAATGGGTAAATGTCAAAATGAGAAATAGGTTTCAGGTAAATACGATAAAGGATTTCAGTGTTTCTGTGTCTGAAAAGGTAATTCTAGAATACTGAGATCCTGGAAGGGACCATGTAGCTCAGTGGAGGAGCACATGCTTAACATGCACGAGGTCCTGGGTTCCATCCTCAGTACCTCCATTAAATAAATAAAAATAAACTTAATCGCGCCCCCCCCCCCAAAAAAAGAGCAGCTATGGAATACTGAGATCCTGACTTGTGCTAAAAGCCACAAGTTCATAGTCACAGGTGGGATGGAAGTTACTGTAACAAGACATGTTTTAAAAAAAAAAACAAAAACAAAAACAGAACTTTAGATACATCAGATAACCAAAAGAATGAAAGAAGCAAAAATCATTTTACCCTGAAAAGTATGAATAATACCAGTTGACCACTATCAATAAGGAATGCCCCAGACATGCAAGGACCGGAAACATTAGGCAAATTATTAACATAACCCAACGTATTAGGTCAATGACAAAGAGGCAGTATCTTCTTTTTAAGTAGAAAAATATATAAATACACCACAGTTTATTTACTTATCCTATTGTTTCTCAATGGACATTGCTTTTCAATTTGACTTAATCACAAATAAAACTAGTATAAACATTTGCACAATATGTATGTATTTCTGTTGGTTCTATACCTCATAGTCAAAATTCTAGATCTGATGATCTGTACATGCTCAGATTTCAGAGATAATGACAGACAATTTCCCAAAATGATCACACCAAAATGACACTGTCATCAGCAGCATCTGAGAGTTCAGGTTCCTTATAGTTTCACCAACACTTAGTATAGTCAACCCTATTAATATTAACATTTCAGTAGAATATAATGGTGTCTCATTTTGGTTTTAATTTGCACTTTCCTGAGGGTTAGTGGGACTGAGCAATTTTTCATAAATTTATTGTCATACAGTATCTTCTGTAGAAGCTGCAAAAGCATTGGATACAATTAAACAATTTCTGATGTTACAACTCTTCATAAAATAGGGATAAGAGGATATGTTCTTATTTTGTAAAGAGCTATCTCAGGCAAATTGCTTCAGCATGATTAGTGTAGAAGCACCCTCATTCAAATCATGAAAAAGATACGGACTGGCAAAACTTAGCCAATGCACTTGGATAATACAATTAGGTAAAAATAGTGGAAAGAAAGTGATAAAAAGTTATTGTTATTTATATAAAGAGCATTAATTGGAATGCACATTAGATCTAATAGGAGAGATTAATAAAGAACCACACAGAAATATATATGCACACTTACTCAGTTCAACATTGGGGTACAGTCCTAGAAACCAGAGCTCTAACTGGACTGAATTATATGGGGTCCTATAGTTCCTTCCTGTGGAGAAGTATTTTAAAATTGTACTTGAGCAATTGCCCTATTCTCTCAGCTTTTAACAATGTTTAGGATGCCCTTCAAAATGTCAAAAGACCTCTGCCAATCTCCTATTTTCTTTATCCTCTGCTTCCTCAAGCATTTCCCTGAAAACATCACCAATTGCCAGAAAACATGTATTCTAACCTAGTGCCTGGTCCTTTAGCCTTTCCCTTTGTGGTAGGTGGAGTGCTGTGGTCCTGTAACTTTTCAAAGTCAATTCGTGTCAGAATTATTTACCGGAACTCAAAATAAATCCCAGGAGAAGCTAGAGCAGAGAAAACAACACACATTCTAGAATGACTCATCTCAGGATGGCTGGGACATGGCTCACTGATTATGTTTGGTGGCTATGTGGTCCACTAGTACCTCAAGGGTCAGACTTGTGATGGCGCTCAGAGCATAGAGAGAGACCCTGTTAACAGGGTAATACCATCTACTATGTAATGTATAAATTCATTGTTACACATGTAGCCTGCGCTACCTTTTAAGATATCATAAAGACAAGTAGCAAACGGAGATATAATGTACCTGATTATATTACAAAATTGATAAAATCTGATCAAGTTATGCCACACTAACATTAAACTGTGAGATTACATAATAACAACAACAAAAAGATCTCAAGTATAGCAGCAACTATATGTAAATAATACCTACGGATAAACTGAAAAGGAAATGCACAAAACCAATATGAAAGAAAAACAACAATTTAAAAAACTGGAGACAGGACGTCTGGTTTCCAGTTCTGCACGTAAGGGGCTTAGAAGTCACCACTCTGTCCTAACGGCAAGTAAAGTGCTGAACAGACTGAAAAAAATCAACAACTCTTCCTGGATCCTTAAGAGAGGTCAGGACACAGACAAGCTGCTGTCCCCGAGTTTAGAGAAACAGACAGGCAAACACCGGGAGTCATGGCTTACCAGAGCAGACACTGATGAGCAGAAACCACCAAGGGAATCAGTGCTGGAGCAGGAAGACCTGAACCCTAACCCACAAATCGCTGGAGGCTCAGTATGAAAAAGTCTGAGAGTTGGAAACTTCAGGGGATGCAGTCATGGAGGACCCCACACTTTTGTGAATTTTATCTCCAGGAGTTCAACCATGTTCTCATAATAAATATCAAAGAAAAATCTCCTTATGATTCTAGGAGAGCACTCCGTCGTCCTTAACAAGCCTTGCCCTCAGAAGAGACTAGTGAACCAGAGTGTAGCCTGTTGGGGCATTATCAGAGCCTAACTGACCTGGGGAAGCGAGGCTCTCATCATCTGGTCCCACCGAAGGAGGAGGAAGAATGCTGAGAAACACTCGTGATGTTCACAGTCCAGAGGCACAGACTCACTAAATGAATTGAGACCTGATCATAGGAACACTTCCCCTCCCCCAGCACCTTACCACCACATTACTACAGACCTATCTGCAGCAGTTTCTTTTACGCAGTACATCATGGCCGCATGTCCAGCAAGAAGAAATTACAAGGTATATTAAAAGGCAAGAAAACACAATTTGAAGAGACAGAGCAGGCATCAGAACCAGACATGGCAGGGATGCTGGAATTTAAATTCCCAGACAGGGAATTTAAAAACAGTCAGGCAGTTTCTTACAAAACTAAACACACTCTCCATATGATACAGCAATCACCCTTGGTATTTACCCAAAGAAGTTGAAAACTTATGTCAACACAAAACCCAGCACACGGCTGTTTACAGCAGCTTTATTTACAATTGCCAAAACTTGGAAGCAACCAAGGTGTCCTCAGTAGGTGAATGGATAAGTAAACTGTGGTACATCCAGACAGTGGAATATTATTCCGGGCTAAAAAGAAACGAGCTACCAAACCATGAAAAGACATGGAGGAACCTTAAATGCATATCACTAAGTGAAAAAAAGTCAATCTGAAAAGACTGCATACCATATGTCTCCAAAACTGAAGACAGTAAAAGGACCAGTGGTCGCCAGGGGTAGGGCGGGGCAAAGGAATGAATACGCAGAGCACAGAGGATTTTTAGGGCAGTGAAAATAACCAAGATACTGTAGTGTTGGACACATGTCATTATACATTCATCCATACCGACAGACTATATACCACACCAAGAGTGAACCCTAATATACACTATGGGCTTTGGGTGATAATGACGTGTCAATGTGGGTTCATCAGTGGTGACAAGTGTACCACTCTGGTGGGGGATGTTGATGATGGGGAGGCTGTGAATGTGTGGGGACTGGGAGTACATGGGGAAATCTCTGTACCTTCTTCTCAATTTGTCTGCGAACCTGAAACTGCTCTTAAAAAACAATTTTAAGAAAGCAAAGCTTTTGAAATAAGGGCCAATTTAAAAACAAGATTAACTCATTTTGAGAATCAGATATTTTATTCAACTAAATTTGCTTCCCCAAAAATGGAGATCAAAAAGAAAGCCTGAACATGGAAAGGATGGAAAATCCAATATTATAAAGAGGTGGCTTTTTCCCTGGATGTGACACCATGAATGTTAAAGAATGACCAAGCTAAAGAGTGACAGTCATCCAAAAATAAGACAGGACACCTGGGAGTAAGTATGCTTCCAAGGCAAGAGACAGCTCCCTGGCTGTAGCACCGTTTGTAATCACTACCATTTATGTTTCTAGTATTCTTCATCTGACAAGGCATGGAAAATATGGTTATTGTCAAGGTGAGAAAGACGATTAATTAAGGAAATGAAGTCTTTCCTTCAGGAAGTGTAAACAGGAAGCATTTCCCAACTAGTCTGCTAAAGCATCTCAGATGGAGAAGGTCAGCGCTTGTAAGCAAGACGTTGCCATCGTAGCTAGGTGTTAGGAAGATTTATTCCTTGCACTGAACGTAACACCCCTTTGCTTGCCCAGGAGACAGGTATGTCCCCAGCAAGACCGGACATCTGTAAACACACCAGCCTCTTCAGGGTGATAGAATACTAGACAGAGAATGAGCAGTCTCCCCACACTCTCCAATGGGTTGACAGAGCCAAGGTACCAAGGAGAGGACCTGAGCTGACTCCAGTTAGAATCCTTTGCTGTAAGATCTTCTCTAGTTAAATGAGAAGCATCTGTAGGGTTTTTGGTCACAACAGCTGGCATTATTACTGAGTTATAGCTGATTTAGTTTCCGATCCTGATACAAGTTTTCTTAGAATAAGTTATTTCAATGAAAAAAAATCTCCATGTATTTGCTTGACTCCAAATCTCACATTACCAAAATAATATGCAAAACTATGAAACTGATAGTACGGAACAACCAAGATAAATTGGACCCCTCCGCATCTTACAAACCAGTCTGGCATCCCCAGACCCCATATATCTTTAAATTGTTAATGGTAGAATTATTTTACCAATATGAGTTACATAGCAATTAATAAATAGACATTTAATGTTAAACCTTCTTGATTGAATTCCTGACCGCTGCTTGTAAAAATAACAGTAAAATCTCCTAGAAGGCTTTATCACGTGTGGCAATTCTTAAGAACCATGCTATGCAGTGGAGAGGGAAAATTGATACTATGAAATTTAAGTCTCATTAAAATGAGGTGGGGGTGACTTTTTTTTTTCCTTTCTTTAAGAAAAATACATCTGGTAAAACCTTCTCCACTGCCACCGAGAAAAGAGGCTGAAACAACAAAAGTATTGTACATGGAGTAGGAAGAAAACTTGTTATTAAAGGCCAGGCTGGCAGAAAGTCTTTTCCAGTGTAAACCAATAAAATGGAAACACTCTGCCACCTCTCCTGCCTGGAATCAACCAAAAATAACAAGGAGGACAAGAAAAGTCTTCAGTGACGCTGGAAAACACTTCAAATTCTGAACTAGCCCGCATGAAGAAAGCCTGGGAAGACAGCCTTCGGGTCAGGGAGTCCCGACAAGAGGTTCGTGCTCAGCACGCCTGGGACAGGGGTGTCAGAGCGCCGCATTCTCTGGGGCGGGGGAGCCCAGGGGAGGGAAGGACAGGCCGCGTCCAGGCTGCCTGGAGAGCCTGTCCGGCCCCTTGTCACAGCGTGGCAGGGGACGCATTCAAGCAGCCAGGCACAGACACACCTCTCCAAGGAGCAGGCTATCCATGTGGCCTGTGGAGATAAAACCCTGGATGACTTACAGCCCCGAGCTGCCCATTTTTATAAGCTGAAGAGTGGTGAAGGCTAAGTCAAAAGTAAGCGTACTGGGAACTTAAGATTATTTGGAGATTCATGAAGAAGCAGTGCAGTGTCTCCCAGCCTGGATTAGTGCATGACACAGGGCAAAGTGCCCGTAAGCTTTCTTAGGGGACGTCCCTGTGCTGTTCCTCCTCAGGGAACCCCCCTCCCCGCCCGAACCCCACTAGACTGGGAGTAACTCCATTCCAAGGAGGAAAAATCAGGAAGAGGCCAGCATGAAACACAAGAAACACAGGAGGAAAAAGAAGATGGCACGAGAAAAGTTGATAACAGCCACATACCAGAAAAATTACACCATGAATGAGGTCAGTATAGATTTTTAAAAAATTTTTTATTCAAGTGTAGTTGATTTACAGTGTTCGTTTCAGTTATACAGCGAAGTGATTCAGTTATACATAAACATACATATATATTTTTTCTTTTCAGATTCTTTTCCATTTTATGTTATTACAATAAATTAAATATAGATCCCTGTGCTATACAGTAGGTCCTTGTTAATATAGATTTTTTAATTCAAATAGTGATAATTTATACACACACACACACACACACGCACGCACGCACGTTTGGAATATAAATAGAGAAAGATACAAGGGTTCAAAGAAGCAGACGTAACATAAAGAGCTCAGGACAAAAGTGAAAGACAGGAATATTACCATCACAAAAGCCATGTCCATATGGAGAGCAGAAATGAAAGAATAGCAGATATTGCTGAAAGCACAATCAGAGATGCAAGATAACACACTTGAGAAAACTGAGTAAAAACAAAAAATAAGACATGGAAGACAGGCAACACAGTTCGTCATATGTACATTTGGTATTGCTGAAGAACAAAAGAAAAGAAATGCAACAGAAAAAAATTCAAAAATGTAATTGAACAAACTAAAGAGTACCTTTATTCATTAGCGATTTCCTTGGCTTCTTTCATTCCTATCAAATTTTGCATTTGATTAACCAAGTTTTATTTTATTGCCTTGCCCCTTTTACTATTTTCTACATTCTATTATTTTATTGATTATCCTCAGATTTTTAACACATAGAGTAAAATGTTTATTCCTTTTAAAAGGGATAAATTGGGCGTTCAAGATTTGCAGATACTAACTAATATAAAATAGATAAACAACTTTATACTGTATAGCACAGGGAACTATATTCAATATCTTACAGCCTATGGTTAGGAAGAATATGAAAGGGAATAGATGTGTGTATATGTGTGACTGAAATACTATGAATGCACCAGAAATTGACACATTGTAAACTGACTATATTTCAATTTTAAAAAGGAAAGATTTGCAGTGCTTCTCTGAATTCACCAGTCATTCTCCATCTCCCAGATTTTAACCTCTGTTCTCTTGTACCTTTCCAACGTGATGGTAACTCTTTGAGAGCAGAGTCCTGACTGGTTGTTCCCACCACCCTGCATTCATCTCATGCTTAAATGTCTGTTTCCTAAGCGTTTTTTTCATAACCAAATATCCCAAGATAACAGTCACTTAAGTTTAGACTCCTACCATTTTCCAAAACTCAGTAACCTTAAAAGTTTGACACATTCTGCTGGCCATCACTTCTGATGATGCAGACATAGTCTATAACGTAAAGTCTTTTTCTTATCTGCCATTGGATTTCTGTAACAGTTTGTGATTGTCACTGTTTTTTGTGCCTCTGTTGATACATATTCTTTCCTCTCATAGCATCTTTCAGGAAGATCATTTTCACTTCTTCCTTCCCAATTTCCTTTGTTTGCTCACACTTACATTCGTTGTCCTGTGTTTAAGGGCTTGTGACGGTGTTAAGGTCCATCTGCATTTGATTTCTTTTTCTATTTTTGGTTCCTTTCAGATTCCAAATTAATGATGCCACTAAGCAAGGAAAAGTGTGTTAATGAGCCAATTTCATCTTGACAGGCTCAAAGCACAGTTATTATCTTGTGGGGTATTTTAGATAATGACCACTGAGTTTAACCCAGAAAACCAATGAAAAGAACCTTTTCTTTCCTCTGTGTAGGCTGCTATTAACAACAACAACAAAAAAGTGCACTTTTTTCCATGCACCATTTATTTCTCCCCAGTTTCTCTCAAAATCGATGCTGTCTAAATATGAAAATTATAACTTAAATGAAAATGTTACTTTCTAAATGTTAAACTTCTTATACCTCATTACAGAAAAACTTCGTAACAGCTCGATGAGGTAGCTCCCATTGTGGGCTTCACGTTAGAGATGGAGAAACTGAGTTTCTGAGAGGCAAAGGACTGTCCCCAAAGTCCCCTTAGAACATGATACATCCAGCAGGCAATCCCGCTCTGACAGAGTTTGAAGCTACTGCTTTGCTGGACCTGGGTCCCTTTTTCAGTCAGTCTGAGAGAGGCAGCTTTTACCCAATATTTGTAAGAGGTGCCTCCAAGTTAGGAGTTTAATTCATTGGTTTTCATAAAGGGGAAACTGAAATAGTTTTTCAAATAGGGATCCTCAAGCCCTTGTGACAGCCGGGCAGATCAAATAAATGAGGAAAAGGGGCGGAGGTGTATAAAGTAAAAGCAAAATAAAGCTGATAAGCTCAGGGTAGTTGGTGCCTTGGCAGATGCTTGGCTTGGTGTTGCCATATATCCTGATATTTTCCAAAGAAGCCAGAAATTCAGTTTTTCACTTGAAATGTTCCAATTATTAAATGTTGGCAACTAGGGCAGTGAGAGCATAGCTCAGCTGTAGAACACATGCCTAGCATGCAGGAGGTCCCAGGTTCAATCCCCAGCACCTCCATTACTTAAAAAAATGAAACAGTATATTTTTTAAAATGCTGGCCACGAAACAGGTTTGTTTGTTTTTGTAACTGTGCAAACTGAGTGTGTCTACACAGCCCACAAGCTGCCAGCCAGTGAGTGACTCTGGTATACAGACTAACGTTGGCCCATAAACCGCACGTCCAATATGGTAGCCACTAGCCACCTGCAACTATTTTAATTTTAATTGTAATGAAATCAAATTTAAAATTCAGTTCTTCAGTTACAACAGCAACATTTCTGGTGTTCGGTAGCAACCTGTGGCTTGTAGCTACCATAATGGACAGGGCAGATCTCCATCACTGCAGGGAGTTCTCCTGGACAGCACTGAACCAGAGCAACAAGAAAATCTGGGCTGTTTTTCTGTCCTGTCATAGTCTTCCCACTGGTACTACAGCGCTTAAGTGACTGACCACCCCCTGAGCCCATTCCTGCCACTTCTCCTCCGCCTGAACCCAGAGAGATCGCACAGACCACCCACCAGGCTGGGCTTCACCGTAACTGAGGACAAGTCAGATCCAGGGCAGACCTGGGGAGTAGGCAACACGTGTCTTTACTGTCTCCTACATCCCGGCTCTGGGACTAAAGTCAGGCCACCATCCTCCCCTTTTCACAGAGATCAGGTTCCCACAATCTTCACTTACCCTCAAAAATTTATTTTCAGGTTGTTCAACTACAGTAAAGTGTAAATGATGGTCACTTACCTGAAGTTTCTACCCCTCCCTTGGACATTATATTTGCAATGTATTCAATTCTTAGAATAAAATGTCAAGCCTAGAGGAGGCGGCGAGGCAGGATTCTTTATTCTCGTAGGAGAAGGCCATGCTCTTCTCCCTGGAGCATCTGAAATCCTGCCGTAGGGGCAGTCGGCTCATTTCGATCCTTATACGTCAGGCCCCATCAGGATCCCTGTCCGCAGTTTCAAAAGCAGCTTGCTCATGGGAACTCCCTGTTAGAATCGCTAACTCTAGCAAGTGAAACATGAGATTCCCAGGTAAATTTGAGTTTGAGGAAATCATGAGTAACATTTTAGTATAAGGATGTCCCGCATGCCCTGCGATGTGTTTTATCTGGAAATCCTACGGTGCTCTTGTAAAACTACTGCTTTTCTGACCCCACGTGTTCATTCTAATAGTCACTCATCTTAGGCAACCATTGATCATAGTTAATTCACTTGCCTCTAAGTAGTGTTTCATTTCTTTTTCTTTTTTCCCCCAGTTCAAAGTATTTATTGGTTTCATTTATTTTTTTCCTGATTACAAAAGTACCTCATATTCAGGGTAGACATGTTGGAAAAAATAGAAAAATAGTCATCATTCACCATCTCAACATCCGTAAGTTGATCACTGTGAAGTGTTTCATTTCTCAGCCAAACCTCTGTCACCTTTAGCACCGTCTTTTTAAATGGAATCACAGTCTCCAATAGTGAAATATCAAGCTGCACGTGACGGTCGCCTTCATTATTCTACTTGGTCTTCACAACAACCCCATCAAGTAAGAAAGGCAAAAATCTCTCCATTTTGTCAAGGAGAAAACTGAGGCTCACAGACTTTGAGAAATTTCCCAGGCACAACTACCAGTTGACAGCAAATCTAGGACCCAAACTCAGGTCTTCTGGGTTCCAAAGTCAGTGCTCTGTCAACTTGTCAGGGCTGTGAGTGAGAGCAGATGGGGATAACACAAGACACACACAGAGAGGGACTGCCACACAGACTTCTGAGACTATTTCATCCCAAGTATGGTTAGCTAACTGGTCCCCACTCTGCTGACTCACAGCTCTCTTAACCACCAGTCAAGCAGGAGACTGAGGGGCAGACCTGCGACCCAGCGTTCAAAAGGCCCCAAGTATCCAAAAATCTAAGGGTCTGAGAGAGACTTCAGAACTGGGTAATACGATCAAAACAGTCTAGAAATTGGCTTCGGGACTGGTAATGAGCGTGATGACAGAGGATGCCTGAAAGAACGTTTGATGCTCAGAACTGTTTTTAAACTGAGTAATGAGATACTAATGCCTATAATTTACCTCAACTGCCTAGTTCAGACCCTGGAATTTCCTCACAGTAACATAATGAATAGCTCCACACCTGATCTGACCCTCCGGGCTGCACTGCAGTAAACAGGGTCAGAGAGGGGTTACCACTGGAGAAGGAGAGGAAGTGGAGAGAAACCATAAACCCAGGCTCTTAGTCTCCCTAGGGGATGCCTGTCCCACCCCAAATGAGTGCCGAGAGGTGATGGCAGAAGCTGAGCTGCCTCGGGAACTCATCTCCTTGGGATCTTTGCTGTTGACAGCAATTCCTTGGAGGTACCCAAGTCATCACACAGCCACAATGACAGAAAACAGCTCTGTGCTACCAGCAGAGATCCGTCCAGTTCTAAGAAGTACAACTGGTCAAGTGAACATCCAAGAGAATTAGAGGAGATGAAGCAGCATCTGTCCATTTTAGTACATGTCTCATCTTTAATCTTTTCTCTGAGCTAGTGATACACTGAATCTTCTGATATCCCTGGATACCGACACTTGGGTAGAAGGTCCTCTGCAGACACTGAAGGCTGGAGATCATGCTCAGTCAGCACACAGAGCACAGGGCAAGAGCGTGCACTCAGCACCATGTTGTAACTCAACTAATATTCTTAATAACCAAGCAATTCATCACTGTTAGGTGGTAGCTGAATGAATGAATCACTAATATGATAGATATCAGACCCTCATTAGATAAGATCAGACATAGAATCAGTTTGGGAGTGACCTTCTCTATTAACCTCCAAAGAACTCGACCAGAGCTCCCGAGTAATAGAGAATACTGTGATATTGCTTCGCACACGGGGACCCAGTACACTCACACTCACACACACACACACACACGTTTACACAAATGAAACAAATATTTTATCAAGCAATACCCTTACTTCCTATGGCAAAGTTAAAAAGCAGTAAAGCTAATATAAATGTGATTTTATGATTATTTAATTGCAACATTATACTCTTTCTCTTCTTTATTTAATCCTTGTAGCAACCTACGAAAATGATTTCTTTACTCGTGCTTTGCAAATGGGGGTTTGAAACATTAAACAAAAGATTTTCCCCCAAGACTCAGCCTCGTTGTTACAAAGTAATATAAACAAATATAACAATAGCTAACATTGATTAAGATTTAGAATATGCTAGGCACCTGTAAATTGGATGATAACCATGCGACAATGGGAATATTTTTATTCCCATTTTTACATTTTATGTAAGGAGAAAGGCATTTAGGGATTCAGTGGCTGCTCAAGATCACATGGCCAATAGAAAAACAGAACTCCGATTCAAACCCAGGCTCCCGTGCTCCAAAACTACACACTTAGTCTCTACATTACATTTTTTCTACTTCTGTCCATTTTCAGAGCAATTAAAGTAAAATCCTCCCTAAATCCTACTCAGCTTAAAGGAGAGGACCCCCAGGGCTACTGTATCCCAGCCACCAAACTTCTTCTGGGTACCCTGGAGATGTTTCACCAGTGAGCACAACTCCAGCCCAGCTGATGGGGTGACAATGCCAATCAGGATATGTTTACCGTGGCCTCCCAAACCCAGGATGTGGCACAATGAACAAACACAGCATCTAAGGAACAGTATGCCACCAAGAGATACACCTTTTTAGCGTGGTAGAATCCCTGGCAACAATTCTTTCCAATCAATCTTCTACGTTACAATAAAAGTTATCTTTACAAACACAAATGTTAGCCTGTTACTCCTACAGTTAAAATATTCATAACCCTCATCATCTACTCAATAGAGTCTAAAAAAGATTGTTACTTTGCAATGTATACAAGTATTGAATCATTATGTTGTACACCTGAAACTAATACAATGTATGTCAATTATATTTCAGTTAAAGAAAGAGAGAAAATTATGCTTGGCCATGATCTTGCCCCTACTTAGTTCAAATCTCACTCTGTAGTTCCCTCTGCACAAAACCTTAATTTTATCTAGATAGAAGAGCTTTTATATAAGCTGCTCTATGTAGCTAAAATGCCGTTTGCAACCTTGCTTGCCTAGATCCTTACTCATCCTAAAAATCCAGCTCAGCCAGAGCAGAATGTGAAAGCTTCACCTATATAGATACTAAAATGGCCAATCATTGGAACAGAAAGAGTTGAAGAGCAGAACAGTGATCCAGGAACTAGGGGGAGAGAGAGAGAGAGAAATGAAAGAATGTGATCCGGGGGCTGGAAGAGGACACCAGCAATGAAGAGGAGTGGTTGTTCAAGAGCCTGGCGACTTGCGATTCAAGAGCGGGTGTTTTAGGGAGGAGATAAAATGACCTGGAAGAGGCGAACAAGGGCAAGGAAGACTCTGAGTACTCTTCTTGAGAAGCCTGCAGAAGAAGCAATGTCCTAGGGGAGGGGGAGAGAGAGAGATTTTCTTGGGGAAGACGTTCTTTACAAAGGGAATTTAAAATTTAAAGGAGATTTTTTTAAAAAAGATCCAGTTCAATATCATCTTCCCCACCTTCCCCAGCAAAATTAAGAACAGCCTCTAGAACACTGCAAGGGACGACTCCAGTGGAGCTCTGCTATTACTAGTATAATAGTATATGATGGTTTACAGAGCAAACAAGAACGTCTTCCAGAATGCTTTGATAAATACCCTCTAATGCTACCTTGGGCGTGCCACTCTCAAACATTCTAGGTAACAGAGGAAGTCGGTACAGCCTCTGTGGAGCGTAACTTGATATGATGGTTAACTTTTTTGTGTTAACTTGGCCAGATTATGATAGCGCCCATTTGTCTGATCAAACACTAGTCTAGATGTTCCTATGAAGTTATTTTGTAGATGTGATTGATTTTAAGTGAAGGAGATTACCCTCACTAATGCGGGTTGAAGACATTAAGAGCAAAAACTGAGGTTTCCCACAATAGAAGGAATTCTGCTTTAAGACTGTGAAATAAGCTCAGATCTTGGCAGACTGGTTTCTGTTTGCAGAAGAGCCTGGGCAGAGATTCCAGCCAGCAGCTCTGTCCATCTGTGATGGGGTCTCTGTATGTGTGTGCGTGTGCGTGTGTGTGTTTTGGTGGGGAGGACAGGACAGATAAACCTATGCCACTGAGAACAAGGAGCAGGGCAGTGGGAAAAAATTTGGGATCAGTAAGACTGGGGAGAATGTGGAGAAAGGAAGCAAGTGTCTCCTTGGTTCAAGCAGGGGAAACATGACAATGGCCAGAAATGTGACAGATCTGTCACAAGTATGTGGAAACACCCAAGAATGGCACCCGATTCTGTTTGCTCACATGATATGCCCTGTGCCTAGCCCAGAACCCGGAACATACTAAATATTTGTTGACTGGATTAGAAGTGAAGGTATAAATAAATTAGCCACATAAATTTCTTTTTTAATTCTCCCAGACTGCTAGCCTGCCTCTTCAAGAACCCAGACTCAAGACTCCATCATCATCTCTTGCCTGAGTTTCCAGCCTGCCTGCCTGATTTCAGACTCGCCAGCCCCCACCACTGCGTGAAGCAATGCCCTGTTTTTAAGCTACAGATGTCCTCAATGCATAAGTGAGATTATGCGTGTGCAAGGGTCAGGAGTACTGCAGAAACAGCTCAGTGCCCTTCACTGGAGGATTAGTTGACACATTATGGCACATCCATGGGTAGAATTTGCAGCTGTAAACAAGAAAGCTCTCTAAATCCTTACATTAAAGTTTTACTCAAGGTAATATTCAGTGAGAAAAGCAAGATGCATGCAGAACAGGATGAACGGATGCTACCATTTGTATAAAAATGAGGGAGAAGATACAGTAACACAAACACACACACCACTGTCCCTGGAAAGATGTACAAGGAATTGGTGATGTTGGGTAGCATTGGTTGTCTCTGGAGAATAGGAAACTTGTACCTTTGAAATCTGGTAACATACATTATGAAAACAAATTAATTCAAAATGAAATAAAAAGGCACACCATGTAACGCTGAAGGCATGCAGAATCCTGGGTGGCTGTCCGGCACTGCCCACGGGCTTGTGATGTCTCTGCCCTCTAGAGGCGGCCTGGAGAAGAGCTCGGCATGACTGTTCCTGTGGACCCCTCACCAGCCAGCCTCCAGCTGGTCTGGGGGCACAGGCCTGCGAGGGCTGCTCACGGGACGCTTTCCCTCTGGTTCCACGCCTTCTTCAGCTGCCAACAGTGGTCCCCATATTGGCGGCAGTCAACAGCCGCTAGAGTGGGAGGAATCAGAACTTGAATGAACCACAGCTCTACTGGAATCTCTTTGAGTCCCACGTGTTGAAACAGAATTGAGGTGAGCTCACTCTGCTCACTAATGAAATATGGATACTTCATTATTTTGGTCCAAAATACAAAACTAGAAAATTGTAGAATGTTTTTTTTTTCCATTTACGAGTGTAGCCTTTGCCCTAACAATGAATTACATAATGAATCCCGAGGTTGGATTTGAAATCCTGGCACACTCTAAACGTGCAGAAAGGACTCTGTCATCACCTGTTCTCCCTTCAGGCTGCAGCTGAAAAGTACAGAAGGTAAACCGTTTTCTAAGCTATTTGATTTTTCAAAATTTAAATCTGTATTGTAAGTTAACAATTTGTTTCCACCATCACACAGTCATTGTTAATATTTTTCATATTCTCACCAACTAATTTCTTCCCAAAAAGAAACTAAGATACATTTTCTGATTAGAAAATGATGACATAGCCCCTGGCGTCAGCAACAGAGCGGGGCTGACCGGCTGTCTGCTCCCCTCTGTGCTGGAATCACCGGTGATTCCAGTCTCTTCCCAGCTGCTTGCCTTGCCATCACCTTTACTTCCCCGTATTTTCCACCGCTGAGGACAAGTTCAATCTCTGCCCCCTCACGATGCTTCTGGGGACGCATGTGTGATTCCCCATGGCCACTCTGGCCATCAGGACCCTCTGTGACTACTCAGGGCTCCCTCTGATACCACAAGAACCCTAGAAACCCCACTGCCAACTGCTCCTGCTGTATGGGAACTGGAGAGCGGGGAGCTGTGACTGATCCCACTGAGTGGAACCCAGAATTAAACAACCTTATCGCAGAAATAATGCTGTCACCCTGGCTGTCTACTATTATTAATACCATAATTTCATACAGAGGTGCTAAACGGGACTTTGGGATCAGTTTGAAAAATTAAACTACAACATTAGCACTATGGCTGTTGGAAAATGCATTCTGAACTTAGACTTAGAAAGGAACACTAGAAAGAAAGAGAGAGAGAGAGGGAGGGAGGGAGGAAGGAAGGATAGGAGGGAGGGAGGAAGGAAGGAATGATGGAAGGAAGGAAGGAAGGAAGGAAGACTTGTAAGCAACTGATATTTGAGCCCAAATAAATGAATCTTAGATCACATTAATGTTTAAAAAATCCATTTGAGGCAATGTACACATGAACTATAATATCCATCTTCACCAATGTGTGTATTTTCAGATGTTTTCTCTAGTAGCCCAGAGTAGTTGTGGCAAGAGCAGCCATCCTCCTAGCATTGGGTGCCCGTTGTGGTCAGACTCAGAATGTTTCTTTGTAGTAGTGTAGACAAAGCTACGCATCCGTCCTTTTCTAATGTTATGCCTCCTGCCCCTCTGCTCCAGCCTGACTGCATTTCTTGAAAACACCAAGGTCGTGTCCACCTTTCTGTGCTCCTAGGGTCCGAATACACTTCCCAAGATTCTGGCTTGGCTCTCTGCACAGCTGCATTCGTTCCCTCCCCAGAGACACCACAGCTGTGAACCCAGTTTCAAATAGCCCCCCTTCCAGCACCCTCGCTCTACTTTTATTTTTCTTTAAAACATGTATTTACCTGAAAGACGTATTTATTTGTTTGCTTACTTTTTGCTTCTTCAACTAGAATGGAAGACTGGGGGTGGGGGCAAGGAATTTGTTCCCCATCTTCACTGCTGAAACCCCAGGTGCCTGGCGAGGCACACATGGTAGATGCATAGTAAACCCAGAACAAAAAATTCACGATTTTCAGGAATGAACGGATTAGTCTGCCAGTCTTAACATCATGTCTTCTGTCTTGTCCTGGTCAGATCTGTCAGGCGCTCTCACTGAGCTCTTCAAAGTACACTCTGGTGCAAAGACTAATGCAGTGGTTACAAGAGACTCCTGAATCTGGTTGGAATTGTGGCCCCAGCACTTTCTAGTTTTATGACCTCGAACAAATTATCTCACCTCTCAAAGTCTCCTTCCTCATCTATAATATTGAAACAACACAAGAATTTTCTTCATAGGGTGTGATAACAATTAAATGAGTTAATGCATAGAAAGCTCTTAGTATGGTGCCTGCATATTTTGTTTAAATATTATTAAACCCCTGGTTTTATAGTTCTGGGGTGTGTGTGTGTGTTTTCAGGTACACACTCACATGCACAGAGCCTTGTTTCTCAGGCAATAAATTTTTCCTTATCTTTTAAAATGCACTTTTGGGGGGTTTGGGGTTGGTTCTTTGGTGGCCGTCTGCCCTAATTTTCTGGCTTCATCTCCTCTGATGGCTAGTCCTGCTCAAATCGCTTGGTATTTTTCATTAATTGCCCAACTGAATAAATAACAAATGGTCCAGTGTTTCCCAAGTGTGGCTGCTGGAATAGCAGGTGCTAGGTTTTTTTTTTTAAAGCATATTTTTAGGGCTTCACTGTTGATCAAGGTCCTCTTGGGATGGGGGCCAGAAACACATATTTTAAGCAATTCCTCCAGATGATTCTTATGCACTGCAGAGTTTGTGAACCACCCAAAGAGGCCCATGGGTACTGGCAGCTGGCAGGAATTTGGTCAGACAGCACGTCCATCAGAGCTCCGGGGACGAAGCCACGCGCCCGCCTCTTCTCACTGTGTCTCTCCTCCGCAGAGAACTGCCCCCAGGAGTGCTCCGTGCTGTGTGTACCCTATGGGCCCGGGGGTTGGCCTCACTTCCTCACGTGCTGGCCTTGCTTGGCTGAAGACCCCTATTTACTTGCAACACTGGTGAACAAGTTCACATCCTTTAACAATGGATACGAATGTCTAATCATCACATTGTACACATTGAATATATTACAGTTTTGTCAATTATACCTAAAAAAACCAACAGAACTGGGGAAAATGTTTGACCCTCCTGCTCTGCCAACCCTGGCAATCCTTCCTGAAGAAGCCTTCAGGGAGTTTCCCGTCTTCGCCAGCACCTGTCCGCGCACCCAGCCCTGCCCGCTAAGCCGTGAGAATCCGCTGGGACTGGGCCCCGGGGTCTGCTTTCACTTCGGTTCAAATTGTGCTTCACCTGGAAGATCCTCCTCGTTGTTTATCATCTGCAGTCGAGGACTTTGTTAGCTTCAGCCCTGCTATATTTTTCTGCCCTGTTATTGCCTCTTTGGGGTATTTTCCAGTGGTCGTGGGGGAGACATTTGATCATCTGTTAACACTGCTGTCCCCCCCAGCCCCCCCACCATACCCAGACAGCAGTTCTTTTAGACGCTAAGTCTCTTGATGGGAGCAGTTTCATTGCTAGTGATTCATTCTCGCCTCAAAGAACTAGTTAACGGCCAGAGCAGGAGAGAAATGTTCAGGTTTCATTTTCATATACCTTGAGAATTTCTGCAAGGAGCTTCTCCGTCTAGAAGGCGCAGAGGGGCCTCGGGTCGGGGGCGTATGCTGCAGACCACCTGTGCGTGTTTACACCTGGGGAAGATTTATGTCCCCAAACCAGGAACTCAGATGGGAGGACTCGTGCCTGCAGACACCGACCCAGAGCAGCACATGGCAGTGGAAGTCATGGGACAGGTGGCTTCGAAACTGTGAGTGAATTTGGCCCCAAGAGGAGGGTCTTAGATTCTGGCCATTACTGACATCAGATAGTCTTGTTCAAAACATCATTAGTAAAAATAGCCTTTTTGATATCTCTTTCTACTTTGCGTGTAAGTCAGCTCTGGTTCGTTGGAAGGTGCGCTCTGAAGGCAGCACGTACTAGGGCCAGATCTTATCACAGGCTGTCTCAGAAAGGCCACTGGGCTTGCTTTGTTTATGAGGCAGCTGGATATGATCAGAAGTAGAAAGGCCAGACATTCAGGGCCTGAGCTGCCGGGCCATGTCTGATCTTCCAATCCTTTAAAAACAGGAGCTGAAAAATCCAGTCCCATGTTGACTTAGCAAATGTATCATTGGCCCTCAAATTCAGACTGCTGTATTTTACTCAGATTGCTTCATCCAGCTAATTTGGGGAGCCAATGATGACCAAAGAAGGTCTTGTTATAAAGTGACATTTGTTAATAGAGCTCCGGGCCCCAAAATGGGATTTCTCGGATACTGGAAACAGGGTCACCTAATAATTCTGCCTCTTAGTCACAGACCTATTTAATCTGAGTTTTTTTTTCCAAATTCATTTACTTAAGAAATCAGATCATTCATTACAATTAATTTGGCAAGCAAAGACAGCCAGCTGCTCAAGTGAGATCCCCAATTTTCTAACAAATTGAATAAACACTCATTTGTTTGTATTTTGATATAATTATGGAATTAGCAAAATGGCCTGTTCCTCAGCGTGAAAAGTTAAGATCCAAATTATTTCACAACGGCTTATCTCTGTTGCAAGTTAAATGAAACGGAGAATCTATTGAAACCAAACTAAAAAAAAATCATTGTTTAAAAAATAAAGACCATTTGGACATAGTTTGAAACCTCAAGTTGTGATTTCCACGTGGTCCTCACTCTCTCTCTCAAATACGGGGCCCACATCCTACTTGAAATGGTGCTGATTCTCCCTGGACCTCTATTCTCAGGCTGCCTTCCTCTCATTATAAGAATCTTTTGTTTAATAGGATAAATTTTCATTAAGCCCTTGTATCGTATACTCTCTATACATGTTTCCACTATTTGCAACAGCTTTCTGAGGTTCCAGGAAAATGCTAAAAAGAGTTTAAGTTTATGATCGTCTCATCACTTAATTAATTTTTTTGGAGGGGGAATAATTAGGTTTATCTTATTCATTCATTATTAATATATATAATTATATAATTAATATGTTAGTTAATATACTGAGGATTGAACCCAGGACCTCGTGCATGCTAGGCACACACTCTACCACTGAGCTATGCCCTCTACCCTCTTCTTGGCATTTAAATGGAAAAAGAACTAATTTGCAGAAACGCCGCCGCCTTTTACGCAGGAGAGTAACTGTGTGCGGTTGGGGAGAAGGGATCTTGATTTTCCTGCTGTCCTCACCCCCACAGAGAGGAAGGCCCCCGAAAACACGTCCCGCCCTCCTCCCTGCCTCCACCTGCCTGCATGCCTGGAAACAAGGACAGACTCACCTGTCTGGAGATAGTGGAGGCAAAGGATGGGCTCCCGTGTGGTTCTTCCTCAGTCTTCCTGCAGCATCTCCATTTCTCCTTCGGTTCACGGTGAGCCGTGAACAACCAGCAGTGAAATACCAGGGAGGGAAGTGGGCCTGGAGGCCCAAAGCGCTCTGGTCTGCATGGCCGGGCCAGAGGCAGGCTGGGATTCTCTGTCTTCCTGGACAGATGAGTGTCTGTACCTCTCATCAGGGGAGTGGGCAAGAAAGCTCTAGATTTGGGGGTCGGACAGCAGTTTAGGAAGATCTCAGCACGACAAGTAATTGTTTGAGATAATTATTTGGTGTTGTTCTGTAATGTTCAATTAATTCCTGTGTCAGTTTTTTTCTCTCAAACTTACTAGAAAGCAAGAAGAGGAATAATCATATTTCTTAGTTGGAACACCCCTCCCCACCCCAGTCACCAAATCGTCCACTTTATAGCCCTGAAGACTCTGTATTAAAAGACTACTGGAAATTACTTGTGGTTGCCAAGGGGGCGGGGGGTGGGAAGCGACGGACTGGGATTTCAGAATTTGTAGATACCGACAGGCATATGCAGAATAGATAAACACGATTATACGATATAGCACGGGGAAATATATACAAGATCTTGTGGTAGCTCACAGCGGAAAAAAAAATGTGACAATGAATATATGTACGTTCATGCATAACTGAAAAATCATACTCTACACTGGAATTTGACACAACATTGTAAAATGACTATAACTCAATAAAAAAATGTTTAAAAGAATAGATGAAAAAAAAAGACTACTGGAAATTATTTCTCTGCATTTTACTTTAAGTAATATTCACCAAGAGGAAAAAAGAAATTACTGAAATTCTGAGTAAGCATCTAAGTTCAATGCTAGATGTCACCATCCTGATATTCTGAACTAGGTACTCAACCATTTTTTCCCCCAGTCTGTTTTATGTTCTTTCTAAATATGATAGTAACAAATACCAAATACTTTATCCTAGATTATCATGAGCCAGAATTTTTTTTTTTTTTTTTTTTTTTTTTTGGTTGGGTGGATGCTTCTCCAAGCTCTGAGAACAAGTCTGAAGTATAACAACCACCTTATAGTCCAGAGCAAAGGTTCTCAGTCTTGGTTGCACATTAAAACCACCTGGGAGGTTTTTATTTTTTATTTTTTTAATACCTATGCCTGAGCCCCTCCCAAAGACTCGTGTAAATGGTAAGGGTGGAGTGTGAACAGAAGTACTTCCTTCAAGTTCATCAGGCAGTTCTAATGGGAAGCCAGGGCTAAGACCGCTGAGTTGGTGGGACGTGGCTCCTCCCTTGAGTCCACGTCAGAATCATGCAAGACGCCCCTCACAGCCCGACTGAGGGAGAATTTCTGGTAAGGAGCCCAGGAATCTGTCTTGTCAGTTGGTCCCAGTGAGCCCTGGACCAGCATCTGGGAGTTGCCAGAATGGATTTCTGCTTGTCCCCTCACATGTCCTGCACGCTGTTGTCATGCCAGCTGCTGGGTCTCTAGTCCAAGCTCCGGTCACTTCATGCCTAGATTATTCCGACAAGTCTGTCTTTTCCCTTCCTCAGTTCCTCTCGAAACTGCCACAAGATTTGCTCCTACAATGTAACCTGGCTGCAGATATTTGACCAGAGGATACATTTTGCTATTTGGCCAAATCAAAGGTTCCTGACAAAACATAAACTCGATTCTTTACAAACTGCTTTTTCATACCAAGTATAGAACATTACCAGACATGTCTGGTAACCTTCGACCAGCTGGGACCACAGTCACATCCCAGCGGTGGCCCCCACTCCTCCTCTCCAAATCATCAGTATCGTAACACCTCCTGTAATTCCACCGGGATCCACTTCATTCCTCACCCCATCGCTGCTGTCACCCCAGGGTACAAGTCAGCAAAGGTCTGAGGCTCAGGGCCAGGGCGAGCATTGATGTCCCGCAGATTCCTTGGTGACCTAAAAGCTTGGGAGTTTACTGGCACGCTTTTCCCCCCAGACCACACCAAAATCTCTTTGCACCTTCCTCCACCAAGATTTGGACCCCACACCCAATATCAAAGCCGCGTGCAGCTCCAGGAATTATTACAGCTGCCCCAGCTGCCACTCTCCGGGGGGCAGACTGAGCCATGGTATTGGGTATGTCCGATCACAGAGGTGGAAAGGGGGTATTTTCAAGGGAGAAAAAGCTGGCGCAGCATGAGAATTCAAGCTGACACTGACACTGGCCGTTGCCGCAGAGGCTGTGCAGCGGACGCGGAGGTCGCTGCACGGGACTCACTCAGGCTTCGCCATGGGGAGCCCTGTATTTCTGTGGGGCTCACGCTCTGGTCCAGCAGGAGCAGCTTCCTGGTGCCCCCAGAAGGCTACTGCAATGTCTCAGTTGCCCTGACTTCCCAGTGATCCTTTTGCCCATTGTGTTGGCTCCATTTACCTCTCAGACCGGCCCCCATCCCATGCAAACTCCGGTTAGGACATATGGTCTAACTTCCCTCGGGCGGTAGCCTCCTCTGCCTCTTCTTCACTTATTTCCTTTAACACACGGAATTTCCCAATTTGCCTGGTTCCTTGTATTCTTTTTTTTCCTCTTGTGCACTTGTTCCCCTCATTTCCCCTACAGAGCCTGACAACTTGGCCTCGGATCCATATTTTCTGATCTGCATTCTCACCCGAATTTCTTCACTACTTTACTTCCTCTTAGCAGAGTAATCCATGTAGTAAAATAGATGGAAACAAGTAGTTTTTTTTTTTTTAACGCTAATTCGGACTGTATGATTGGAGCACTTTTTATCAGTCTCATGTCTCTTGCTGACACAACACAAGCTCTGTCAGTAAATGACTGAGAAGAGCAAACAGCCTGTTCTCTTATAATCGAAACATGTTAGACAGCATGGCATACCATAGTGCAGTCCTGCAAACGCAGCATAAATTCTGTGAGCGCAGGCAAGAAGAGACGTCATATTTTTATCTGAAGTAAGTGGTCGCTACGTCCCAAGTAATTTTCAAGGCGTATAAACCTCCAAAGTCATCAGCAAGATGGACGGCAACATCTCAGTCATTAGGAAATTTCCCCGTTACAAATGACGTTCATTATTAGATACCACAGTAATTGCTTTATGACATTCCATAACTAAGTGGCCCAGGGGAAGATAATACGGAGTCAGCATGGTAGATGCAAGCTCTTTCTCAGGCACACCGCTCTAATGTCACATCCAGAACAACTTAAATCGACGGGCAGTCGAAAACAGGCTGCAAGATTCCAGAAAAATGTCACAATCCCTAACAATGTTCACCGCTGACTGAACTTTGAGAAAAAGGAACGAAATATATTCCATTGTTGGTGCCTCGTACACAGCAGTCGCTCCATAATTACTCATCCCGTGGTGTCCTGAAGCCTGAGACTTGCCTTAGTGTTGCTCTACTCTCCCTAGAACAGTCACATGAGCCTCCCCTTTTTCTGGGACTAAAACTTAACTTTTCGGGGCCAACAGGTTACCTAATTTGTTTTCCAGTTAACTCACCTCTTCAGATGTTGAGTGGCTGTAGGTAAATTGCCTTTTTGGGTTCTGCTTGTAATCGGAGAATTTTAAGCGACTTTCTGGGCTTCACAGATTAGAGGAGAAGGTTCAGCCGGAAGGAGGTACCCCGGAGCCTCGACTTGCTCACTGTGCCATCCTCTGAGGCTGTCAGTGCCGCCTGCCAGGAGGTGCCAGTCTCATCTGCCCTCCTTAGTCCTCCTCACCTCTTCACTCCATCCTCTCTTCACCCTCATGCCCTCTCTTCCCACCTTCTCGCACCCAAAGTGGATAAAGCTAAATTCTTAATGTAGTGTCAGCAATACAGACTCTCAGGGGCCCTGAGTTCTGGACATGAGCTCAGAGAAATCAGAGATGGGAATTCCTGCTCTGATTCTGGGGATTATAAATCTGTTATAAAACCAAGAACTTATCAGGGAGAGATCACACCGTTAATGGGGTGATGGGCGGTGGGGGGAGTATGTGTGGCAGAGAGGAAGGGGGGTGATGGCGGAGAACTTGGGTAGCAATTTGTCTGAACTGAGTGCCGGTCCCAGGACAGCAGGGAAGCCTGGGTTACCCCCAGTAGGTTTGTCAAAGATTCAGTGAGAAACTGGAGACAAAGCAAATTTATTATATTGAAATTCATTTTAACCTCCTTCACAATTTTGCCTAAGGCCGGCTGCAGTCTTATCTACTCCTGCCCACTAGAAATTAAACACGTCCCAGAAATATAGTCCATGAGCCAGGTCTAAGTATTTTTTCTACTTCAAAGTAGGATTATCTGGAAAAAGCAAATTATAAATACAGGCAGTCCTTAGAAACACATAATTACCAAGAACATAAGATAAATTAGAAAATATTTATTTGCTCTGTTGATCGCTCCAAAATACCACCTTCTAATAAAGCAAAGCTAAATTTATTAGAACTTTCTGCCAAAGAGAGAAGACAATCCTGACAAATTTAGAAGCATCTCAGAAGGGGGAACTCAGAAGTAGGGTATCTGTAGGGCTCTGGGGTCTGAACTCAAGTGGTTTGAGATGGGTCTTCAAGGCAGGAAATTTTTGTTTATACTATATATAATATAAAGTTTATTTTTACATATAATATAAAAAGAGCATATATATATATATATATATAAAAATATGTTTTTTTAGTTTGGTGGACACAGCTTGACTAAATAACCTGTGGTTTAATAAGCAAGGTTTTGCCTAGGTAAGCAATCTATTATCTCCAATAACTTGGTTTGTGGGAATTTCCTGAAGCAGACAGTGAAGTTATTTATTGCTTTGCAACTGTACCTGTTCTGAACAAGTGTTTTCAGGAACAAGCAACGAGGTCATGTTGACACAGGAAGGCTACAGTCTTAGGTAAGTCACACTGACACACCTGTAACCAAGAATTCCTTTAAAGAGGGAGGGCGGAAACTTTTAGAAGTGATGGGTCTGTTTAGGGCACTGTTTATGGTCATGGTTTCACAGGTTTATACTTTTCTGCAAACTCGTCAAGGTGTGTATATTACATAAACACAGCCTTTTGTAGGTCAATCAGACCTCAATTTTAAAAATCGTTTGTTTTAAGTATTTGCCGTTGTTAGAATTGATGGGCAGACAAGGCAGAGAAGAGACATGGAGGGTCTAAGAGCAGCGCAGAGAGGATGGGGAGGAGTACACTGGCTCCTGTGATTAAAAGTCCACGGCTGGGGTTTCAAAATGTAGAATAAACAAGAGTATACTGTGGAGCACAGGGAAATATATACAAGATCTTGTGGTAGCTCACAGAAAAAAAAAAATGTGACAATGAACATATGTATGTTCATGGGTAACTGAAAAATTGTGCTGTACACTGGAATTTGACACAACATTGTAAAATGACTATAACTCAATAAAAAAAAAGTATAAACCAGCAGAATGGAAGCTCAGGCACCTGACTTTTTTGTTTGGTGGCTTTGGGAAGAAAGGGCCTCACTTACTTAGCAAAGCTGCCTTTGCTTTCCTCACTGCTTCCAGATCACCCATTTCTACCAAAACCTGTTTTTCTGGTGGGACCTAACAGAAGGCTACAAAATACGTTGATCTTCCTCTGACATTCTCACGGTTTTCTAATATCTCTTTCACTTTCAGCCTCTGTAGCCACGTGATCTGAGCACCAGGATCAAACAGGGCACAGTTTAACCGGCTACCTTGCTACCACGTAGCAGAGGTTGCCAGAGTCCTGCCCACATTCGAGAGATCCTCACGACCCCATCCCAGCTTGGCTCAGCCAATTCCCTATTTTAGGATCTGCGACACGTCCTCTCTTACTTCTGAATACAAATTTAGGAATTGTTCGGAGCCTCATATTCGCTTTCCGGGGGCTGCCATGACGAAGCACCGCAGACTGGGTGGCTTAAACAACAGAAATTTAATTTCTTACAATTCGGGAGGCTGGAAACCCAAGATCAGGGTGTCAGCGGCTTTGATGTCTTCCAAAATACCTCTCTCCTTGGCTGCAGACAGCCGCCTTCTCCCTGTGTCCTCACGTGGTCACCCCTTGATCTAGGTGTTATGTATGTCCTATCCTCTTCTTGTTAAGGACATTGGTTATACTGGATGAGAACCCACCCACATGGCCTCATTTTAACTTAATCGCCGCTTTAAAGACCCTACGTATCTCCAAATATAGTAGTGTTCTGATGTATTGAGGGTTAGGACATGTGAATTTGGGGCAGGGACCCAACTGAGCCCACAACCACAACAAATCTCCACTCAGGCCAGCTTGAGCAAGGAAAATGTTGTCTCCTATAACTGAAAAGTCTGCTGGGGTCGGGGCTGGCTGGCTACAGACTCTCACGCTGTCAGCAGAAGCAAAACAGCAAAAAACACACAACACAGTCCTGAAATACCAAGAGGAGACTGGATTTATACAGCAGAATAATTACAGTATGCATGGTGGGTACCCATCAAATTAACAAAAAAATGTTTAATGTGACTATTAGAGAAATGCTCATTAAAACCACTAAGAATGACCACACCAATGAGAATGGTTAAAAATTTTTAAAAACTGACAATATTAATTGCTGGCAAGGATTCCGAGAAACAGGAAATCTCATCCATTGCTGGTGAGAATGCAAACTGGTATGGCCACTTTAGAAAGCAATTTGGGAGTTTTTTTTTTTTTAACAAATTAAACATATGTGACAGAGTGATCCCACTCCTAGGAATTCACAAAAAATAAATCAAAACTATGTTCTTATAAAACATGACTGTGAATGTTAAAAGCAAGCTTTTTTATGACCTCCCAGAACTGGTATTAACTCAGATGTTGGTCAACTGATGAATGGATAAACAAACTTGGTCCATCCTTCCAATGGAATACTTCTCAGCAATAAAAAGGCATAGACTACCGATCCAGGCAACAATGCGTATGAATCTCAAATGCAGTAGGCTAAGTGAAAGAAGTGAGAGATAACCGTCTATACTGTATTATTTTATTTCTAGGACATTCTGAAAAAGGAACAACGATGGAACTGAAAACAGGTCAGTGGCTGCCAGGGATGACGGTTGGGGGAACGGTTGGCTACTATTATGGGTTGAATTGTGTCCGCCCCCAAATGCATATGAAGTCCTAACCACCCAGGACCTTAAAACGTGACCTTATATGGAAACAAGGTCACTGCAGATGTAATTAACCAGGATGAAGCCCTGGAGTAGGGTGGGCCCTTCACTCAGAATGACTGATGTCCTTCTAAAAAGGAGAAATTGGGATACAGACATGCACACAGAGAGAACCCCACGTGAGGATGAAGGCAGAGGTAGGGTGATGCTTCTGCACATCAAAGAACTCGGAAGATGGCCAGAAACTCATCCCAAGTGAGGGGCAAGGCTTGGAACAGACGCCGCCTCAGAAGGAATCAGCCCTGACAACACCCTGACCTTGGACTTCTGACCTACAGAACGGTGACTATGAATTTCTGCTGTGTTAATTTGGCCAGTTTGTGGTACTTATGAAGGCAGCCCTAGGAAGCTAAACTACAGGGGCAGCATGAGGGTATTTGGAGGGGTGTGAGGGTGATAAACTGCTTCTGATTCTGGATCATGATCGTAATGGTAGTCACATGATTATATGCGTTTATCAAAACTCAGAAGTGTGTACCAAAAGGAATGAATTTTACAGTATGTCAATAAAGCAAACAAAAGTTAAAGGTAGTACCTAGAAAAATGTAAACAAAAGATTTCATTGCTTGGGCTAGTAAATCCACACAGCAAAACATTTTCCTGTATCTTTCAAATGTAAAATTCTGATTTTTCATAAACGCACTATTCACCTAGTTGTTGTCTGAAGGTTGCCACATTTACATTAAAAATTAATAGCTTTAACATTACATATCACTGCAGCCAATGCCCAGGGCTGTGTTTCTAGCACCAGAAGCGACCCAGGGCAAAATGCTATTAATACCTCTTGAATGACTCATTATAACATCTATACTTGAAATCACTTATGTGAAAATGTTAGCCAGAAGGCACAAACCAGAAGCAAACCCAGGGCTTCCACTTCCCTAAAACCCTCCAAGTTTTTGTCACGGATAAACAGATCAGTTGTTCTTACTGTCTTTTTCTGCTCTTTTAACAGGAAAATGGATTCATAGGAATGCAAGTGTGTGAATTCAATTTTGCCCGCTCACTTTTATCAGACTAAATGCCAGGATGATGAATATTTCTCATTTTTATAAAGCATTACACATGGGTCATGTTAAAGCCACTGAAGAGCTGCTGCACACTGGCAATTGCGTGTCACACAACTCACTCAACCTGTAACAGACAAATGGTGATTTAATCAAGTGTTTTTTTCAGCTCTAACCAGAATTTCTAGCATGTGTCCTGCACTATTCTAAGTGTTAGGGGCTGTTATGAGGGAAGCAGATCTCACAGTCAATGTGCATGAGGCCCAGGCCTGCAATCAAAATAAAGCCTATAATCTTGAACAGAACTGGAAACTTAAAATAGTGCAGTGGCTGCTATAGATAGAATTGATAATGGGCTTACGGTTCACACAGCCTTTTGAAGTGGCATCTATTAGAGGAGCTTACAAAGGCCATTCTCAAATGGAATTTAAGTAAATCATGTTTAAAAGTAATAGATTACTGAGGATTTACTACCCGTCAGTCACTGAACTGAGAAATGTATGGAATTCAGGTCACTTGATCCTCACAGTGACTCCATGAGATAAAACTATTGCTGTTACACTACAGATGAGAAAACTAAGGTGGGTAGTTAAGTTACTTTTACTTCCCAAGGTCTCATATTTGGAAAGGAGCAAAGCCGTGGATTTGAACTCACGTGGACTTAGGAGCCATTGGTCTTTTTTTTTTTCATTGTTTGATATATGGCTTAATTTTTATTTATTTATTATTATTATTTTTAGGAGCCATTGGTCTTAGATCTTCCTGCGCAGACTTGTTTGCAGAGATTTTGGTCCATTATCCACAAGTAAATCCAACCATATGCTCGAAGTCATAGACCCTTACTTTTTTGCTTAGAAAATATTACAACCTCCCTTTAAATATCTAAAATAGTTCAGGATCACACTTGGTATCTCAATCTTGGTATTGATTTTGAAATCAATGTTTTAGTTCATAAGACTAACGTTTCAAAATTCAAAAGATTATTCATGCCAACGTTTTCTTTAACAGTCCCAGATTGTGGCTTTTGGGTAACTGTGGGATACTTTAAAAAGATGTTCAAATGACCAAATCAAACTGGTAAGTTCCTATTCTCCACAATGCCAGGGGCCTTTCTGGTTTGAGTCATCCTGCCCTATAAGATCACATCACGCTGGGAGGAATTCTTCAGATACACTGAAACCCTAACATGTAGCTACACGATGTAGCCTGCGTGCAGTGGACACCAGCCATGTTTCGAACACCTTAATACCCATTATCCCTCTTCAATATCCCATAACAGAATCCTGTGTTATAAGGAAAGAAAGCCAACAAGCAGGGATGGAAGAATTCTTACCCACATATTTTATCAGAGGTTTCACTGATTTAACAATGTTCCATTTTAGCCTCTGTTTTAGATTGCACTATGACAAGTTAACTGACTTTCTGATCAATGAAACTTTACAATGTCTTAATATATTGTTTCAAGAAAATCCATCTCCCCAGATTCTCTGGATGAAGTCAAGACTACTAAAAAGTCAGCAACAGTTTTAATTAGGAAGCATTCTCTGGGTTAATATCATAAATACTCTAGGTTGGTAAGTTATCATTAACTTGTCTGATTCTAATTCTCTGTAGCAGAAGAAAAAAAAAGTTGACTGTGAAACCCATCTCCACTAGGTGCTACCTCACAAAACGCTAATTGCAACATTTTACAGGTAAGGGGTAAGGATGGCACTGATACAAAATTGCACTTCAGGTGCCCTCTAGTGGATACAGTTGGTATCACAGGGATCACTTGCTAGGTTTTAAGGTGAAACCTGCTGTAGAAAGGAATGAGGAATCCTTTCTCTCCAAGATAGTCCTATCTCCTTTCACCTCTTCCCTACTCTTGTCCAGGTTCCCAAGATATGCTGAGAATATCACTCAGTGTTAGGGCTAATATAACTTTATTTACAGAAGCAGGTATTTACAAAAATACTCACACTCATTCATTTACATATCGTGCTTGGCAGCTAACAACCAGAGTTGAGTAGTTGCAACAGTTCTGCCACTTTGCAGAAAAAGTCTGCCAACCTCTAGTCTGCAAGCACATCACTAGTTCTGAAAAATGCTTTGGCTAGTCAGGGCTGGTCACTATCCATGTGTTTGGGGATCCCCATGAATGTACCTAGCAATAAAGAAACCTCTTCAATTTGGGGAACTCCTTTTTCACCTAATGCCTATTGACATCCTATTCAGTGCACATTTGGGGAAATACTATCCTATAACATCGTGCTTAAATTTAAAACTTGAGTCTTATGCCACCTCGTATCGCTCTAAGAGGAAATTGTCTTGCAACATTGTGCCTTTGGAATCAAATGTTTTATTGAGTATAATTTACTTTAAAATATTTCAACAAAGATGGTGTGATATATACACGGAAGCTAAGTTAGTTTTAAACACTTAGGAGTAGTTTAAAAAAACATTTGAAGTACCTAACCCAGGGGTGGTTATTTAGTCTTTAGTAAACTCTGGTCAGTCCATTATCCAGAAGTGGCTACCTTTCAAGAGCCTTTCAAATATCAGCTATCTTAGCAGATATGAGCACTAACGAGTTTGTAAGTCAACGTAAAGGAGATATAAGTGGTGCTCAAGATATGTGTATTGGCTAAAAATATTGTCCAAGCTCCTCCACAATTGCATGACACAGGTTTAGGAATCTAGGTGCGCCAGTTGCCTGTACCCACCAGAGTGGTCTTCCCGGCCCCAGGGCGAAAATTCAGTCCTGGTTCCAGCCACTAAGTAACCAGAACATTCTGTCACCTGATTTCAATCTGAAGGCTTGCTGGATCCCGCCACTCTTCATCACATCTGAATCAAGTAAACACTTCTGCCAGGAAGGGAACAGGACCTCCCCGAGTGTCTAAGAATAAGCCACGTGACTGCTTTGTGACGTGCAGTATTCGTATGTGTAGCAGAACTCATTGTCACACAGCCGCCAGCAGGGGGCCTGAGAGGGAGGACGGCCGAGGCTACTGGGAACATACACCCCAGCGTGCCTGGAACAGACCCAGTTTATGCCTGTCGTCCCACAGGCTTGTTAAAAAGCCCCCTTTCACTCTCAAAATGCCTCGTTTTGGGTAAAAGCTTAAGTGGTCATCCTATCCTAAGAGTGGTAGCTGTTACTTATCTGAACTTACTATGAGACATCCGTCCAAGAGAACCTAACCATGGTGAATGGCGAAACTGAACACCAAAATCTACTGAATTAGTAGTTATGATCAATGGCCAAAAAATAAATTTGACAGGCAAGCTGGGGTTGTGTCAACCCCAACCTTATGTAGTGCTTACTTTAACTAATTGAGCAAATGAGTTATTGTAAACTCAATTTGTATTTCAGTATCCTTAGGTAGAAAATTAACCTTTGAGCCATTTGCCATGTCTTTCGGGGACCTATGTTCAAAACATTGGCCCAGCCACCCAGAACTTTCAAAGAATAATACCATTTCCATGATGCGCCTAAAAACTTGATAGGAACAAACTCTGTAAAACTCTGCATCTGGACACAGTGCTTCTCAGGCTGCCCAGGGCAGCATTCCCGAAGTGTGGTGTCCAGGTCCCCTTGTCAGAGTTGGGGCTTGTTCAAACCCCACGATTTAAAAAGCAAACAAAACAAAAGTAAGATTCCACACTCAACCAGATCAACAAAACTCGTGGAGGCAGGTAGACCAAACCGCTGAGAAGGCAGCCTCTGGATTTGCGTTTTCAGCAGCTACCCCAGAGATCGTGACCATACGTTCTGAGAACCACCGCTTTACCGAGTCCAAAAGGCTGGAAGATTCCACAGGACACCTTAGTTCTTGGCTAAGTGCAATGTGGATGTCAGAACGTTAACTTTTTCATGATCTGTGCCCACAACCTCAGGCGTGCTGTCTACCAAATTATTCTCTAAGAAAAAAAGTTTTAAAATTGATACAGTCTTTATAGCACAGTTTACAAACAATAATAAAATGTGCAATCCCCTTCACTGTAAAACTCCATATAGCCCACTGGTTCACACTGAGCTCTTGGGTAACCAACCTGGGCTGCAATTCACAAATGTATGGGATTAATTCCAGTATGGTGGTGGCTGATATTTTTGTTTACCCTAAGGAGGAAGAGGAAAGTGAGAAGGCACGTCTGCTCCAGTTCATCAATGACATGAGCAACTTCTTTGCTGACCTGGGTAACAGTTTTCGGACACCGGAGGAGTATTTGCTCACCTATTTGTGCTATTCATAATGTGACAGCTACAGGCAGGCAATGCTTTGAAGTTTAATCTGCAATATTAACATTTTCTCCATCACTTTCTTAGGTCTAGAGCAAACAAAAATCAACACAGCAAGCCCCGAGGTGCAGCATTTGACTTCCCCATGGGCCAGAGTTCCCACTATGGCCGATTTCAAGCTCTCAGAGCCAGACAACATGGGGCTGGGAAGAGATGCGCAGCATCACCCCATTAGGTCGTCCCCCCCAGCCCCACGACAGACACACACAACAGTGTTACCTGCAGTGAAACACTTAGCAGGGAAGGAATTTTCAGTATTACCTTCATTCTGAATGCATTGTATTTAGCTGTAAGGTGATGTAATTTGGTTTCTCAGTGGGTCTGTGTTTAACAACGGGTTCGCAGAATTCCTGAATTCCTGAACGTTAAGATCTGGCTCTCGGGTGCGCTGTCAACAGCCTTCAGGACACCATGACTACGCCTCTCTCCCCCTCTCAAATTTGCTCTCTTCACCAGACTTTGTAAAGCCTCAGCCCTGAACTTCCAAGGAGGACAGGCGTGTCCCCAGACGTGACCTTCCTCTCCCCGTCTGCGCACACCCGGAAGGAAGGAAGCAGACGCCCATGTGGAAGCCGGGAGCGTGCGGACCCACCACCCTGCTCTCCAGGGCTGCCCTGCGCCCAGGCTTTTGAAGCCTGTCTTTTTGAACCTGGAGAACGGGGTTTATTGGTCTCCCCTCACTTTTGTGCAGTTTCCTCCCCCCCGGGAGGCTGAGGCTGAGGCCGGCTCCTGCAGCCACTCTTGCCCACCCACAGTCCTTTTCCTTCTAGAACAGAAGCCTTCCTTCCAAACACCCTCTTGTTCCTGTCTGGGCTTTGCCCTAAAATTCCCTGTTGTTCCCTCTTGAAGCCAAATGCCCCTTCTCTAGTCCAAAAGTTATTTTGAAAGCAGACTTTCTAAGCAACAGATTACTAACAGTCTTCAAAAGATTTCAGACTGTTTTATATACTACATCCTGGTGGAATGTTTTGTTTCAACTAAGACATACCATTCATTCACATGCAAAAAAGAACGCTGTTTTTGCCTTTCACAAACATCGATTATCAGACGTGTCCTTTCCTGCCACCAAGCACAGCATAATTAATTCAAGCAGGTAAGGAACTGAGGAGAACTGCAAGTTTTAGGAAGGGTGACATCTATTACAGCTTAAAAATCAAAGCTATCAGCTGAATTATTGCTACCTACCGTTCGAGTAAGTTTTGTCTTCTGTACTCAAGACTTCCTCCCACTGTTTTTAACTTCCAGCAGTTTCGCTATGATGCATCTGGATATCGGTTCTTTCTTACTTACATTTGGGATTTGCTGAACTCCTTTAATCTAACTTGATAATAACCGTCTTGGAACATGCTCAGAGATTCTACACTGCTTCTGCCTTACCCTCTCCTTTTTCTAGGACTCCAAATACATATGTAAGACTTTCTCACTCTCATCTAGTAGGCTTCTTACCTTTTTGGGGTCTATTTTCCATCCTTTTCTCTCCTTGCTTCAGTTTCAATGATTTCTCCTGACCAAACCTTCTTGTTTCAAAGTATGCCAAACGCCGCCCCTGCCTCTCAGCGGCTTCCTCCTAAGTGGGGAAGCCTCCTGAGGCAAACGAGGCCCAGATCTCACCTCTCCAGACTTTCTTCCCCTGGATTTTACTGACTGTGTTGGTAACTGACTATATTGATAACACTGTTTTTAGTGAAATGTTTTCGTCTATTTTGTTCCGACTTTTTACTCTCCTTCAGCAGGAAGGCTAATTACCTCGCCTGCTGTAACCAGCACCAGAGGCTGCAGAGCTACTGTACCTACAAGAGGCTCAGTAAGCACCAATCTTCCTTCCTCCCAGGATATAAAGGAATTATCCAAATTTGTAACCGGGCATCAGACATGAAGCTTTTAGAGACAAAGTTCATTTGCTCATGTTTAACATGGCCACCAAGGACTATGGAACAAGACTGTCCTTCGATTTTGGAAACAAAGATGATAAAGGTTTCTCAGGAAACTGATCTGGCACCTGAAATAATAATATGGTTGGCATTCATTTTAAATAAAGACTATATTAAGTTCTCAAATTTTTTTTAAAGAAGGCATCTAATGAATCTATACAGTGAATAGCATGTCTTTATTCTATTTACAGTACATTTGTTATAAATATAATACATTTTTGAAAAGCTTATTTTTTATTAACTTGAGTAGATTTATATTTTAAACAGATCAACTCAATTGTTAAAGTTACATAATAAAGAATATGATAATTTAAATGACAAAAATCTCTTATTGTGAAATAGTGCACTCTATGCCGAGATGAATGAGGGGGGAAAAAAGTCAGACTCCTTCCAAAACTATACTCAAAGCATCAGAAAAAAAAGTTTTCTTTTTACAAAGTTATGTATAAGCCATAGGAACCACCAGATAATGAAGTATCAAGACCCTATAACCAAAGTTCAAAACTGATTTTAGAGAATTGTGTGAAGCAAGACAGGAAAATTTGTATTTAGTACTCTATGGAATTTCACAGTAAAGCTGGAATTTACAGACTAATGGCTTAACAGGAGTACTGCCAACATGGCCTTTTCTTCCTCAAAATCATCTCCTAATATTCAGATACCATCAGTAAGTTGTAACAGCAGACTTAGACACTGGTTTTAAGATGGGGCTTAATAAGGTGCATGGATATGTTGAAATTCTGTATCATGAGCATGTAAATTATTATCAGGGTTTAAAGAAATACAAAAAAGGAATTTAAGTATTCTCAGTCCAACGTGCTTTGCATCATCAACAAATTGACAAGTCAAAAGTATTCTGCAGTGATCCAACACCGACCTCCCAAACAAGTTAGGTATTTCAAATACTGCTGAAAAACCCATCCAGTAAAATAAAACTGATTCTTGTGGATTTCAGTACAAATCTGTAAGCTGTCACACATTATTGATGATGATCAGGGCAGGCATAGAGTTCTGCTGACTTGTTTCAAACACTGTAACTTGGTCCGATAACTTGGCAAATACCCTAGGAGTTCCAAGGTTATAAACACCTGTATGGACAAAGCATGCTTTCAGCTGCAAACTGTGAATCTCCTGGCTTTTAAGCTGCAGTTTATATTGTGTCTGTCCAAGCCACGTAAATGATCCATGGATTTCCAAAGCTTCTGGGCTAAGTCAGGAGGAGGAAAATGGTTAAGTTGGAGGCTTTTTTTCTTTATAAACTTTTCCCCAAAGTCCCACTAACACATCCCTTTCATCTAGCAATTCTATTTCTAGAAATTATTTTATGATGCCAACTGTTTAATTAACAGTTACTATACTCTAGGAACAATGCTAAGAATGAATTATCTCATTTAACACTCACGAGAGCAGTTAGTAAGAGGTGGAAACTGATTTCAAACCTGAGCTTTTAACCACCTGGTTATCCACACATAAAAATATGTACACAAGAATGCTTATAATATTGAAACTGTTTATAATATTGAAAAATGGAAAGCAACCCTCTATCTCCCAATAAGGCATGAGTTAATAAATTTGTGATACACATAATCATCACACACAACGTGTGTCTGGATTTCAGAGAGCTGACCCAGATCCTGTTTGGAGTCTTCTACAATACGAACCAGTACACGTTTCACATCGCTCTGCTAGAAGTTCAAAAATTTCTAAATTCCAAAAAGCATCTAGTTCTTGGAGTATCAGACATGAGAGTCTGGACCTGTACTTTTTTTTTTTTTTTTGCTAAGTATTATTTTCTAATAAGAAAACAAAACAAAACAAAAAACCCCTTCTACTATGAACTTGCTGATTTTCAATTTTAGAGTTCTTTAACTTTTATAAAAATGTTTGTCTCTGACCAAAATAATTTGCTGCTTTTGGAAACTGCTTTCCATTTTGTCACTACTGAAGTGCCAAAACAATGCTCTGTAACTCATTCTAATACTTCTGTAACAGCAAACAAAACCTCAGGGCATGCCTCAGCAAACTTCCTCTACCCACATTAGGGAATTATTTGCATAATTTCAAAATATTAAAACGCTCTCAAATCAATCTTTAACTACAAAATAAACTTGCCCTAAATAAATTCTTTACCTTGTTGTTTTATGCCGAAGATCAACTATTACGTCGACGTCAGCCCTTGAACAATTGGAAAGTAAAAGGGTCACTGGTACTAAACAAAGACTATGGAAAAAAAAGTAAACAAAAAAGGTTAGCTGTGTACTGGGGGAAAAAAAAAAAATCCTTGAAAATAAAACTTAACGTGTACCTAACAGATGAAGCTCCTCAGAAACCATTAGACTCAGGTAAGGGAGAAAACCGAGCTCTAACCCCTTAGTCAAGGCAAGTTAACTGTGTAAATAGTGCCTAAATACTAAGTGTCAGAATATACACATCCACAAAACCATTTTATTTCCACTAATTATAGCTAATCTTAAAAATTACCAAAATGTTTCTAGGTGGTTATTTCCCAAAACAAAAAACAGAAGTAAAAATCACGACTAAGAAAGATCGATGGAGAAGAAAAAAAATCACAAAGATGCCAACAATTAATCCTGTTCTCTGTGTTTGTCGAAAACTACTTCATTTTGAGAACTTGGCCTAGATTGACATTTGCTTCTCTATCAAATTTGCATAAAAGCCATCACGTTTGGGAGAACATAAGAATTATTTCTGTACGGCAAGTTATGAGGACACATTTGCTCAGTTAACCTAGTTTCTTATCTAACTTTACAACTAATAAGTGACTACAGTGCAGGAGAGAGAGAGCAGGCAGTGACAGAAGAGGGCATACGAACAGACTGGTGCAGGCTTCAAATCAAGAACATAAGAAAGGAACATAATCTCTCTCCCGTTCTCTCCTCCACTCCCACCCCTACTATGTAGCAACATTCTTCTCAAAACTCAGGAAGAACCTCTTTACTGTCAGATCCAGTGAACGACTTTCTGTCACATTTTAAACTGTTAACCACTTCTCTCTCCTTGCTCTGTCCTCCCTCCACCTTTGTGATGCCACCTTCTCCTCACTGGTCTTTTCTTCCTCATTCTTTGGTTGTTCTTTCTCAACGTCTTCTTCATGGACTCCTGTTTCCTTAGCTCATCTCTCAGACACCACGGTCCTACAGGTCACCACTCTCTCTTATTCTAGCCCAGCCCACCCCACCCCCATCCAGGATGATTGCACCAAAACTGACACCTTCACTTATAACGAACAGACTTCTCTCCGTCCTCTGTTAGCTGCAAACTAGCACCTTTTTGAAGTATCATCTGATTTAGGACTTCTTATTTTAGAACCTTAAATTCGTATAATCAAGCTATTTACCGAAATTATAAATACATAATTCTCCCCAAAAGTTTCGCACTCATAAATCTTAAGTAAATGACGCTGTCTAAATTTAAACTGTTTGATGAGTCTATACTGTAGTCATGTCTTAGGTTTAACTTCTATATCAAAAACAAAAACAAAAGCAAAATGATATTAATACTTTTCCTTCTTTTTGACTTAATGACAAATCTGCTCATCAAAAGGAAATTTTTGGCAACTAAGTGGCTGAGGTAGTATCTATCTTTTAACTAAAGCAGCAACATATAGGAATCGTAGTCAAGGGTAAAATTACTTAAGAGCAATTTATATGGACTCAACACCGTTCCGAATTTCTTCTTCACTATTTGGATTAATGTCATTGTCAAAATAAATAAGAGTGTGTTTCTGTGGGGGCGTGCACACGTGTGTGTGTATACTGTAAAAAAAAAAAAAAACCTAACAAAAGACAAATCTCAAACCTTTTCTGGTGAAAGGGGTGGTTAAATGACTCTGGATAGTGAAGGCTCGTTTTAATGAGGTTAGAAAGCTGCTCTACTGATGGTCTTGAGGAAACTGTAGTGTTTTCTGGCCTGAAAAATTTTAATAGTTCCATTTCTGGTGGCTCCTGAGAAAAGAAAAAACATATGACAATGAAAACACTGCCTTGTTAAAATAAGTACAGGCGTACGAATGAAGGAAGTTAAAACCAGTAGAAGTAACGCAAAGCATCAACAGTGCCTTTTCTGCTGTTACTTAAACTACGGTTGGAATCACATGCAGTGCACACTAGGACAAAGCAGCTAGGAGCTGGAACCATGTATTCATTCTCTATTTATGATGTGCTGGGCTTAGACCTGCAATCGCACAACTGCACATATTAGCTCTGGGATCCTGGGTACATTATTTAATACTTTAAGATGTAAAAAGGGGTGCACAATAATAATTTCAAAAGTTGTTGTGGGTCTCATCAAATAAAACTGCTTAGTACTTAGCCCACAGACACTCAATTGTACAGCATCTATTTTAATAGTTAAAGAAAATGCTTTAAAATTTCATTTTTGAAAACAGACTGTTGAGTTTAAAAAATTACAGTGTTTCAACTATATTAACTAAAGGTTAGCATGCATGTAAAAGTCTTAATATAGCTGTAAATATTTCAATAAATATCATCATCATCTAAATGAAAATAGAGAATAATGTTCCATTTCTACTATTATTATTTTCTTTCTTGGTTATTTTTTCTCCATTTTCCTTCACCGTCTAGGAAATTTTGATTTTTAATTTCCTGCTAGCCTAGTCAGATTCTGATTTATAACGAGGACTGACAAGCTACAGCCCACAGGCCAAATCCAGCCTGTCTCCTGTTTTTGTAAAGGAAGTTTCATAGAAACACAATCACATCCATTTGTCTATACACTGGCTATGGTTGCTTTTAGACTCCAAACAACAGAGATGAGTAATTCTGACAAAGACCTTCCGGCCAACAAAGTCTAAAATATTTACTCTCTGGCTTTTCTCAGGAAAAGTTCACTGACCCTTGATTTATACAGTTGCAAAAGCAAGAATTAAATTTGCTTCTGACTTATGAGTGAGAGAAAAGCGACTAGAGGTTTACTGTGGCGGAGGAAAACATGTGCCTGGAAGGCAGCAGGAGCAGAATTTCTAGAGCACAGGTCATGTTCTCCTTCTTGATCCTGGTTATACTGGAGTCTTCTTCAACTTGTAAGTCAATGAGCTAGTCACTATTCTGCAGTTACGCTGTACTTTAATAAAAAGTTCCAGAAAGGTACTACTGTTTAATAGTCTAATCACTAAGAAAAACAAGCTATTATTTGAAACTTCTAAATTATACTAAATAACTCTCTACATGCCACTTATTAGGAGGAAACCACATGAACAACGGCCATTAAAAGATACCCAAACCCTTATGTTAATTTGCTGAGGGAATATTTAGAAGAGTTTCCCTCCCTCCCAGCTTAAAAGCAATGACGAGTATCTTCACAATCAGAGCTGGACAATCCGTACAGTAGTTTCACAACAAGGATTTGATTCAACTTCATGGCAGACAGTTCTACCACAGGAGAGGCAAGGCATAAAGTACTATTACCCTTGTTTTATAAATAAGCTGAAGTTTATCAAGTTATGCAAGTAATTTGCATTAGGTCATCATTTCGAAAGTCTCTGGGCTCCAAATACATTATTCTTAGTATTATGAACCTGCTGCCTCTCTCTACTCAGTTAATCATGTGAAGAGAATATAAAATATCTCAAAGGTGAAATACAGAGAAATAAAAAGGATATGCCCTACACAGTATTTTAGTAAAACAAGAATATAACAAGAGTATACTTTATAGAAATCACTTTGTTTCATTTTCCTTTTTGTTGTTGTTAACGGAGGTACTGGGGCTTGAACCCAGGACCTTATGCATGCACTTGACCACTGAGCTGTATCCTTTCCCTGTTTCATTTTCTAAATGCTAATCTTGCCTTGTCTGAGATGTTCCAAATTATCAAAATATGACAATTTACAAGTAAAACTTGAGATTCTTGTATTAATCAAATCAATTTGAGAAAAACAACTTTCTTAAAATAAGAAACAGATTTGGCATTAAATTTGTTAACTTCATTAAACCTAACAGAAAATTTCCATTAGTAATCACTAAAGTAAAAATTGATTCAAATTACAGAACTACCAACGGATGCTAAAACTAATGGACTTAACGTGGATGAGAAATCAGACATTTACACAGTCCCCACATATTACGTATGATAGTCCCATATATTACTTACTATTATATAAACGAAAAAATAGTAACTGTACTGTGGAGAAACATGGCAGACACTATCTTAATCAAATGGTCCATCACTGACAACGGGACAAATCAGTATCACGTGCCTTCTGATGCAATACACTGACAAGGACATAACATCACTTAGGTAGTATTTCAGCCAAAAATGTACAACCTTAATCTAATCATGAGGAAACATGAGAAAAATCCAAAGAGGTATTAGTCTACGTTAAAGTAACTGGCCAATGCTCTTCAAACATGTCAATGTCATAATTGACAAATAAAGGTTCAGAAACTGTTCCAGGTTAAAGGAGACTAAAGAGACAAGAAAAGTACATGAAATGCACGATCCTGGACTAAATTCTGGACAGGAAAAAACAAACTAAGACCTCTGATGACATGTGAATACGGACTGTCTAAATCAGCACATCAGCCAAAATGTTAACCACTGGGGAACCTGAATGAGAGGCAGAAGAGAGTCCTTTAACTATTCTTGCAGCTTTGCTTTAAGTTTTAAAATTACTTCCAAAAAAAGTTGTCAAAAATAATAGGGAGAAAAGTTTAAAAATTAAGATTCATTGTTTATAAACACAATACAAGGTCACTGTCTGAATTACAGGACTAAATATGCTTAAATTTTATTTATATGTGCTATGAGAACTTTTTGTAAGATTAAATAGTATTTTAGGGAAAATAAGAAAATAAACAGTATTACCAGCTGCTGCACAACTCCAGAGGCCATCCTTTACATTGTATGACAGGCCCCCTGGAGTTGTGCCATGGTGTGTGCCCGTTAAACAACAAACAAGAAAATATAGAGAATATGGTCCCCTTCCTCTAAAGGAAATCAGTTCGTTTTATAACTATGAATTCCAGATTCAACAGAGAATATATCTAAGGAAACCCCAGATCTTAAAACTCTTATAAAATGCCAATGAACTTTAAAATCAATTTATGCTCATTTCTAATTTTAATCACCTTTCTGCCACCAACCCCCAACTCAATCCCAATATAAAAGCTGCAGAAGCCAGGCACCTTCAAAAACAAAAAAACCCTACAAGTTCACAGGAAAGCCCCAAAGCAAACTCTGCCGTTACCTGTTTCTGAGGATGTGAAAAAGCTTCTTTTCCTATAGTGCGAAGAACAACGTGATGCTGACCTTCCAAAATAAGCTGCTTACTGTCTTCCACTACGTATGCCTAAGAGGTACAAAGCACAAAAATGTTACCCTGCTTGGCAGTCACCAATGCAACATCAGATGGAAAGCAGAGGTATTATGGCTAATATCTATTAGTTATCAACGCTCACGGTGTCGGCATTTCTACTTGTACTCAGTCATTCAGTCAATAATGTACCTGTCAAAATCTGCTCTGCTCAATATAAAACAGTTGGCCTTGATATTTGAGAGAGACATCTTGAAATCTTTTCCAGTCTTCTCTAGAGTGCTTAAGAAACTAGTCCAAATAAACAGTGCCATACCATAACCCAAGCTTTTCTCTTTACTGGGCTGCCAATACACAGGCAAAGGGCTTTTTCTTATAGTCTTGCTTCTGAAATGCACCAGGATTTATCACACAGTAGAGCAAAATCAGGGAGTACAATTATAAATCCTGTAAGTGGAAATGTCATGTCCTTGGAGATCTTAAATTTAAGTACATATGCTTTAAAAAAAAAAAAAACTTTTTTCTTTCTTCTTTCTATACAGTGAACTGATTTCATCTACATTAAGACACTTATTCCAGCACGTAATTCTTCTTCTTGAACTTCTTCTGTCCTGGAGAAAATAAAATCTGTAAATGGCTGATATACTGCTACTGTCACATTAAGTATATACAGACGCTTAAATTTTTTTTTTGACAAGCCCAATTTGTTTACTATTAGATTCCACAGACTCAAAATTACTCAGTCAAAATGCTATAAAATGTTCCTAAATGTTTATTTTCAATTCCTATACTTATCACAAAAAGTGACGATCTGCCATCCATGGATCACACTTGGAGAAGTGCTGCACTAAGGCAGAGGACAGTCCAGAACCCGCTCAGCATCCATCCATGCACAACTCAGAAATGCAGGAGTTAAATACCTGATGGGGTAACCTTTAACCTCGAGAGGATGCCAGCTGACAGATGAGTTCTGAGACAGGTCATAGAGCTTTTCCAGTGGTCTCATTGGACCAAACAAAAGTCCACCCAAAGTCCACCCACAGCCATGCATAATCTCGTAATGCATTCTCTCCCCTGCACAAAGGCTTCATTTTTTAAAACAAACCTTTATTTTTGGTTAAAATTGATTGGGAGTTGCACACTTTCCAAACACTTTTTCACAAAAAAGGTTGTCCAAGTTCTTAGCTTTCTACTGAATCATATTTTATGAGAGTACTACGTTTCCTATGCACACCACTCCACAACTTAAATGACTTGTCAAGTTTTCTTGCACTCAAGGGGGTCCTTTGGGCATTACCTACAGCCCTCACTAAAAAAAAAATCTACTAGTCACTTTCTCATACAAGTTGAACAATAAACTTCTCATAGACACTAGCACTATCAAATTTAATATCCCATCCTGTAATGCATTCAAACTTCCATTTTCTAACCAAGGAGCATCACGATCGTGGGTAGTTTTCTTCGTGTGATCAGCAATGTTATTAATGGGTTTCTATACAGAGTGATTTTTTAAAAAGATAACCCATTCCCCCCAACCAAGGTTACTGTGGGCTCAACAATGAGTACATAATACAGGATACATACTCAAATTCTTGTCTCAGAGATATTAGATTGTTACACGGCAGGAATCTGTGGAGTGACAGCTACAAGAGCCAAAGGTCTATTATACATTTAATGGATGGCTGCTTTACATTAGGGGGCAATGCTACTGAGCCTGAAAATAAGATCCTCTTGATTCTAAACTTCAAGAACATCTAATTTCAAGCTGATAATATGCAACTTACATTTTTAACATTAAACACTTTCAACTTTCTATAATCAACAAAAGTATCAATTTGCTTAAGCAGTTTTATTAGAACTCAAAGCCAGCTTGGTTTCAGAAAAGTTTATTTTAAAGTATGCAGTTTAGTAAAAAGAACAGTCTAAAACATCTGAATCAATTGAAAATACATGTTCTGATCATCTACTATGCGCATGTCTCTCTATGTTAGGCCTTGTATCGGCACAAAATCAAACTTCTTCACATAGTTCATGTGAATATCCCTGGTCAAGATCCTAAATCTTACTGCAAAATCATTTTTTTTAAAAAATGATAACATATTTAAGATACAAAAGGATGCACTGTGAAAAATAAACCTCTTCTGTATTATACTGCATTTAACTAGGGAAGACCAATGCCTGAACAACCTCATTGTGGTCTGCTGTGTGTGATTTTTAATTAAAATGATATTTTCAAATAATCTGGAAAAATTAAAATACAGATCAACAATTAGATAATTATAAAGAATTACTGTTAATTTGGGTGAGATGATAGTAATATGGTGGGGTTATATTAAACAAGAAAGTCCTCATCTGTTAGAAATACATACAAAAGCATTTACAGATGAAATATTATATCATTAGAAATATATATACTACAGCAAAAAATAAAGGAAGGTAAAAATAAAAGAAAATAAAGCAAAGGAGCTAAAGCAGTAGATAAAATATGAACAGCAACAAATTAGTGGCTGTTGGAGAATGAGTAATGGGTACCTAGAGATTCACGGTGCTAAGCTCCCTTTTTCATAGTTTGAAAATGCCCATATAAGAGTTTAATAACAGTTTGTTTTCATGGGGCTTATCAAGTCTACAATATTCTCAGTATCTGTTACAAGTAACAGCAACACAAAAGAAAGTCATCTAATTTCAGTGAACTCTTTCTTAGGGAAAAAAGTCATTTTGGAACTGTTAAGAAAGTTATAAAACAACTTTAACACTGAAACTGGAAATTTTAAGCAGAGAAAATAAAAACAGAAGTTTACATTTACTCTTCAGCTTAAGAATCAACATAAGTGGGGCTTGCTGAAATAGTTTAATACATACCTTCCACAATACAACGATATTCAAATCCACCTCATTGCACTTCTGAATTAATCTCATAGCATCCGCTACTGATTGTTTTTCTGTATGCACAGACGACTGTGCTTGTGGCTTCTTCAATTCAGAGGATAAGCTTCTATAAAAGAAGTCTGCACATGGGCTTGCTGAACTTACTATCTGTTAAAAGAAAATCCTTGTCTACATAAAATGTTTTTAATTAGGTATACCCTGCTACTTACATATACCCCAAAGGCTTATTCAATAATTTATCAATCTGGTTGAATGCAAGGAGGACACCCTAAGACATGAACACCTGAAATATTTGGTACAAATTACCCTGAATCTTAAAGCTCAAAATCATAAATCTACACTGCCATGACATTAGCTGTGACCTTCCAGGTAGCCAGGTAGGACGAATGGGTATTTCTAAGAAAATGAATAAAAATTAAATTGCTGAAAAGAAATTATGATTTTTTTTTACTATTAAAATAAGTATGTTTCATTCAAATACTTGGAACACTAGGTGATAGCCAATGAAACAAAATGCAGATGAAGTTACCAGCATTAACTTGGCTTTTATACTTGAAGGCAAAGAACCTGAGAAAAGATTTTTAAACAGACTCAGAACTACAGGATTTCCCTTAATTAATGGAATACTGTATTTCATAGTAAAATCTCTACACTTCACAATTTCCTGCTTTATAAACTATATTATATAGATGTTAAGATTCAAGTTAGTTATTAAATATTAATAAATATACAGATTTTCCCCCTTAGACATGAACTTTTTCTGGTAAACCACTGTCCACATAGTTATCTCATTAACCTCTAGTGCTTGGTAAGTTTTATTTACTCCTTCAGTGCTCCTATACAAAATTATTCATAACAAATATAATAAAACTATAACCTTAATGTAATTTAAGAGTCCTGATGATGTTTCTAGGGATTTCAATTTATTAAAAAAAAAGACATGACCGAAAAAACAACTGAAGTCCTAAAAGGTAAAATTCAACCATGCAGGAAGCATAGTGTCTCCAAAATTTATACTTGTTCTAGAATTATTGGACTTTTGGTGTTCTGGGATATTTCCAAATAGCTGCTTCCTCAAAAGACAGTACAAATAGTGAGTCAGATGAAGGCAAATGATAAGAGAAATACAAAAGGATAAGTATATTAGGAATTATCAAGGGGAAAAGCACAAAGAAGAAATAATACCAGTAACACCACACAACTACAGGAAATTTGGGCCAGTATTTTTCAAAGCAGGTCCCCAAATCACCTCTTCAGATTACTTGCAGGGCTAATGAAAGTGCGTATTCCCAAACTCTACCCAAAGTATCATGAACCAGAGCTCTAGAGGTGGGGAGGCAAACCTTTCATTTTTACAAAAATTTTCTAGATAAAAAATAGGGTATGAGACTGATAACCGCAACATCACCTGGGTGCTTAGCAATTTAGAACCCCAAGTCTCATCCAGTTCCACTGACTGACAATTAGCATTTTAACAAGACACCTGCAATGTGACATGCACATGATTTCAAAGTTTGAAAACCGCTTTCCAGGTGGTTCCAACATGTAATTAATTTGAGAGTATCACTACCCTAGACAATACATTTAAAATTATAAAACAGCTTACTATTTGGGTCTCAGAACCATGATATTCCAAAATCCAGAGGATTATCATCTATGTGATCCACTGTGACCATTTTCCCAAATAAACAGGTTCCTTCAAATAATCCTGTTTCTTTTTGTAATCCCAAGGACTACACTTATCTCATGAGTATCTTACAATCTCAAAAGAAAGTTAATTTAAATAACTAATTAAAATGGTACACTCCACGTAGCATCTGCTTTGGAGCACAAGGACAAGTTGCAAAACCCAACAAAGCTAGCATGCATATCCACCAAAGAATGTGGGGATTAATAAGCTATAGTTTCACCAAAATAGTCAAGATATTCCAGAATTGTGACTTAAAAATCAAACACTACTGTGTTTATTTGCATACCTGTTCGCTTCCAAAGATGATATCTGCAAAGGTGTATTTTTCTGAGGACTGTGAAGCAACTAAAAAACAAAGGAAAACAAACTAATCATATCATTGGCATGAAATATAAAGTGAATCATTTAAGAAAGGGTGACAGTAAGTGAATTTACCTTCTTCCTTACATCGTATTGCCTTGAAGCAAAACTTCCCCTTCTCTCTGCTGGCAAGTCTGGCATCTAGGAAGAGAAAAGAGATAATTTCAAAGATCTTTCTCAGTTTATAACATAGTAAAGCATAATTCATTATTCGGACTTCTTCAGCCCAACTGGAAAATATTTCATAATCATAAATAATGTTTAAAGAAAAACATCTTTGCTTTCATCTCAAGGAAGCAAATCTCATTCAGTTCTTTAAAAGGATAAGATTAAATTTTCTTGAAATACATGTTCATATGTGCACAGATACTCATATACACGTATGACATGACAGGTAAACAGAAAGTTTGAAAAATCAGAACTCGGGAGCCAGAGTCCACAACTCCACCACTCTATCATAGTTTCCTCCCTTCCTTCAGTATTTCACATGGGCTGTTTACACCAATATTATCACATGCACATACTTTGCTATGATGCGTTTTCCCGCTATTGCAGACACGCTGTAAAAGCTAATAGAGTTTTAATGACCACAAAATAATGTGAACTGTAGCATAATTCACATAAAAGCTACATTGTTTTTCCCTATTAAACATACTCTTGCAATAAACTGCTCTGAATATATGCATCTTCTCTTATTTTCAATTAATTCCCTTGTATAAATTCCAAAAATAAGGATTGCTGTGAGGCTAGGTAAGGGTTTGAACTTTTTTTAAATCTTTTAAGATGCCTCATACATTTCTTTCCAGAAGGAGTAAACACCATTTTTCCAGCTTAAATCCACTCTTACAAGCACTAGACACCCTCATTACTGGCAGGATCATAAACTGACAGAAATACTTTGGAAAACACTTTAACAGTATGCATCACGAGAGTGCATGTTCTTTTGTTTGAACATCACAGGGGTATGGAAATCCACAGAAAAGCCAGTCAACATACAAGTATGGTTATACACATAAAAACTAGCTTACCAATAGCAAAGAGAAATTTTCAGTTCTAGTCTATATGTTTCTGTACTATTAGAAGTTTTGACAGTAACTATGTATTTAGTGAATCTGCAGTGTATTCACTGATTCTTATTCAATTTTTTAAAAAAGAAAAAATACACAAATAGAAAAGATGTGGAATAAAAAGATGGGAAAGACTTAATTAAGATGGATAATTTGATTTACAGCCATGTAAAGTAATGAAAGCACATTTTAATGCTTTTAAAAGTTAATTATAAGAAAAGCACCAACAATCTTATGATATTGCAGTACTGTTCTGGGAAAAAATCAACCAATGAAGATATCAGAATTTATTACGAAGAAGGAAGAAGGCACAAACCTTTGTTTTCAGAGAGATTTACAGATTTCTGCAACTTCCAGTGTTTGCTACTGCTTGATACTTGTACTATATGGAACTCCTTAACACCTGCTTCACTCTATCAAAAAGAAATAAAAGAATCCTTCAGGATTTAGAAGCACTAACTTAGAATATTCTAATGAGAATGATATTCAGACATTACTACCAAAGTCAGTATCAATTACCGTAAGATACAATTTTTATTTTGAAATAAATTAACAATATACAATTTAGAAATATGTTATTTAAATATCTCTATAAACATTTTTAAAACAGGTTAAGTCATCATTTTGCCCAAGAGATATATTTAATTATAATGCACTCTCAGTGGCAAATTTTTAAATACAGAAAGGCATTCAGTTATTAGAATCTATCATAATGAGTTATTGGTAGTATTTTAAAATATCAAAAATTATTCATTGACAATTTTTAATCAAAACTACAGCAATTTCTTTTTATTTCTTCTGATCTTTCTATCACATTCCCATTAAGGCAAAAAACAAACAACAAAAAATAGAATCCCAATATACAGACAACATACATAAAGTGATTTAAGTTGCATATAATTTTTTATTCTCATGAATAAGAGCTAATTTGAATTATTAAAATGTTCTTTCTCTTACAAATACTGATTTTGGGGGTAAGATCAGCAAAGTATGACTACACTGACCCTAAATATCCTAAAAAGTGATGTCACAAATTTATGAAGGTAAAAGAAAAGGACATTACAGAATTAATGAGTAACATTTCAAATAGGTATCTAAACTGAGTCAATCTGAAGCTAAGATCCTACTTTAATAAGATCACATCCCCTTCTTCAAGAATGTTCATTTTGATATGTAGAGTACATAAACAGGAATGGTCAAATGTTTGAAATGCTTTATATAAAGGAAATGGTAAAGCCAGAAATGTACAAGTGAAGGGTTAACAAGTTGATACTGAATATGAAATCCTAACAGAACTATGTAAACTGAATTACATCAAAAGACTATTCTCCAGAAGAAACTGATGAGAAAGCAATTGGAAGTAAAGCTTCATCTTTGTTTTCAAAAAAAAAAAAAAAAAAAAAAAAAGACTAATTCTCAATGGTGAGACTAGAAAGCACTTTATGAGATCTCTTTGGGTTGAATTATTGGCATACAAGGCTATATACTATATGATTATGTACCATGTTAATACCACTAGATCCTTTTATTTGAAGGACTGAGGGATAAAATTACAAAGCAAACTGAGAATTAAGATGTTTTCACATTCTATTCTATATGAACATTCCTAAATTATGCTGTCTTGTGAAGGAAAAAGATCCATTACTAAAAATAGAGGACACACTTGAATATAATTAAAAACAAAATTTAGTTTTAAGCCAACTTACAGTATTGGTATTTTCCACATCCACAAAGACTAGCATATTTCCTCCTCTGCCCTCCTCATCTTCAAGAGAATTACTTCTGCAGACAGTGGCACGTACATTCAAAGATCGGCTGGTACAAATGACTGCAGTGTGTCTTAATATTCTGTGACTAAAGAAGTAAAAATTACAAATTTAATCGAAGAACCTCCTCCTGTGTTATGATTCCCTAATTCCAAATAATGCTTTTAAAACCTATTCATTTTCAGGACCATTTATACTCTAAAAAACAAAAAAAGATAAATACAACAAGGTAAAATTATCTAGTTAGCCTAACTTTAGTTCAATTCTTTATTCTTGATTTGAAAGAAAACTACTAGTCTCCTTGACTTTTTCTCTGCTCATCAAACTCACCCACATGAAAATAATCATTATATTCTTATGTCTTGATTATGCCTCTTCTCTGATAGTAGTTCCAAAGTTACAGAATGCCTAACAAGTAAATTTCAAACTTCCACCTGGCATTTCAGGTTCTCCACAACAGAATTTTACAATTCAACGTTTATTCCCCTTTTATACATGTTTTACACTGCAGGCAAACGAAATAAATTCAGTTTCTATTCCCTAACTTGTAAATTTTCATTCACATAATACCATTACTCCCTGGAACACCCAATACTCTCTTGTCTATCCCCCTTGATATCCAAATTCTGAAATCTTTACTTTCTTTGGAAGCTCATTTCACCACTACTACATTCCACAAAGCCCTTCTATGTTGCCTTGGCCAGAGAACTCTCCATGATCTTCCTAAGGGGAATTAACATTTACTGAGGACCTAAAATGGACTAGTCCTTATAAATACTATATCATTTTGTTCTCATAGTAAGTCTTATATGATTTTTAAATATTTCATTAAGTTTTAAAATGTAGCACAATTATTCCTGGCTAATTTGGTAAAACTGACAACGGCATTGTCACAAAATATTCTGTTGTGCAATATACAGGCTACAGATCCTTGTTTAAGTCAGTTAGATTTGATTTCTTCAGATATCCCCATAACAGCACCCAAAACACCATCCAAATCATCTGTTCTGCAAATACATGTATTTGGGGAGGCAGGGAAAAGGAAAAATAAAACAAAATAAATTTCTTTAAAAAGGATGGCTGCAGGCAAGTTGCCTTCCTATACAAATGGAATCCTATTTTAATACACTGTACCTAGAAATTTCATTATTATGGGATAATGTTGGCTGTAGTACTAAGTTGTATCAAAGAATCATGAAGTTTATAGAAAGAAGCATGAGAATGATTAATATAGCTTAATTTTTCCTCTTTTGGCTACTTAGATTAGGGACAACCTCAGATATAAACTTCATGCATAATTTGGAAGAGGGTAATTTCTTTGTAAATAATGACATATGTTAACAAATCTCAAAATGTTTATTTGAATATATATACTGATATATAATATATATTTTAAACTAAAAAGTTTTACAATACTCACCGTATTTTAGGCTGCTTTTTAACACTTTCATAGTAAAACAAAAAGTTAATTTCATGGACACCCTCTTCATCTGGCCCACGTAACCACATTGGTAGCTGAACTGAAGCTCCAGGCAGAAGAACAGTGTCGGGAAGGGGAATGGGGATCACCTCTGGCTGACTTCCTGTGCCAATGCTAAAGTCTACAGAAGAAGCTGACGATGTGAGTGCTGTGCACACAGAGGTAGAATCTGTCACAACAGTCTTGTAAGCACTACAGTTCTCAGAAGCAGAGGGACTTAGCGGTGTTAGAACAGCTGTGTTACCACCAAAAGTAAAGAACTCTGGACGTTTAGAAACAACCTTCAATCCAGTAAGAGGACATTTGCTGACATTGACAAATTCTACATATGCTTTTCGGATTTCTCCACAGAGGAGCCCTGTAGGAAAATGTATAAAGAACACCTGCATTGGAGGGAAAAAATATTATTATATTGTCTGTTAAAAATTCTGAACCCCTAATGAATAACACTTGAATTCTTTACAGGTTTACAAGTATTTTATTAATTCTCTTTGATATCTCCCTGAGTGTGTGGCAGTTAAGACCTCCATTTTAAAAAAAGATGAGACGGAGACCAATGTTACTCAGTAGCAGATTTCAGTTATGGATTAAAGACACAATGTCAATAACTAAGGGGTTATTGGCCAAACTTTCACAACTGTGTAGATTATGGACAAAAGAAGTTACAAGTAATTTAACATGACTAAATGATTAAGTAATGATCAGCTGAAAACCCCCTAACCCTGTCAGCTTAAAAAGTAGCTCAACTATCTGTTTATACATCATTAAAATGAAAAGATGAACAATAGGTTGTAAAAAGGAAGAACGTACAGATGTATGATTCCATAATTTTAAAACCCAGCAGCTCCAAACACCCTCAGGCTTTTAGTAACCTATGTGGGAGCAAAACCTGATCCAACTAATGGAGGCTCTTAATAGCTTTTCCCATTCACTGTGACATTCACATGGTTTACTCAAGCCATATAAATGTGCTTGATTACCAGGAGCTGCCACAAACCCAGTGGGGTCATACAACACACATGCACATGTACAATTTCTAAAAATTAAAAAAACTGACTTCCAACACATGCCTGCCCTCACGATTTCAAGTAAGGGATTATGGACCTGTACTAAAGAGCCAGAAAATATGGTCTAACAAAATTATTCAGCAGGTTACTTGCTTTTAAAAGATCCACGAGTATAAATGTCAGAAGTACACTGACAGAATCTAAGAAAGGAGGAATTATAAAGGTAACAGTACGAGGAATAAAGTTACAGCTGGCTGTCCCAAAGGACCTCTGAAAGTCCAGTGGAAATATCTGTGCCTTTTAATCTAAGTTTCAGTGGGACTTCATTACGGCCATACTCTTAAGGAGTATGGGGAAATCAGAAGCTTTAAAAATGGATGTGAGAAAACAAGGGATTAATGTAGAAATCCAAAACACAGATTAAGAAGACAGGAAAAAATTAAGCATAGCATTATTTTGAAGACAATGACAATGTACTAATTCAATTAGCCAGTGTCAAATAAGCTCAGTCAAATAAACTAAAATTTGTGAGGGAGTATCAATTTTGAGTTGTTACATCAAAAACAACTATACGAGTAACAAGTGAAATAGAGTACTGTAAGTCACTAAAACACACACGGACACCTGGACACCATCAAGAAGGCCAGAGCACTGGTAGAACAGGAAGGATGACAGGGTAAGACCAGTGGTACCACACCATTTATAGGATACTGTGTAACTGATCTTCAGAATAAAGGTTCCACTAAATATACTATGAAGAACTAGTATATCTGGCCTTTACTTCAAATGCATTGTTGCTAAAAGTCCTTTTAGACAGTTGATGTTTCAGACAGCTTCAAATTTAAATGGAAGATGGACCAAGAACCAGGAATCGCACTTCTACCAATTTTCCTTAAGATGTATGTATAATAGGCATATACATAATGTATAGAACTGTATGCATAAGGTTACTCATGGTTTTATCTGTAACAGCAAGTGACTGGACACAAGTGATAGACACAAGTGTCTATCACACAAGTCTCGCTGAATAAACTACATATACACGACATACTGCCTATGCGGTGGGAACCTGAAGGGGCCTGCTCTTCTCTCTGCTTTTCTATGTTAAAATGTTTCTTAACAAAAAGCAAAAAAATTAATAAGAAAAAGTTTTGGAATAACACCATTTTCCCCAAGAGAACTTAAAATAATTCAAGTAAGTAGATACAGCTCCTAGCTCACTGTCTGCTTTCAGTATGCTACACACATGATAGTAACACGTGACACTTCAATTTCCATCTTTTCTCAATGAGCTTCAGTAGTTTTCACCTCACTCTTATTTTGATAAATATATAGTAAGAGATTATTTCTTTAGATGTTGTAGATTGCGAACTTCTTTCACTACTCCCTTAAACACTTCAAATTCTGTAAAACATTTCTGACATAAGCTATTAGGAATGGAAATAGTCTATGATTTTTTTTTTACTAATATTAATGTTTACTATTGTTTATCCAAATATAAAAGAAAGTCTCTTAAATGACCTCCATCATACCATGTTTATTGGATTAACTGATTTCTCTAGTATTTTGGTAGAAAACATTAAATAATGTTTACGGAATTGAACATTAGTAACTTTTCGCTTTCTTCTACCCACCTACTTCGCCTTCAAGGTAGGCCAGATTTCTCACCTAGAAGCTTGAAGTTTGTAATAAAAGTGGCACAAAGACCAGAAGTTGTTAGACTAAGGTCATATAAAAAGCAATGCTTTCTAAAGGCTCTACAAACGTTTGCTGCCACAATTCCCTGGAGCTGCTGAGTCCTCATTGTTCCTTAAGACTTACTGTTCTATGATATTTTAGCTTCCATGAGATATTCCAAAATCCCTCAACTAAATAATATACCTTCTCTTTTTTGGTTTATTCCAGCTAGGATCAGTTTCTATCTTTTGCAACTAAACAACATTTAATTCATATGGCATAAAAGTAGGACAGGTTGGGATATAAAGAAAGTAAAGGGAATGCTGCTTTTATCTATACATTTATCTATAGCGCTTAAATTTTTACAAGAATTAATTCTTGTATTATTTTTATATCTTACCAAAAAAGAGCCACTGGTTTGAGTAACAATCAAAGTGTTCTTTTAGAAGTGTTTTCCCAACTTCCATTAGTATTTTGAGGATTCTGTCTTACAGCCTGCCTGTGACTTAATGCCAATTTGCATGATTACCTTATCCTTGTGAATTATATCTATTTAACACTAGCTTAATAAAGGTGCAGTTCAACATATCAAAAATCTCAGTCTAAAATTAATTTATCCAAAATATAATTTCACCTTATAGATAAATTAAGTCCATGAAATTTTTAAACGTGAAATACCTCCAATAGTGGCATTTCCTCAGTGATTATGGGATCTAAACGTCGATCAGGACCATATTTAATAGACGTTTTCTCTTCTTTTGTGTTGTTAAGTCGCGGACCTTGAATTTCTAAATCTTGTCTCCCTCGGACTGACATACTCAAGGAATGTTTTCCTAAAATAAAAAACAATCAATGCCCTAAAATAATGTGATATATTAACTGACATTAACTTAGCTTGAATGTACGAATACTGTACATTTCAGATTATTTCTAGAAAAATTCTAGACAATTACTGATTAGCATGGTTAATCAAAGAATTAAACATATTTTACTTTCATGCAGAACCACACCTGCTGCATGCTGCCCAATTTCTCATTATTACTACGATTTACTTATTGTGCAACTGGACTACCCATCACTAAACAGGAAGTTTTTTGAAGCCTATATTGGATCCTAGTGACTATTAACCAAAAAGATCTATCTGAGAGAATAGCTATGTTGGGACCAACAATTTGATTCAGGCTGAGAAAAGATCTATTTTCAAAGAAAAAAATTCCAAAACATTGAACAGGTCAACTTTTACTTTTACTCATATTCAAATGTATATACTAATTTGAATTAATTCTGGATTATAAATAACTACATCTCAACAGATTACACTAAGAAAATTACAAGATAATATAGGTAGCTTTCTCAAAATTAAGCTCATTTAATATTCATGTGAGATTTTTTTCCCAAAAGCTTCTACACACAGTGCAAGTAGGTGTGAAAAAAGTAGGGGAATACCTCTTCCTTGCAGAATACTTAGAGCCTTCAATGTGCTGATGGTCACCATGATACTCCCAGACCAGATATATAATGTAGCATTCCCCATACCTCATTTGACCAAGAGCACTATTAGCATTTTACATAATAATGAAACTACAACTAAAATATAAAAATACTGCTTATAAGATACAACTTATTTTAATAGTTAATTCAGGGTCTCCTCTCACTAATGTCATAAAATACTACATAAAGTATTATACTAATGTATATATTTGGGACCTTAAATGAAGGAATTAGCTATATTTTACTGACATAACTTTGTGGTACCAGATTAAGATCCTAGGTATGTACCAGTAGGAAAGGGACGAAGTTTCAAGCTTTTAACACTTAGCTAACATACTAAAATATTCAAAAATCAGCAAGATTATTTATAAAAGAAACTTGTCTAGTGTTTGTCAACCAAAAGTTATATATACAGTATTAAAAATGCAGAATATCACACTCAAATTTATTATCAATTTTTTGTTTATAATTTTTGAATACTTATAGCTTCATTCCACTCCTGTATGCTTTTTAAAAAAATGCTCTATTGAATTATCCTATATGTAGCCAAGTAGAAATATCAAACTCAAGGTTAAAAGGACCAACAAATTGACCAAATGTTCTCAAAAGATTTCCCAGTATTAATAATCAGCTTTTTGTAAATGCTAAATTCAAGTCTACCAATGACTATTAACAAAGTTGTTTATTTTTGAAGTAATGACAGAATTAAAAATAATCCAAATTATTCATTATTCCATTTGATGAAATGTCTTCATTAAAGGTACATTAAACCTATTATTAAAATACCTCATTTTCATTCATTTTATTCTAAGGAGGTTTAATTATTAGCTTCTAATTGTTAAGCAATGCTATAGCTTTACCTGTGTGACATCCAGGAAGAGCACCAATGCCATCTACTGTCACGGAGCCCTGAATAGTGCCAAGATTATAAAGAACTCCCAGAATATGCAGTTCCCCTATGTGATGGGGAAAGAGCTTTAGCCTTGCCTGCGGAGATATTTAAATCATTCTTATTATCTGCTTTCATAATATCTTAAATAGTGCAATACCTAAATTCCGTAATCCTGCAGAAATACAAGCTCATGACCTAAATTTTTAAATTATCAATTCATTTCTCTTACTGGAAAGCATTTTTTTCAAAAGAAATTTTCTAAATTCAACAATTATAGGACTGAATCTTCATCAATATTTTTAATAAAAATCAAAATATTCTTGTCAACCAAATATTACACGAAATTACCTCACTTATCCGAGAAGAAAGCAAAAACTTTTCACAGGCCTTTTAGGAAATTAACAAACCAAAGACCACTGCAAACCTACTTTCCCAACCAATTTCCTCCTGCGCAATTCCAGTTTCCTAATTAAATTTTAGTCTGTAAGAAAACTGGAATATGAAACAAACTGAATAAAATGATTTTTTAAATGTTCCAATCTCACTTTTAGAAAGGCTTGACAGAAAAATAATAAAACAATTACCACTTTAGATTCTTCACTATTTATTAAGAATTCTGAAATAACTTCAGTTCCAATCATTTCAGGTTCACCTTTTACCTGAAAAGTAAATTATTTTGTAAAATATACATTCTAATGAATTCTAATCAGATTATTAACATTTTTATATATATGTATCAACATTTAAGAACACTAGTAATAATTATAATTGCATTTACTAGGTTTTTACCATGTGCTAGACAATATGCAATGTGCTTTGTTTTCACACCTGGAGTAAAGTCATGTGTTAGCAGGCACTTGATATATTTTATTTTCATTTCATTCAGTCCAATTCAACTGCCGAGGATAAGTGATCTACTCAAAGTCACAGCCACCAAGAGGATAAAACCTCAAGACATAAAGTTCAGTTGCTCATTGTCAAAAATGGTCAAAATGGCCATTTAACTTAATCCTACAATAAAAGCAAATTTTTTTTCATATTTTACCCCAGGCAGCCTTCTTTTCCAAATTGGCAAATTACACATAGAAAAAAGTAATGACAGCTTAAACAGAAAGATCGGTAGACAATAAGAACAGTGAGAGACAGCAAAAGCGGCTTGTCTCTTCCAAATCAATGACATCTGTAAGAGACTATGGTCTCTGGTCATGTAACAAAGCAGAGCTAACTGGCTCACATTGGGGGTAAACCTGACCCTTACAAACCCTGCTTTACTTTTATCATGAAATTAGTTATTTGACACAAGAAATAAAAATTATATTTCCTAAATTTCAGTTCAATGTCTTAGTCCATCATCAGTAGAAGCTCATGAAGAAACCCAAAGAGTCTGAAGTTCATAGAAAAAAATGCAACTTCACTATATGCAACAAAATTTTTCACTTTACTTTAATAAACCTTCTTTAAAATCTAATTATCTTGAACAGACTAATAAACTTTAAAAACTAATAAATCTTAAAAAAAAAAACTTTTCCAAGCGTGAACAAGTCATACTCTTCTCATTTGTATTCTAGGCATCCAAAAAACATTAGAAAAATTATTAAGGTTGCTAAAATTCAAGTCAGAATAGAGCTTGGGAAACCTCAATCTTTCAAAACTATTCACAGTGAGTAGAAATAATCACAAAATGTCTTCAGTGAATTTAACCAGCAATAATTAAGACTTAATAAGACAATCTTAAAAAAAAAAGAAAATGCTTCAAGAGAAATAAAGTTATTATAACAGACATCATCTTTCAAATTCTCCCTTTATAAATCAGCACCAAAATGTTGGTATATTTCCCAGTTTCAAGATAATTTTTACCACATTATTAAAGCATATAGCAAGGTAGCATAAAGAAGTATACGTTATGTAACAGATATTAATGAATAAACTAATAAATAACTAGGTCAAAAAAATGCAAACATTGTCCAAGTTATTTCTGTTACAATCAGGTGGGTAACAAAAATTTCCCCTTCAGAAATAACTATCTTAAATATATAAAGAACTTACTACAGACATGGGTAAGAAAAGAAAAAGATAAATATAAGTGAAAATTATGAACAGATAATTCACAAGAAAAGAAGAAATACAAATAAAAGAACTTCAACTTCACTAGAAATCAATGAGATGGAAAATAAAACAGTAAAATGGCATTTTTTTACCTATAAAATTGAGTTTTGTTTTTTTGTTTTTAACAAACAAGAATATTTAACCTCACAAAGATGAGATACCCAACTCCATATGCTGCTGGTACAAAGCTTCTTGGTTTGACCTTCTGGGAAACCAAGAATATTAAAATATTTATTCCCTAACATGTTCTAACCCTACGCTCAGGAATTTTTCCTACAAAAGTAATCAGGATAAAAATATGTACCCAAAATTTCACCAATGAATTATGATAGTAAACAAATGAAAATTTCTAACACGACTACTGATGGAGAGATGACAGAATAGCTTACAGATCATTCATCTTATGGGATATTATGCAAAAATGAAATGTTAATGTATTTTAATATTAAAATGTGCATATAAATTAACATAGAATGAAAAAAGCAACAAACGTAGTAAGAGAGAACCCCATATATGAGAGAAAAGCATACACATGAAAATGATTAGAAAGACATAAAATTAAAGTAGTTACTTCTAGATACTGAGAAGACAGTAGAACCTAAGAAAAAAATGAACAAAATATAACAAAACAGAAACAGTTATAGATACAGAGAACAAGTAGTTGCCAGAGGGGAGGAAAGTGGAGGGAAGAAAAAAATAGGTGAGGGAAACGAAGAGGTACAAACTTCCTGTTGCAAGTAAATAAGTTACAAGAAATGTACAAGGTGGGAAATACAGACAATAACTAGGTAATACCTTTGTATGGTGACAGACGACAACTAGACTTATCTTAGTGATCATTTTGAAATGTACAGAAATATCAAATCACTATGCTGTATGTCAGGAACTAACATACTATTGTAGATTAATTATACTTCAAAAACAAACAGATGAACAAATTCATAGAAAAAGAGGTCAGATTTGTGGTTACCAGAGGCGGGGGATGAGGGGTGTGGTGTGGAGGGAGAGGGACTGGATGAAACCAGTCAAAAGGTACAAACTTCCAGTTACAAAGATAAATAAGTACTAGCAATACAATGTACAGTATAATATTATTAACACTGCTGTATGTTATATATGAAAGTTGTTGAGATAAAATCCAAAGAGTTCCCATCACAAGGAAAAACATTTTTTTCTATTTAATTTTGTATAGCTGCTCACTAAACTTATTGTGATAACCATTTCATGATGTATGCAAGTCAAATGATTATGCTGGACACCTTAAACAGTGCTGTATGACAATTATATTTCAATAAAACTGGAAGAAGTAAATACTGAGAGGACAGTTTTACTTCTATTCCTTATCTTCTGTAATCTCGATTTTCAACAGTAAGCATATATCATACTTTTTGTAACTAGGGAAAATAAACATTAAAAAAGTACAGCTCAATGAACAGAAGTTGAAATGTTATTACAGCATCTGTTAAACTATTACTGAAACATGCTTATCACAAATACCTTTTAACAACTTACTAGTTCTTTAACTTCTTCATTATCCCTTCCACTGACATCTTTAGGTTGAAACTTCCAGAGCAATGATAAATCAGTCAACAAAAGTGGAACCTTCAAAGGGTTTCTAAATGCCACTTCCACTGTTATTGGTTCTATAAAAAAAAGCCAAAATTAATAACTTTAATAAGCCCTACACATCACCCTATGTTTCAATTCTCTGAACACACCTTGCTTTCATAGCTCTGCATTTCTGCCTAGACTGTCCTTTATCATCTTATAAATGTCCATTCATTCAGGATCCAGTTTTAAAATGACCTTCTCCAGAAGATTTCCCCAATCTCTCTGTACTAAAAAATGTCATTCTCTCTTCTGTGTTCCAAAAGCACATTGCATATTCCTGTGTTAAACCCCCACTGCTTGGGTTTGTAAGTGCAGTTCACTAAATTATGAGTCCTCCATTTACGTTTGCATCCCCAGCTTCCAGTCATATCTGGCATACAAAAAAATTGTCTTGAATATGTCATAAGTAAAAGAAACAAGAAATGAATAAAAATTCAAGCATATCACCTTCTACAACTGCATGTGGAAATCTTGAATTATCGGAATAACTGTTCAAACAGTATTGCGTGGGATGGAAATTGGATGGAATCACTCCTCTGTTAACCACGGCCACAACTTGCTCCTCAAGTTCCCGCCACTGCTGAGAGGATTCGGAGTCATATTCCTGATCAAGACTTACATGGGTAGCTGCTTGCTTTTCTCCTAAAAAAAAAGTATTAAATACACATATTTATTAACACCTGCCCTAAAGCAAAATATATTTTAAATAAAAATCTAAGGCATCCAAATAAATAAATATACACACTCTTGCCTATTTCCAATTATCTCAAAGAAAAATATCCTCTTCTTCATTCCAGCCTAATTGGAACTTAACTTATAATATTAATGTTCTTTACCTCCTGACTCTGAAAGAATACATTTTCCTAATCTTTTAAAATTTATATAAAATTCTTCAAATATATGGACAAAGCATGGAGAAAAATATAACAAATACTTATATATCAAAATTTAAGAAATGTCAACCTTATTACATGATCTGAAACATTTTTGATAAAATAAATGATGTTCTCAGTGTCCTGTCGCTCTCCTTCATGTCCACAGGCACCACTTCTTTCCAGAGCTACCCCAAACTTGAAGTATAGCATTCACATCCGTTTTTTTCTTTTTTACTTTACCAAAATATAAGTGTATACATAAGCAATGCATACAACTGGTTTCTATGTTTGAAATGTATATAAATGAAATTATATTTGATTCATCATTCTGTAACTTTTACTCAGTCTTACGTTGTGGGTATTATTCATGTTGAAACATGTAGATTTAGTTTAATTAATATCCTACAGCATAAAACCATTATACGACTATACAGAAATGTATTGATTCAGTCCCTGCCGTTTCACTTTTTTGGCTATTAAAAACAGTGCTGCTATGCTGCTATAAGCATCCTGAGAAATATTTTTAAATAAAATACTAAATTGGATCTCATGGAGAAACATATTAAACTCCAATTAAAAATGCTTAGAATTACAAAGTTTACTTTAACATGTATCAAGAGCCTTAATGCAGTTATACTTTTAGCCTAGCATTGCCATTCTAAGGCTCAGTCCTAGGGAAATAATCCTGTATTTTAAAAAGCCTTACAACAGCAGAATACTGGCAACTGTTCTCTGCTTCTGCATACATTTAAAATTTTCCATAATAAAAAGTTAAGACAAGTTTTATCCACAAAGATGTCCATTATAACTTGGTTTTATATAAGCAAAAAGATGGAAACCGTCTAACTATATAACAAACGTTAAAATACTTCATATGCACTGAATGGATTATCTTACAATCATCAAAAATGTTTATCAAGATTATGTAATAACAAGCATTCTTTATATTAAGTGAGAAAAGCCATTATAATTACAGCAATTTTATCGTAATCGTCTTTAGTTTTTAAGGCTGGAAGGAAAAACACTGAAGTGGTAGTTTAGGTGGCAGTGTGATAAACAATATGGTACAGTTATTTATTTTCAAATATTAACAACCAAACATTATTTTTTAAATGGAGAAAGATGGAAAAACTTAAAAAAAAAAGTCACTAGGTAACAAAGCCAAATAAAACTTTACTAACCATCTGCTGGTCGTCTGTCATGGCCAAAGAAAACCCGTGTTGCAGAACTGTTAATATATGGTAAAGGAAGCTGCGGTAAAGGACCATCTGGTGATAACTGACTTACATTCTAGAAGAAATACAAAAGGAAAAAAAGAATTTTTGAGAAAACTCCATTATCTTACGTGTATCCTCATCTTTTTTTAACACAAAAAGTATTAAACACATAGTAAGCAAGAATATTAATAAATAGTTTTACTTAATGCATAAGAGTCATAACATTGTATAACTGGGAAGAACTTTAGATGTCATTTATTCTGGTCCAAGAGAATCTCCCTAAGGTTACTCAGCTAGTTAGCTCTCTCTGGATGTTAAATCTCCAAAAATTATTTTCATGTGTATTTTATTTCCTGTGACTCATTACAGCAGCCATCTGTCTAACCAATGATTTCAAATTAACAAGTTAAAAAGGGGTAGTTATATGTTGCAGGACAGATAAAACACTCACTATTCATGGACCTCGAGGAAAAAATTACAACTTTCCATTTTTTCCATGAAACAATGCTTTAAATTTACTATTCTCCTGTCTCAGTGAAATATTTTTCCTTCCTATTAATTTTTCTAGGTTACATCATAATAATCTGTCTACTTCCCACAGAAGATCCATAACTAGATCCATAACTCTTCACCTTTCATAGGAAAAAGATAGGAACGTACTTTTCCAAAGAATGGTGAGATGACCCAATAAACTACAAAGTCAGTTATAATTCAAAAATACATAATGAAGAACCAGTCCAGAAAGCTCGTGGCATCTTAGGAGTCCAAGTACCGCTACAAATCAAATGTTTACTGGAATATTAAACTTCTCTTTTATGAGAACTGTGGAAGAGCAATGCAACTCAGATCTGTGACCAAAAGCCTCCTAGCCCACCACACTTCACTATGACAGACAATTATATGCATTCTAATAAAACCATTTATAAAACTCCTACTAGACAGTACTGAATATGCTTTTTGCTGAAAGTAAGGCCTAGTATAATTTTAGTATCTATTCCTGAAAATGTGTTCACCTTGTAAACATAAAGATACTCTCTGAGGAAGGCCCCTTGTTGAGCAGCAGATTGTTTACTTTCATTGATTAAAATATGCCTAAAAGCAGACACAGCATTATCCAGCTGCCTAAGAGTATAGGACTGACGCCCAATGGTAAAGTTAATGTGATCCTCCGCAAGAGACCAGCCTTTTCCTTTGTAAACTTGCATGGCTTGACAGTAGCAGCGTAAAGCATGTTTTTTCTGTAAGAAAATACACAAAAAGTATTACAATCTAAATTTCTCTTGAACTGGAAAAAATACACACACACAAAAGTCTAGTTAACTGGTAATTGTTCTTCCTCTAACAGAGACTGGGATGATGAGGAAAATGAAACCAACATATACAAAACCCCTTTGCAATTATTGCTAAAAACCAAGAGGTCCTGAGGCAGGCAAGCAGCTGCTCTGTCCAAGGGAAAGAAGTCTAAGAAGTCAGGGATAATAATAATGACTTCATGGAAAACCACCTGGGAGTTTCCAGAGCAGTAGCACATGGAGTCACGGATCAGCTGGAGACTAGGTCATTATCTTATAGCTGAGAGCTATGTTGTAAAGTTTAAATTCTGTCATGGTCAGCTCTCTCTATACCACTGCGCTGGGCTGAACAGTAACGTGTGTGCCAACACTACATGTGTCAGTATACGGTTTTTGTGTGTACATACATTTGTCTTGATTGGTAGTGACAGAGTTTAGCATTCTTTTCTTTTGCACACTGCTGCATCCTGCCACATCCACAAGCAGATATCTGGTTTTAATTTTATTATCATTGCCACCCTCTGAACTCAGACAACCTCCATCCTAAAGATGGGATTTGGTACCAAGCAAAAGGCTTCTCTCCATTAAATCCTTTGCTTCAGAATAAACTCTTACACCTACTCCCCTCTTCAGGGTAGATTACAAACTCTGTACTATGTTTAGCCAGAATTATTCATTTTTTTAAGAAATGTTTTCTTGATAAAGAGATAATGAAGGCAAATCAAAATCATCTGCCACTTGATAGCATTCAATGAGAAGAACACAGGAGTTCTGCAGTATTCCTACAAAGATATCCGATTTGAATCTCAGGATGAGGGAACAACTGACAAGCCTAACCTGAGGGATACTCTACAAAAATAACTGGCTTATAATCATCAAAAGTGTCAAAGTCATAAAAGTCAAAGAATCCTTCTGAACAGGACTCTTCATTAAGAAAGACACTTACGGGGCAACTGTCAAAACCTGAATGGAGTCTGAGGATTAGACAGTAGTACTGTATTAGTACTAAGTTCTTCATTTTCACTGTTGTTTTATGGTTATACAGGAGAAAAATTCTTGTTTCTAAGAAATAGGATATATGTCCTAAAGTACTGGGGGGCACTGGGGCACTAGGTAAACAACTTAACTCTCAAATTGCTTGGGTAAACAAAAATTTATGAACTGTAGTTGTAACTTTTCTGTAAGTTTGACATTATTTCAAAATAATTTTTAAGTGATGTTTCTTCAAAAAACAAAGTAATCTCCATATTGCATTTAGTAAAGGAGCATAGACACTGAATCTTAAAAACTGAGAGATACAGAGGAACAACTGAATTTGTCTAAGTGTCAAGTTGAAGTGCATTTTTTAGGTTCTCTTGGGAAAGCGTCTAAAGAGATTAAAGAGGTAACAAGGATTTAAAGTCTGCCTTTTAAAGTAAGAACAGAAAGACTGTCCAGGGTATAATAGGCACAAACTTAAACACCTTCTCTAGTAGTTAATTTTTTTAACTGATTTTAATCTTTTCTAATACCAGTTCTCTTTCTGTAAATGCCTTTTACTTGTTGACATTCTTAATGAAAAAAAATTTTCTGGGGACAAGATAAGCACTTCAGCATGAATGTTCAGAGAGCACTGAGAAATGACATTACTATATATGTATCTCCTCTATCCTCCTCACTCATGCCTGCTAACACACACACCTGTTTTTAATGAAAATGTCATGAAACATTTGGATTTTTGAAATGTTGGCGCTTCTCAGAAACAACCTGGCCTCAGTCAGAACTGTGTGCTCTATGAGTACCCTATCTTCCAAAGAAGATACCTGTTAACCAGCTTTACCAGTGCATATATTTGCTTTTCCAATAGGTCTGCATTTCTAGTTATATTTTCAGGTTTCTACATAGTATTTAAGAAGGAGATTCCCTGGGTTCAAGGTATATAGAGTGTGGTCACAAAACAGCAAACCAGCTACCTCAAAATCATTAATTCCATTAGATAACTATAGTTAGAGATGATTATAGGCCAGACAGCAAATGCATCTCAACCTACCACAGCATAGCATTTTTAATTTGTTATAACTTCCTAGAAGCAATACGCCCTTCAGATGGTAAATACCAGATTCAATGACATCATAATCACAAATGAAACCATTCACAAAAGTGGAGAAAGATGTGAAAAAAGGATGACTTATTTTTAACAAGAGACACAGGACTATTCCTAACGGGGCATACAATTTCCCTTCTAAGGAAAAGAAACCACATGCTTAATACATTTTGTAGATTTTTGAATAGAACACTTTGAAGCAAAGACAAACAATGGGATAATATGTTTCAGATGCATTTATGCTTACTATGGAAAAAAGAGTTGTGAAAAATGATAGAATTTTTAATTTCTTCCCCCACTTCAGAACCTGAGAAATTCTAATTCATAAAGTGTATCAATTATTATAAAGTCTTGGTTTTATAAATATTCTTAGTTTTATATTTAATATAAAGCAAGCTCACATATTTTCTAACTTGCCAGTTTCCAAAAACAGAGGAAGGAACCCAATCTTGAAAAGGTGTTTTTCAAAACTCATGGCATTCTTACATGAAATTGAGAATAATTTTTGAACATCTTTATTTGTACCTGTGAAATAGTATACAGTTTAAAACACTGGCATGTTCTGGTTAGCACAGACTCTGAAAAATGTAAATATGTTCATAAAAATTCATATTAACTAAATTTTTAAAAATCCTAATACTCCCCTACTAGATTAAAAAGTTCCCTAAGAGACAAGACCATGTTAGTTCTATGGGTGGTGTATGCTCAGCTCCCAGCATAGCTCCTAGAATAGAGATGACTACTCAATCCTTCTATCTTATTTACAGTAAACCACAGTATCTCACTGCTATTGCCACTCTTTGCCTCCAGAAAGCTCCCTCCAACTAATGCTTAAAAGGACAACTGGGGACAGATAAATCTCTCCAAATTAATAAAGATCTCTTCCAACCGAACTGTTTCCAGGGACAAGAGACAGAAGATTTCTAGCCATTAAATATTTAGTAAATACCATTATAGACAGTCTGAGAGACAACAGAAGACTAGAGATGAAGTAGGGAAGGTTCAACCACCTTTAAGAAGAAATAAAATTATTTAAGCGCAGTATATCTGGCCTTCACATACACGATTTGGTTTAACCTCACAAAAACCTGGCTAAAATTTCAAGTTTTATAAATTAAAAAAAAAAAAAAAAAAGAGGCTCAAAGAAGTAACTTAACAAAGTCAGGTTGTGAGCAGAAGATCAAGATTGAAACTTAGATTTAAATCCAAATTTCATGTCCTTACCAATATAACACATGACCTCAGAACAAAATTTAACTCCATTTTTAGAATTTTAAATCATAAAAAATTGACAAATGACATACATTCATAAAATAACAAATTAGGACAAATGAAAATTAAAATAAATAACAAATTATTTTCTTTGTAAAGAAAATGCACTTACCTGCCCTGCTTTACTAAACCGATGGCCTGCCAATATCATGTGAAACGCGTATTTTCTAACCATGGGACTCTTCATGTTTATAAAGCAATGTGCCGCCTGTTCCAAAAGAAGTGCACTTCGAAGATCAGAGTCCTATTGAATGTTTAAAGAAAAAGGTTAATTTCACAAAATTAAAAGTAAAAAGATAATCAGTGAAAAAAAATTTACTTTCTTAAAATAATACATGGCATAGTCAACGTTTAACTTAGAAATGTCTGAGGGTAGAGATCAAGAGACAATTCCAGTCTTGAGATTCTTTTTTCCAATATGCACAAAATATTGTTTTTTAAATCATTCAAAACATTCTCTACCATGAAATATTTTCTTTTGCTTTTCATAGAGCCAAATGTCTGGTTATGACATACACTATGTCATAAATCTGTGAAGAAATGACAATCCCTTTCCAAATGGCAAAAAAAATATAAACTTGAAATTTAATACAGGTATACTGACTTAAAGATAAACCAGAAAACAGAGTATAGGGAAAAACATAGATTCACACCAATCTAATTTCTTCTGGAAACTGACCTGTGACATACAATAGCATATGTCCATCCATCCAAGGAAAAAGGAAAGATGAAACAAAACCTGTATAGATCATGAAATACTCTAATCTAACTCTATCCTCTATAAAGTTTTACTGTATTTAAAAGGAATTCTCAGTTTTTGCTCTAATTCAAGAGGGCCAAAATGACTGCTTTTCATTAAAAAGTCCAGAAGACTTCCCCTTTAAAGATTATCACCTATTAGTAGTGTATTAGTAAATGGTACAACCCAAATTACTTTCCACTTCAACTGACTTACCACAGTCTCTACAAAACCACATACTTCATTTAAGCCTCACCCATAAGGAAAACCTTTCAACTGAAAGAGCCATCATCACTTTACAAACAACTGAGAAAGTACTGAAGGTTGCTGATCAAGTACCAACAACATTTTCACCAAACTTTCTCTAGGTTTTCAGCTATTCTCAAGCTGAACTTACCATGCCCTTCCATGTGTTCTGCTGCCATTATTTTCCCCAGGGAGAGTTGAAAACAGAAAACATTGACTTTAAATGCAATAATTTCAACAAATTATAGTTATATCAAAAAGTGTTCACAGACCATTGATTTTCTATAACTAACTCTGTAGCAATCATAAAATTATATTAGAATAGAAACAGATCTGAGGAAACAATCTAGAAAGCATTCAGTAAATGGTAGATATTATTATCTATTTCAACCCCCTCATAACAAAAACTAAATGATCAGATGATTTTTCTCATTAAGTTAGGTCCAAAAGCTAGTGAGTGGGGAAAATCAGGACGATACAATTAACAAGCAGTTCTTAATCAAGAGTTTGCATCAGAATTATTTGGGGGGAGCTAAGGAGCTTCCTTTTTTTAAGTTTTTAGGAAAATGTTTCCTTCTTTAAAAATTAATACAGCCTCTTTTTTTCCTTAAAGAATAAATGTTTGAAGAAAAAAAGTGAGCATCTTTCTTTCCCATCTCATGCCTCAGCTGATTTGCCAGAGGTAACTGCAGTTACCGTGTGGTGTTGGTTTGAGTCATTTCTCGCTCTCCATATTTTTATATATATATTTATGTGCTTATATGTTAAGTACAACAAATTTTTTCATACACATACTTCTTTATATGTAAATAATAATGTACAGAGTATTCTTTACCTTGCTTTTTAACCTAGTATCATGGACATCTTCCCAAGACATCTACATCTCTCATTTATTTTAAAATACATTGTATTCTGTACAATGGACCATAATTTATTAATAGTCTCCAATTGATTTCATATTGCTACATACTTTTATTACTACAAAAAATGCTTCAATAAACATCTTTATAAAAACATTTTTGAGTAACTATACAAATATTTTTATTAGACAAACTTTTGGAAGTAGAAGTGCTGAGTTAATAAAAACTACACATATATTTCAAATTCTGATCGATATAATAGCCAAACTGGTACCAAAAAAGCTGTACCAATAAAAATTCCCATCAACAGAGAATGAGAGTTCGTTTTCCACTCTACTCAGCCAAAAATCATCAAAACCACTTTTTACCTTTTTATAAAAGAAAAATAATACTTTGTTCCTCAACATAAATTTTTCTTTACTAATAAGGCTGTTCATCTTCTGTATGTTTAACGGTCTTTGTACTTTTTCTGTGAATTGCCTGTTTATGCTCATTGGTAAATGGGTTTTTGTGATTATCTGGTTTGTTAGAGCTTTTTGTATACTTAATCAATATTAGGCTTTTGAATACACTTACAATAGTATTTCCCAGTTTTGACATGAAAGAGTTCATTCTTTAGTAGTCAAACATACTATCTTTGCCTTTATGGTCTCAAAATATTGCATCAAACTAAGAAAGAATGTTATCAATTCTAGATTTAAAAAAATGCTCTCCATATTTTCTTCTAGGTTTTGTGTTTTTTTTTTAATATTATACTTAGTCAAGCTATAATTATATTACCATGTAATGAATAAGACAGGAATCAAACAGCTAATCAGATGTCACAGTACCACCCAGTGAACCTAACATTCCCCACTAATATAATGACAGCTAATCATATGTATTATTTAAATCCTCATTCTATTGCATTACTCTCTCTATTCTGATCATTGTGAACAGTTTTAATTTCTCTAGCTTTATAAGCATTTTAATACCTAGAACAGATAATTCCCTCCAATTACATCTTCCATTTTGGAATTTTATTTAGGCTTCTCAGCAGAGCCTCAGTTTCTTTAAGTCCCATAAATTTCTTAAGTTTATTCCATGCACACATACATACATGCACACACACAGCATAAAAATATTTAACTGTCTACAAAGCTTCATCAACCTGCAAAACTTGGATGGGCAGCAATCCTGGACATCCTGATTAAGATAAGGAATATGCCCTAGATATCTTTGATAGTGTGTAAATGATTCTAATGCACAATCCAATTGAGAACCAGCACAGTAAACCCTCAGCATTCTCAAATTTAATCAGACTGACCAATTCAAGAGAGACCTGGAAGTCCAGGGCATATGTTAATTTAGCTGAAGCAAACTCTGCCCCTTGGATCCAGCAAAGCTGTTTCCTGAGAAAGAATCAATTTTCAGAGCTAAACACCCTGCATTCATAACTCACTGCAGCTTTGTTCATTTAGTTCCTAACGGTGACAACTAAAGTAGAAAAAGCACTACTTTGAAAACAAAAAATAGAGCTCTAAAAAGAATGGCAACTGCCATCAGGGTTGATGGAATAAAAATGGAAGAATTTCACAAAGTGACAGTTTTATGCAGAAAGCAGAGGCTCTGAATGAGTTAAAGAACAAATTTTAATTTTAGTGGTAGTTCACATCCATGCTATGACAAGTCTATTACATACGTTCTATAAGGAACTAAGGAAAAAACCCCATGACACCACTTCAACAAGAACTCCAGCCTATGAACTTCACCCACAACCAAAATGTAATTTAAACAAAAGCCAAAAAGGCAATATTAACTTAAAATATCAGGATAAATAAAGGGGAAAAAAATCATTTGAAGTAGAGGCTTCAACAGACAACTTCCATTAAAAAAACAGCTGATAAAGGCACCGGCTGCACAAACTTAACTGAATCAAATCTCTAGGATGGCATGGCACTAAAATTTTTTTCTTTGCATAATTGTGAAATTAATAGGAAGGTGCTAGCATCTGATCAATTTACCATAGGAACAGTTCCTCCCAAGCTGGAGAAACTTATTTTAAAAAACTGCTGCTATTATTCTCCCTGAGAAACGGATTTATTGTATTTAGGTGGAGCAACAGACAAAAAGGGTTATAAGACCAGAATAAATGTTCAACACAGAAGTGGAGACACAAGAAGGGGGAAAGTATCATGTCTTAAGCACCAAATTTAGACGTAATATGCTGGTAAATGTGGCATGTTTATCATTAAGCTGGGTTTGCTCTGCCTTGCTGAAAATCCCAGAGTGTAACACAGTAAGATCCACTTGCCCATAAACTTACAGTCCAAAAAATAAAGTCAAGCACAACTCTTTTCATCCAGGCCTCACAGCTGTCTTTTGCTATAATGACACTAAAAAAATCTAGGAAAAAGAATTCGTGACAGTGAAGACTATATAACTCAGTTTCCTACCCTCAGGACGAGTGCACTTTTCATTTTATACAGCCTTTCTAGTTAACAAAATTACAATAAATACAAAGTATTAGTTAAAATTTAACAATCTTAGACACCTTATGCCTAGCAGTCTCTACTTTCATGTTATCTGAAAGAAATATCTGAAAGGTACAGCAGGAAGGGCCACTGAAAAATCACAATTTCTGGGGAAATATATCACATTTACCTCCATCCATCACTCCAAAGTAGTAAACAAAAATGACAAATTTCCCAGTATTTTACGATAAAATAAATCATCCAGGTTTGAAAAAGAAAGGTTAAAACAAAGAGTTGGAAAGGAAAAAGAACAATGAAAGAAAATAATAAGGTTACAATGCAGACAGAAGAATACGCTCCAAAGAAATTTTATTCAAGCTCCTAAACCATAAATTCCTTTTACATTCACTGATAATCTCTAGGTTGAAAAACAGAGCAACATATTCAAACCTAAGTTAAGATTATTTAATACAATACAGAACATTAACACACTCAAGAGCCTATATTCAGCTCTACTAAATAGTTTACGTCCAGCAACTATTCGTATCGGACAGTGTCCATGCAATACCAATTATTAAACATTTTTAGTATCATTCTTTAGCCTACTTAGTTATATCTTACAGAAACTTTTTTAGAATAGTTAATGGTTCAGTTCAACAAACATCTGTAAATCATATACCATACATCAAGCCCAGTGCTAGGCACTAGGGATAAAAATGCAGAAAGCAACGTAGTTCCCTACTCTCAAGAAGCTAACCAATTAAATATGATTCCCAATACAATATGACAAATCAGGTCTTACATGTGAGAGGGCAGGACAGAGACACTTAGAACAATCTGGGTACTGCACAAGACTGAAGGACAGGACTGACATCGGGACTACCAAATTAGGTGAAGAAAGCGGAAAAGGGCTACAGCCCAGGAGAAGGATATTAAGAACATGAACCAGGACAATAGTAGGAGGGATTTTAAAAAAGAGAGAGAAGTAAAATACTCAAAAGATATAAACAGAAAATATGTTTAAGAAGTTAAAAAAAAATCCCCTAATTGTGTCACTGACAGCATAGAAGAATACATTTCAAGTAGTTTCTGCCTTGAGCAAATGAGGAGCTGGCTGGTTATAATTTAAGACCATGCTCTATAAGGTAAGAAAGTGCAAGTTTAGTTATTGAGCAGATAAATCTAAAAGTCAGCTAGCTATACAAATCTAAAAGTTCAAGAAGACATCAGGTTGGAGACAGATTTGAGAGTGAAAATCATGACTGTGAACAGATTACCCAAAACATGTATAGAATAAAAAAGGACAGTGGTCCAAGGATTAAAACCCCAGGGTACATTAATATCTAAGGGGCAAACAAAGGTGCTTGATTTTGTTTTTACTATTTTTGAGCATTCATTTAAAAAGTATGTCTTTAATCATACCGACAAGGAATTACTGCCATTCTTCACAAGCCTTTAGTCAATGCAACTTAATGGCTGGTGTAAACCTTCAATCGCAACTAAAAATGGATTTTTCTCCCTTTTGAAAAATTCATAATCCAGATTTTTAAATGCTTAACATGATTTTTAACAAGTTCATATGAGTGAAAATAAAATTTAAAAATTCCTGAGTATCCTTTTTAAATGTCGATTTTACATTAGGAATGATGCATATGCATGTTGGTTTAAATATTGTTATCCATAAGTCAAAATCTAATTTGTAGAAGATACACAGTGCATGTTTGTTTTTAATAATAAAGCAGACTTAAAAGTGTGTAAACAAAATAAATTCAGTTTACAAAATTCTGCATTTAAAATTAATTCAACAAATTACTAAAGTAGCCAGGTTGTAAATTCCCAAAGAGAGAATCCCTTCAAATTTTATTTTGCATAACCCCTCGAGCAAAAAATAAACACTTTTTAAAAAATATGAAACAATACTAATTAAAACTAATACTATACAGTTTCAGTACCTCACTGGTCAACCGTATTAGGAGAGCTGCAGCCTCCGAGTATTTGCTTTGGCTTTTTAAGATTTCAGCACTAAGCAATACACATCTTTCAGCCAATACCATATTCCTAAAGAAAAAAAGACAAGAAAAACATAATTAGCCAGGATTTGTAGATACTGACAGGTATATATAGAATAGATAAACAAGTTTATACTGTACAGCACAAGGAAATATATTCAAGATCTTGAAGTAGCTCACGGTGAAAAAGAATATGAAAATGAATATATGTATATTCATGTATGACTGAAAAATTGAGCTGTACACCAGAAATTGACACAACATTGTAAACTGACTATAACTCGATAAAAAATTAAAAAAAAAACATAATTAGCACTATAGTCATATTTTAGTACATCACAGTAACCATGTGTTCAACAAAAGTTTATAATTCTAGTTTTCAAATAAAAAGAAATCCGTGTCCATGTTTTCCACTTAACAAAAAGGTTGAAAAAAAAAACTTCAGAGAATTCTCATAACTCATCAAAACTTTTTATCATTGTATAATTTTGTAGTAAGAATACAATATGAAGCCTCATTTCATGTATGAAAAAGCTAGAACCTAACTGGTATCTCTGAACCAGCAGTTAGTTAACAAAACTTGCTTTTAAACAGGAAGGAATATAAACACTTCACCCATATCTCTTTCTCCTTCCTTATTGCAAGCTCTGGTTATGTGTGTTTCATTTTACTGACTACTTTTAGGAATAATAAGGCATTTTCTCTCTGGCAGTATCACTGAGATGTTTCACTTGGAGGCAGCAAGGAGCCAGTGTTGCCTGACTATTTCTGAGCAAAATCTTTCTGTAAAAACGCAAAATCAGTTGATTTTTTCTTTGTGGACTACTACTGTCAATAATCTAAAATTGGATCACTTGTTCTTAAATAATAAAATAAATGAAAACATTCTGTGAAATTACAATGGGATCCTTTTGTTGAGAAATACAGTTGATCCTTGAACAACACAGGGGTTAAGGTCGCTGACCCCTTGGCACAGCCAAAAATCTGCAGTTGGCCCTTAGTATCCATAGTTCCGCATCCGTGGATTCAACCAACCTCAGATCATGTCATAGTGTAGTACGTATTTCTTGAAAAAAATCCATGTAAAAGTGGACCCACACAGTTCAAATCCATCTTGTTCAAGTGCCAACTGTAGCAGTAAAGTTTCCTCATTTTACTTTCTAACCCTTGTATCAAAATACCACTTGATCTTAAAATTACAACCAAAGTTTACTAACTTTTAAAAATATCAGAAAATACAATTTATTACTTTCAAAACTTACCATAGTGATCTACCATAAACTTTCTACAACTCATGATTTTTCTCAGAGGGTTGATATTTATGAATATCTGAGAATATTTTAATGAACACAAAAGACTAACTCCTTCTTGCCAGCACCTACTCATATACTACAATATGTTCAAATATGCTCAGGTCTTACAGAATTTTGTTAAGTTTATAAATCTTAACATAATTGTTTTATGGTTGATTCCTCACCTATTTCCCCATGTGATCAGTTATTAAGTCACAAAGCTACCAAGTCTAGGACTTAGTTTGTTTATTTAAGTAATATTTTAAAAAGTCATTTGTGTCAGGCAGTGGAAGTGCTAAGGAGTCAAGTGTTTCCATGACACAATCTCTACCTAAAAATAGAAACAGATCATATAAAAGTGATATAAATAGGGTACGATTGACTTTTATTATGATTCGGGGAGATAAAGGAGAGAAGGGAAGGCTTCATAAAGGGAAAGAAATTCATAAGGATAAATAGGATCTCATCAGTTAGAAAGTGGAGCCTGGCATTCTAAGTAGATGATGGTATTGCAAAAATAATACTGTATTTCCTGTATTTTAAAAAAAATTATTTACATTTTAGTATTTCTGAGCTTCTTAAAGCTTCTTAAAATTGGTATGTATGATTCATGCAGTGTTTCTAATTTATCCCAAAATACTTATTAAATTGGTAATAAATCTTACCAATTATGGTAACTTCGAATGAAGATTATAAGGTAAATGCATGACAGTAAGTGTGTATTTAGAAAAAGCACACAGCTTGCTGCAACCAGGAGGACAAAACCAGAGGCCGCAACTTATTTGGCTATCTGGGCCACTTGGTATTACCTACTTTTCTTTTCCACCACTCTATGTGCATCTCTCCAAAAGCTCTGCACTTCCTGAAGACAAGGAAAATCTTTCCTGAAAAAGGACTTTGCTACTCTGGCTTCCTTACTGTCCCACTCTCACAGTTGTTCTATCTTCTGAATCTTTCCTTTTCAGAATCCTTCAAAGGTTCCTCTTTGACAGGAGCCTGTTCCTCCTGCCAGAATCTCCAAATATATTCTCAAACAGATTATAGAAAGTATAAGGGGCAGGATTTGATATTAGCTCCACCGTTTATTAGCTGCGTGCTCTTGGGCAAATTAAACTCTTAAGTTTCAATCTCCTTGTTTGTAAAATGGGATAATAATAGTACCCACCATTTCACAGGTTTGTTGTAAAGATTAAGTAAGCATGTAAATTACTTAAGCACAGTGGCAAATGCTGAGCACTAAATAAATGTTCATTATTATTACTAGTGATGTGTTGTAAACACATCGCTATGACTACTACTACTTCTATTTCAATATTATAGGAGATAAAACTGCCTCGGTGTCTCTGTCTTCTAACTCGTCCATTCTACACAGAAAAGTCATATTAAAATCTTCCTGAAAAATAACTTTTATTATGTCGAGGCTCTACTCAAATACTCAGTAAGTCCCCATTTACTATTACATAAATCTTAACTACAGCTTAAAAATAATAATGAATGAGAATTCAAGCTCTCCTACACTGATTTCTCTCAAAACACCTTTCCACACACACAAATCTTCTAACCCAATCCGGGCTCTATTCCTTTTCACCAGTAATGCTATATCCAAAACACTGTTCCACAGCAATTCCTGAAATGTCTTCACGGCTATCAAATCCCAACCACCTTTCTTTTCAGGTGGTGATTTCTAACTCCTATAGAGTTCCAACAGAACGCACTATGTGTACAGAAACACTTCTCATTTTCTTACTCGAACCATTCTTTAACTCTTTGTATTTGCCTATTTAACAAAGAATGTTCAAACTGTATAATATCTGGCTTCAGTGTAGTTAGAGATGTCCCTTAAACACAAATCACTCAATCAAACATATAATCTCAACATTACATATAACAAATTCCGAGACACAAATCTAACAAAATAGGAAAGGAAAGGAGAATGTAATAAAATACTAATTTTAAAAGATCACCTCATCTTGTCCATGACTATATTAAATTGATTTGGGAGCTTATTTAAGTTTAAAGCATAGAAGACAAAGAACCATTTATATCTAATAACAATATAAATGTCAAATGTACCTTGAAATGGATAAAACATAAACACTCTAGTCACCTACTTGCAGATATCCCTGTACGTCTGGATTGCTGTATCCATATAATGTGCAGGGTATGGCCTAGGTGCTCCTGGCTGAAGAAAAGCTGACACTGCTGCCATTTCCTAGAGGAAAAGAAATTGTTTATAATATTTTAAAAGGAGGATACTCTTATAGTATAGTATTCAGGAAGCCTACAAACAGGAATGAAGTTTGCTGAGTTTTTTTATGTATCCACATACATAAATTTAATAGCCTAATGCAGACTTAGAAAAATATACTTATATGCCAGTCATATAAGTATAAAATTCTCCAGTCAAATTCCAAAGTCTGTCATTCAGTATTTAAATGAGATTTTTTTAAGAAGACCTAGTAAAAACTTTCAGTTATGTTATATAAAACCACCAAGTGAGCCCAGCTTAAGATTTCTACTACCACCTCCTCCTTATCCCCTATTCCTTAATGAGTAGAGAATAGACCAATGACAGAATAGAAAGAGAGACAAAATAAAGTGCATCTCTTTCCAATTTACTGGCTTTGAAATTTGAAATCAGGGCCCACAACAGCTTGCACTGTATAACTTTTCAGCTATTTACACACTCTATAGTTTATATCCTATATCATACAGAAGGCACAAAGACAATTTCTGAGATCTACATTACTCTCAATTTTCTAGGACTTCTTAAAACTCATTTTAAAAACTCATTCCCTTGTTAATAATTCATGTAATATACAATAGTGCTAAAGGATTCAGAAGTGAAGATAAAATAAAGGTATTGGCTTTTGAGTAAAATATTCTATTATGTCCATACCTGTGGTCTCATATAGACCAAGTTTTAACAAAAATTTAACTAGAAATAAATAAAACTTTCATAAATTGGGGGGAAAAGTTGTTAATGCTAATCCACTTTTAGAACAAACAAACATATTTTTCTGCAACAGTTTTTCAAATAGAAAAAAAATACAGAAATAATGTAATTACCTAAAGACAGATATGATTAAAGACTTTAACCTGACAAGTGAACTGTATCTGTTTCACAGTATCTCTGTATCCTCAGCACCCAGCACAGTGTCAGCTCCAAAATTATTGAAGAAACTGAATGAAAATACATCATTTCTATGTGATGAAATTTTCTACAGCTCTGAAATGTCATGCTTTAACTCGTTTATATTTTAACTAATATACATAATGAATATATATATGGTTCTATATTATACAAAAAACTAACACATTGCATATATGGTATAATATTGTACAAAAAATACACTGCATATGAACTGCATATGCATATGCATATTTGCTGCATATGAACTATATATACTACGTATACATAGTCGCATCAATAAAAGTGTACTAAAAAAAGTCCTATAAAAAAAAGGTCCCAAATTCTAAGTTATTTTCTAATTTAATTCTATAAGAAATATTAAATCAATATATACACAAACTGACAATTGCTACAGATACAATAAAAACATTCAGAATGATCATTCCAAGTTACTGCACAATCTTCAAATATTCAGCCATTAAATCATTTCTTATAGTTGACAACAATGGATTAATACATTTTACAAAGGCTTTCATCAAGAACTGGAATGATCTACTTAATATTCAGTTAGTTATGACAAATTAAACTACAAAAAAATCCACTATTTTCTAAAAATTCCCATTATTGGTTTTACTGTGATATATATTTTAACTTTATAGTTACCGTAACTTAACATCTATAATTTTCATCAAAAAAATCAGGCAGTATAGTCTGTTATCAACTAGCTATTATGTGAATGGTAAATAGGAGAGTGATATCAGTACAAATAGAATTTTTACTCATTCATAAACTATTTTTCTTAGGCAAGGGGATCAAAACCAACAACTATACAATTATAACCTTCACTAGGAAGGGAAAAAGCTCTGAGCTTAGCTGTTGCACAAGCAGGAGCTTTTTTCATCTGTATTTTAAGACAACATAAAATAAATGCCCATATTTTGTTTGTACGGGGAGGAGTTGCGGGGCAGGGTGTCTCTCCAGAGACACGAGCTCCCACCCTCCAGCCTTACACAGCTCTTGGCTCGAGGCTGGCTGCGCTTCCTTACACGCTCACCTTCACGGCAGCTCCGCTGGTTACAAGCTCCTCTTCCCCACCCCAGTGTTCACATATTGGTTTTGTGTATTTTTTTTTATTCCTTGAGGTAAGCCATGCTAAGCTGCTTCACACAACCAATTTATGTTCTGGTTACAAACATACACAGGATTTAAAAGGACTGTCCCAGCTCTATTTTTTCCTTCAGGGCCTATTATTTTTTGGGCAGCTGTCACAGACTATGAAGATTTTCAGGTACGCATAAATATGTTACAGCAGATATGCCTTTATTTTCCAGTGTTAAACAATTTTCTCTCATATAGCCGCTGCTAATATGTCTACATCTAAATGGTTTAAACGCAGTATTTACCAAACTGTAGATAGAAACGAAAAAGCTTACACACCATAAAAATCATAGAAATTTTTTGCCATACTTTAAGATTTTTACCTACAAACTTTCAATTTGCAACTACATTATGTACAATTTTATAATTATAAACTTATACCTGTGTTGTAAGGTATTAATGAAATAACATTTAAGTATTTGTGATTTCATATTAGTTTATATTAGGCGACTAAAATAAAAGATTAGAGAATGTCTAGCCAAAGACAATTCATACAATTTTTCAAACACTTCCATTCATAAAGATAGCACATTTTCAGTTTCTAAAGGTTTTTTAAAAGTTAGCTGACTTTTTTTTAATTAAAAATACTAAGAAATAAAAAGAAACAATAATATAATTTTGCTATTTCAGCTTTACAAGTTACCTATTTGTTTTATACATAAATGGTATTAAAATAATGCAAAATGGCAGTTATTATCAAGTACTTATATGACAATTACCAATGAAGTAGAGTTCTTTTGTATTTTTATTATTTACACTTGTTTATAGCATACATGTTTTTCAAAAGACTATGCTGAAAGTAACAGCGCTAGTTTACTCTTTTCTAAGCACAGAAAGCAGATTACAAAATACTTATGACAACTTTTCAAATATATTAAAAGGATATAAGGCAACAAGTATAAAAAACTCTGAAACACCTAGGTTTGATATCAATTACAAAAACTAACACTGCCTTATTATATACAAGGTAGTGTGCTAAGTACTTTATATGCCTTATATCTTATCTAACCCTATGTCACTAGGATTCACATTTTACAGATGAGAAAACTGAGGCTTAGAGATGTTCAGCAACTTACCCAAGAGGAAAGACTCGCACTGAAGTACATGTCCTTAACCAATATATAGTCTTAGATCAGAAAAAACATTTCATGCAATTTAAAAATCAGTTTTCAAAAGGCCAAAAAAGCATCTTCTTAAAAAAAAAGTTTTTATCCTGTGACTACTATAAAAAGTGTAATTCAAATTAAATAGGAAGTACTAAACAAACCTAAGAAACCAAGACTCATACACTGCCATGTTTGAACACACTAGTCTAAGAAAAATCCATCAAATCATAAATAAATTCAAAACCTATAAACATTGTATGCTACCTGAGTACAACTTTATCCTCGAGTATTTTGTCACTTCATAAAGAAAAATGTCTAGGTCATTTATGGTAACAGAAATAAGAAATACTACTACTATAGAATACCAACCAAGGCACCAGCTGCATAAAGCATTGCTTGATCATTAAGAAAATCCTTCTTCGCAGTATGATAGCAACTGTAAGCCAAATCATAGTGCTGCACCAAAAAACATAAGTCAGCCATTTTCCTGATTTGAAGCTCTGGTGCTTCTGGAGGATACCTGTAAATACAAAATAAGAAAAGTAATTTATAATTTATGACTTCTAAACCATTAAACATTAAAAAATGTCTAACAAGATGCCTGACTGCACAGAACATGAGAAAAACTGACCCTGCTGTGTAAGAATTCTACCTCCAGGGACAGAGTGTCATTTTTCAAAGATATCTGGAAACAGTTACATCTGTATTTATATAATTTATACCCCTGCACTGAGAACTTCTCAATAGTAGGCAAGCATCTTCCCTATAGTCAAATTATGAAGTAAATGATCAAATCCAAGTGTCTTACCTTTATATACAGCAGGAAAAAAATGAAAATCCAAAATGAATTTTATTTTCCCTTAAAACAGGAGTTTATATTAAACAAAATTTCTAAATATATGCCATGTCTTAGAATCACTAGACCACACTATTTAACTGAAAGTTATTAATGAATTCCTAATCTAACTCCATCTTTTTACAAACAGGAAAGCAGACCCAAAATAAAGTGACCTGCCTTGTTATCTTGTTTATTTTTAGATATCCAATTACTTATAGTTTTTTAAATTTAATATAATTTACTCATGATCACTATTCTTACCTACCTGAATTCTGAATCAGTACGAAACTAAGAAACTAAAGAGACAGACATTTCTTTGCAGAACATCATATAGTCAAATACTAATCAGAGTTAAATACAGGAAAACTAAAAACAATAGTATTTTACTCACAGCAATCCAGATGTATTTTTTAGTTCATTAATGCTCTTTTCTGGAACTTTACTGCCACTAAACCATTTTTTAGTTGCAGAAAATAGAGATCGACTCAAACCTTTTCTTGATATTAGCTAAGGAAAAAAAATTAAATATGTTGACAAACGTAAGAATTTAATATTTTTCTTTTACATACAAAAGAAGAACTTCTAAATAAGTAAAAAGTCTAAAGAGTAAACAAATGTGCATTTTAACAACACTGATTTAAAGAAAACTGTCCAAAATGCTGACAAAATCCCTAGGGAAAATAAATAAGCCTCTTCTAGGATTTAGTAGAACTGCATTACTGATAGTAGTATTAGTAAATCCTAATAACAGTCTATTTTTAGAAGAAAAACTTAAATTCTTACATTTAAATAACTTACACTGCTCTATTCTCAAGTTTACTATCTACTTAAATTTTTTAAAATACTAATACAAAAATTCTTACCTGATCATTTAATTGCCGAATTGTTTTCTCTATATGTGGCAAAAGGCCCCGAAACGTGAACTCCTGTATAAACTGCCGAATTCTATCATGATCAGTAAGGGTTAAACATGCACCATGAATAATTCCAGTATTTGCCTTCTTTGTTTCGTGTAATGATGAAGCAGATTTTATGTGATCTGGGCCATCAATGCTGTTAGAAGAGTCACCGGATGGGTCCAACTGAAGTGGGTGAGCTCTAAAGTTATTTGGTAAGCCATCTACTGAAAAACAGATCTTTCTTTTACTCTCAGAAAGCAACAGAAAATTGTGATATTACTACTATACTGCTAAAGAAAAAAAAGAATGTTGAAACTCTTTAATTTTCTGTCTTAGAAGTCTAAGACAATAATATTAATGTTTTCCCCCTAAAATTACAATGCTTGGGTTAATATTTGTTACAGATACTAGAAACTTTAAAATTCACATAAATAAGTGAAGAAAAATAATGTTAAAAAATAATTACTTTTAAATAGCACAATTAACCAGTAAGAAAAATTATAACAAAACACCAAAGTCAAATAACTCAATAAAATCTTCAGAGGAAAAGCTAACCTGCCCATTATCCTTTTTCATTATGCAAATTTCCCCCATCTTTCATATATAAAGATTAGCATGCTTTGACAACAGTGCATATTTTCAATCAAAAGAGAAACTTAGAGAAAGTATATCAAGACCTTTGACTTCGTTATCTAATCCATCCAATGAAAGCAAGTTACTATCAGAATTCTTATTTGAAGTTATAGTACAAGGGCCATCTTCATATGATTCCTATTAAAATAAAATAAAAAAGCATTAACAGTTACATTTAATCATATTTAAGATACCAACAAATCCATCAACAACCATGGTTACTAACTAGGCTTCATTTTTTTGCCACAGCAACTCTTTCCTTCCAATCCTCCAAATCCTTAACTTCTTCCATGTATCATATTCTGTCACTCCAATCCACACCTACTATATTCCTAAATTCCCTTTCACATTCAATCTACTATTCTAATTCTTCTGAATTCAAATTACTTCTATCTCAGTCTGCTTATATGTGATATGCATATGCCTATATAAATACCTGTATATGTTTCTACATAAGGAATAATGGCAAGATAGATGGACTACTAGTCAAGCAGGAGTGAAAAAGAAGAATGGTACAGCATCTCCTGGATCACGGATGCAGTGTTGGAATGCATTCTGAATACACAGAAGTGTTTTGGAAAAATAAGCAATGAAACATTTACTTGTACAAAGGGCACTGATTTCTCAGCCAACAACAAAAAAATTTAAACTAAAAGTACCCAGACTACTCTGAGACCACTAGTAATATAAGGTATTATTCTGAGTGCTACACTTACAGGAAAATGTATCAAGTAGACCTTATTAAGAGGAAGACGATCAGGACAAACAGTCTAAAAACAACATTTAAGAAAAAGTTTTAAAAATCAGTATAATTAGCCTAGAAAAATAAAAAAAGGGACATGACAGCTATCTTCTGTACTTTTAAAGTTGTCTTAATGGAAAACTGTACACAGGACTGAGTACAAGCAAAGAGAGAAAAATGCTGGTTGATCCTCAAGCTGCTCAAACATGGAACAGGTCACCTGAGAAGACAGCACCTTCACTAGATGAGGTCATTAATAGGTTTAAAGGAAATTAAAGCACTAGGACAGGGGTTGGATTTGACACCCTTTAAACTATCCTTCAATTCTGGGATTCTAGGATTCTAAGCTGTAGAAAGTCTGATAGTTCTGTCTTCTGTTAAAAGTTCCCAAACTGGGCAATCTGACTTATTATGTTCCCCTTCGCAATCTTAGATGGCTGGATTCTAAACTGAATATTCCAATACTGTTCCTATTCTGAGTGTGGCTCTGAAACACCACTTAAAAAATAAAGCTCCTTCACATCCAACTGGTTCTTTTTCTCTCAGACACTTTCCCCCAGCATTATCTTGTTTTTTTTTAATCGACATATAATTGATTTCCCCAGCATTATCTTAAAAAACGTCAATAATCACCTCAATATTAAAGTGAGTAAAATATTAGTAGAGCACTGTATCTGAATTTAAAATCCCATATATAAGATAGAAAAATAAAGCAAATAAAAATATAAATTAAATATATAATATATATAAATATAAATTATAAATATATATAAATATACATAAATTAAAAATATAAATTAAACAATATTTATATTAGAACATCAAAAATTACATAAAATTTATAATTCATATTTCTTAAAATAATATCACATAAAGTACATAATGTAGTTTACTTATACAAAAAATATATATATATTATTTTTTTTCCATCTACTTAAGAAATCCTCCTTCCAAACAAAAAACAGTCAACTCTTGATTATCTGAACTAAGCATAGGAACTTGGCATATGGCTACTACCAAATGACACAAAATTCTATCTTAAAAGTTGGACAGAGCGTGAAATCTTACACCCACACACGTCAGCCAACAGACGACAACAGTAGTCTAGAACTCTAGATTAGAAGAGTAGATTAGGAAGAAACAAAACTTCCTAGAAATTCAAAAGAAAAGGAAATCAGAGGAAAGTTAGGGAAAAAAGCCCACCCACCTAAAAAGTATGAGCTCCAAAAGGTGGCCATAAGAACAGCATGTTGAAAATGAAGGAAGGCAACCCCAGAGCATGTGGATAATAAAGAATTGACTGTAAGCATTCATAATGAATTAAATGTACAAGCCAAAAATTCTATTCTCTACATGCCTAGCCAGTCTAGTTCAATTCTGATTGTGTAATTCATTTTTCATCTTTTAAGAAAAAGATCATTTAACATTGATGTGATACACCTGAAAGGAGTACACATAAGGGATTACTGCAGTTAGTTAAAAACAGCTTTTGAGAGCTCACATGCTGATGGATCAAAAAGTAGCCAGACTCTACAAAATAACTATCAGCAATTCTACTGGTTAAACCAGACATGAAAAATTCTACAGTGAGACCATTATGTCATAAAACTGAAACACAGCTTTTGTGGTTTGCTTCATTGTTGTTTTTTACATATACCTGGTTTTGAATACTATTTTTCTGGAGATACTGACTCCAAGGATCTGGTATCTGTTCATCTGATGCTCGATTAGATGTTCGAGAATTAATTTTAAGTAAATAGCAACCCTGAGTTCCATATTTCTGTTTCATTTCTTCATAAATTGATTCAGCTCTAAAATAAAAAATGGAGAAGTCTGTAGTCAATGGGGAGCAGACTTTAGGCAGTAATAGATATTAAAATAAAACAAAAACCATGAAAAAATTGTCCCTTCAAAAGACAAAACAGAAAGTTAGAGGTAGAATAATTTAAAATTAAAAAAAAAGATCATGATTCTAACTGAAATTTAACTAGCTTGGCTATTACTTGAAAGTACCGTTATCAAAGTATGTTTCATGGAACAAAATTTTGCAAGATACTCCTGTGTTATTCAAAGAGAAAGTTCTGGTGGTGAAACCAGTTTGGGGAACTACAGTAAACAAAGCCAACCAGTTTCTTTGCAGCAGACCATCTCAGAGCCTTTCATTTGCTAATGTATACAGTGAATTTCTAAAGAGTAGCTTCTAATTTACAGATCAGAAACTCTTTCAACTATGTGCACTAGTCTTCAGGAAATATGACTTTGGGAAATTCTGTCTTAGAGAACAGAAATTTATAAAAAAGAAGTTTAAATGATAAAACAGTACAGCACCCCACACAAAAAAAAAAAATCATCTTTCACTGGTATAGTTTACCCTTCCCTCAACTGTCTCAACAAGCTCAACGGAAGAAAAGAAGAAAGAAAATGCAAAAAGAGCAGCCAAAGTATTTATTACATGAAAATTCACCCTTTATTCTTGCAAAACTTATAATAGCTGAATCCATGAGCTCACTTCAGATGCAACAAAAAAGCATTTTGATTTCCTCACTTTAAGTTAACTAAACTTGTTAGCTGGTGGAAGATAGGATGATTCAAATGGTAAGTCAGCCTAAGAATCAAACAGTACATTCTGATGGAAAATAAAATTCTGGTACATAGAGCTAACAATTTAAATAGGTTTGTTTAAATCAATCAGCCATATGGCGCCAAAAAACACATAAGTAATCCAAAGAAAATGTAAATAATCCCATATCATATTCAAATGCAGATGCTAATACTATACAAATTACAAGCCTAACAATTAAATTGTACTACACACTATAAAATTATGGCTGGGTAAGTAAAATAGTTATAAATGTATATGAACACAAATATAAGTATATGTGTATGTATATACACTCAAGTACAATAAACTAAACATCTACTCAGTTTACCAATAACACTGTTAAGCATAAGAACCACTGATCTAACACTTTAATTACCACTTAAATATCCTAATTACAACCATTCAATATGGAAGATATACACTATATTTAAACAACAGAAACTAATTTTAATAGTCAATTCAAATTATTTCTATTTATACAGTACACTTCATCCAATAGGCTACAGACTGTTTATGATGTCAAAAAATCCTAAAGATTAGCAACCGCCAGAACAATTCTTTGGTCTTATTGAGGAAAACTTATTTTAAAAATGAAGGTTTGTACTCAGAACAAGGGCAAGAAATGATTATTTAACTGCATATCCTAAATAGCACTGAGATATCAGAATAAAGTTTGAAACAAAAGGTTAATTTGATCCACATTTCGAACCAAAAGTCAAAAATAAACTGCAAAGCCACAAAAGTAAAATTGCTTTTAATATTATCTTATTTTTCAAGAACTTATCTTTAAAGATAAGTTATTCAGTTATCCCAAAGATAAAAGGACTATGGCACATCACTAATAACTAATATTAAAGGGAACATAAGAAGTGTTTGGGTGTTTTTGAGACTGTGAAAAACATCAAGGCTAAAAATACAAACTGATGAGAGAGAGAAAAGTGAAAAAAGAAGTGCATATAAGTCAGAAAGTGAAAAGTTAAGAGGAAAACTGTGAAAGAGAAAAGAGAAAAAATGAGAAATAATACCAAATAAAGTAAGAAATAACAAGTAAGACCTATAGGTATAAAATGAATATAGATTATCGTAATAGACACACATATTGAAAGAAAAATTTGGGTAAGCATATGAAATCTAACAAAAAATGATATAGCTGTTGAATGTAACTCCAAATAAGAGACACAGTTAAATGTCTTAGTAATAAATTTTTACTTTTTTGGATGAAAAATGTATCTAAAACTTAAGTCATGTCCAAATTAACGTTAACTCATTTAACAGGAAATAATATAAAATTAAAAAAATAAAGCTTACCTCTGTTCATCTCCTGCACTTACATCATGTAGAAGTACGTAATATTTAAGTGTATTTGGTATAAACCACTTGGGGTAGGAATAGTCATTGTTGTGCTGAATTCGATGCTGTTCTTGTGACAACTTTGAAAACTGTTCCACAGGCTCAGCTTCACTAGATGATGCTACCAACATACCTTGTAAACCATATTAAGGTAATTATCACTTACCACTGAATAATAAATATTATCCTTTAAAAATAAACTTTAGGGAGATATTTTCTGAGCTAAAAAAAAAAAAAAATCTGATTTTACAGGTTTTCCTGAAAGTGCAAAATAATTTCTTAAACATTTCTAAGTAATACAAGGTTCCAAATCTTAAAGATTTTTTGTTGGTAGCTTTTTAGATCATTTACATATACAATAAGGAAATCCATGAAAATGGACAATAAGAAAGTTGTGCAATTATCAACAAAAGGAACAATTCTCCTGAATCTTGCTCCCCTCCATTCCACCTCACTGCAATTTCATACTCTATCCCATCTCAATTTTTCTCTGCAGCCTCATTAAGAAAACAAAAGCCTTAACTGTCAAAGGAGGTTAACAGCTATAAAAGGTTACTAAAAAATGAAAAACTTATTAATAATGAGTTTTTTCATAAGCAACTAATTTTGAGGCAGTCAGCAAAAGCAGTAAACACTGACAGTTTACATTTTTTTTTTCTTTCTAACATAGCTTAAAAATGCTATGAAGCATGAAATATTCAAGTTGGGAGATAAAGAAAAATAAGCAAGCCCTTAGTATTCTTATTTTTTAATCAAAAATTAGTTACACCAGTCTTGTATCTAGGATGCCATTTACCAAAAACAATAAAATTTGAAGCATCATCAATAAAAAATAATTTCTCCATTCTCTATATCCTCTCAACAATTTTGCCTTCATATAACTCTTTCTGAGCTTAATAACTTCAAACATAATTGATTTTTAGAGAACATAAAAGTCAAAGGATACATGCTAAATAGTGGTTCAGAAATTCATGATCTGATGCTGGCATTGACTGAAGAAATGTCTCTCTGTAAGACTCAAACCATGGAGTAGTAGCTAAAATTAACAATAAACAGAAGTTAAAAATCCTCAACAGAATCAGTTTACAACAGACAAAATTTCAAGTTCATGTTCTTAAAAGATGTGAAAAATAATTTCTAACAATAATCAAGCATTTTCTCACTTGTGCTTAAAGATATGTAACAAGCATTTTTCCCTGTTCTTTAAAATATATATGTGATATATGTTGTATAAGCCATACACACAAATATATTCATAATTGTAGTATATATATTTGCAAAAATAAAACTGGCCTATTTGCAAACCTACACAATGATTCCACAACTTACTTACCTATTAATGCTTTCAATATAACCCATGTGAATAACCAGACTTTAGAACTAAAACTTTGTGCCCCTGCCACTAGTCATGTTGTCATAAGTAGCTCTTTTTCACAAAAAATACTTCAGAATAGTGGTTCTCAACCAAGACTGAATGTGACCCCCAGGAAACATTTGGCAATGTCTGGAAATACTAAGTTGTCACACCTAAGCATGGGGAGAAGGGTGCTACTGGCATTTAGGGAAAGAGGTCAGGAATGATGCAGAGCATTCTACACTGAACAGAACAAGACAGCCCCCGTCCCACAACAAAGAATTATTTGGCTCAAAATGTCAATAGTGGTGAGGTTGACAAACCCTCCTTTATAATCTGATTCCCTGTGTATTATAGCAATTAAACCTCTTTAAATGGAATCTCAAAGTATACTTGACCTTATAATCATAGATGTGTATTTTTACTTTTTGTATATATGTATATGATTATTAAAATGTCGAATCTCTCTTGCTCCATAGTAAGCATTTTACATTACAACTATTCTAACTTCTTAAAAATTTGAATTTAGTCAGTCATTTTCACTAGGTTTAAGCAGATTGTTTAAATCAGTTTTATAAAAGAATACTCCATTCTTAGCTACTATTGGTGACAACAAAACCTGCGTACTTTTTGTTTTCCTCTTAATCACTGACAACACAGCAAATATATTTTGTTTACATCATAACACTACATTAAACAACTAGGAAGGTTGAAGAAAAAAGCTGTTAATCTCAACCAAATATCACATCTAACCTGGTGCCATATATACAAAAACCTTTAATTCCAACAAATGCCTTATGAGAATTACCCATTTATTGGTTAGGAGGTCTATTAATACAAAAACCTCATGTTCATTGCTATAGGAGAGGAAAAAGAGTCCCAGAAATATTACAAAATATAAGAAAAGTGGCAAAAATTGCAAAATAAATGACACAGACTAGTAGTCTCTGTTATAATCGGAAACCAATTTTCTTACCAACTAGTAAATACATCTTTCTCCCCAAATTAATCAAAATTAGTCTCTATCTTGAAAATTAGTATATATTTTCATTTAGTACCAATGACAAGAAAAGAAAATATAAAGAATAATGAAAATTTTGGTTAAATAGGAAGAAATCTCCACAGGTGGGGGAAATTACTTTATCAACTTTGATTATTTTTCTATTAATTTTGTTGTTTCAATGATGCTTAAATTTAACAAATCACCAGTAAGATGTGGACATATGAAAAGGGGTTTGTTTTATGGTGGGTTGGGGAGTTCTCAATAAACAAATTAGATCTTCCAAAATAATTATTCATTGCAACACTATCTGTAATTAAAGAAAATTCTCATGTACATCGGGGGGACTGGTTAAATAAACTACGGTACATACATTAAATAGACTCACTATGCAACTTTAGGAAAAAGGGGAAAAATCTCTATACATCACTATAAAGTGCTCCCAGGATATATATATAAAGTGAAAGAAAAAGGCAACAGCAGAAGAAAATGTATTTTTGCAAAAGAAAGGAAAGAAGATATAAAAAGTTACGCATGCATTTGCTTATACTGTCAAAGAGAAACAACTGAAGGATAAATCTAACAAATGCTATCACGTATAAGAGAAAAGAAAAAAAAAAAAGATGAGAAAGGGGAAGGGCCTAAATAGAAGCTAGAGCTCTGTGAATGTACTTTGTTTCACAGTTTTGACTTTGGAACAATATAAATTTCTACGTAACTAAAAATTAAATCAAAAAGAAAAAGGCAAGTACACACACATACGAGTTCTTAAACTGAAATAATACTTTCTAAATACTGGTGCAAGAAGACACTGGGCACTCAACAAAGAACATAAGGAGCAAAGGAAATTTTTCTAAATGTATACGGCAGAAATGGGTTTCATCCTTCAGCCAGATCACATTCAGGCTGATGAGGTTAACTTTTCCTTCAGCCACCATGTTTCTCTGAAGGGTTAATTAAGAAGTCCTCCTTCAGTTTTTCTTCATGCCAAAAAGTCAAGGGCATCCTTCTCTTTTTGCTTTCTGTTTTTCCTCCTGCTTTATTAATTTTTTTTTCAGTTTACAATGTGTCAACTTCTAGTGTACAGCACAATCCTTCAGTCATACATGAATATACATATATTCATTTTTATATTTTTTTCACCACGAGCTACTACAAGATACTAAATATATTTTCCTGTGCTATACAGTATAAACTTGTTTACCTATTTTATATATACCAGTCAGTATCTGCAAATCTTGAACTCCCAGTTTATCCCTTCCTGCTCTCCTCCCCACTGGCAACCACAAGTCTGTATTCTATGTCTGTGAGTCTGTTTCTGTTTTAGATATAAGTTCATTTGTCACTTTTTTATGCTTTTTGCTAAAATCTAGGGGAAAATATTAAAGAATATTTAAACAATCCTCTAAAATACTGTTTATACCTGACTATTCACTGAAGTATCATGGTATCTTACAGAGTAACAGCAATTACTACAAAGGCAATCAGAAAAAGTATACTACACACTTAAAGGAGAAAAAATACTTTCTTCCTTCTTATCAAAACAAGATGCAGCCCAAATTATACTATTCAAGGACAATGCCTGGGTTTAGCAGAAAATACAGTAAATCAAGAGCAAACACAATACACAACAGATAATAGGATAGATAACAAAAGTTATCACCATTTTAGAAAAATCATACAGACATGTTAATTGAAACAAATACAAAAAAAGGAGTAGGTGAGAGGAAAAAAGGTAACAGGCAAGGAGTGGAGTGAAAAGAATCTGGAAACTGATACTACCACAGGAAATATCTGTATATAATGAAGATTCTTTTCCATCAATGTGTGTTTCCAACCACTGTACACTACCTTTAATTGACCAATCTGATGATGAAAACATGGCATTGTTAAGTAAGTTTTATGAGGTAAACATTAACATTTATTTCTCAAATAGAATGGGTGAAAAGTATGATGACTCACATTAATGGTAAAAACTAGAAGTCTATTTCTAGACAGAGAATCTTATTTAAAATGGACAGAACACTCTTGAATCTTCAAAGAGTATTATTCTCTTATAATGAAATTTTATTAAAATGAAGTCAGTACCTCATCATATCACATTCCCAGACTTCAAGACCAACATAACAATAAAGCTAAAGGGAATTGCCTTAAAGTACCAGGGAAAGAAGCTGAAGAAACTTTTCTTCTATAGTTTATCTGAACCATTTGGGATTCTTTCTTTAAAATTTGCCTAAAGTGTTCAGCTACAGTAATGCCTACACCCACTTTTAAAGGCAAAAGGCACTGAATTCCTCTTTACGTGGAGATGTTGGCAGAGACCTGAGAATATAATGTAATTAGATAAATACAACCAAATCATGACCACACTGTTCCTATAAACCATCTGTACCAAATCACTCTAATAGACTATTAAAAAAAATAAATAAGCCTACATCCAGTACACAGATAACCAGACATCAGATTTGAGAATCTTTCTCTAGAGATAACTGAACAGCCCCAAATAAAACAACTATAAGTAATAAAAACTGGCAACCCTCAAGCCTGTTCACAGCCTCACCAACCAATAAAGAAGTCCACAAGCTGACGAATTGTTCTATGCACAATCAGGGTTTTAATACCTCAAGTTGAAACAAAAAATAATCCCAAGGGCTGACCAGACATTTAAGGAAAGTTTCCAATATGAAAAAGAAACCAAAACAAGCTGAAAAATAATACAAATGGACGAAAAAGCACAGGATAGAAGAAAACTTAAAAACTGAAATAACCAAACAGTAATTCATTAATATCCTCAGAGTTAAGATACTTTAACACGCGACATCATCATCATGGTACAAAAGGGAAATCCAAAGAGCAAAGAAAAAACAGTCTCACTAGATGGGTGAAAGATGAAGTCAAGTATATTCCCGAGAAAGTAAAACAAGGACAGAGATAGAGATGGACAATATTAGAAAAAAGATAAGAATATTAGAAGAGCAATTCAGGAAGTTCTACGTCCAAATAACAGTAGTTCCCGAAAGACCAGACAAAAAAACAGGGAAGACATTAACAAAAAACAATATAAAAAAATTCCTCAGGGCTAAATTATGTGTGTGATCAGCTAATTAAAAGGAACTGCTCAGTAAAATGAGTGAAAAAGGAGTTAAATCAGGCCCAATAGGAAATTTCAAAATAGCAGAGATAAAGAACTTCTAAAAGCTTCTACAGGTTGTAGGAAATAGGGGGATATGTACTGCAATGGCATCCAGCTTCTTTCAAGCAACATTAGAAGCTGGAAGAAAGTAGAACTATTCTGAGGGAAATGATTTCTAACTAATAGTATATACAATCAATCAATCAATCAAGTATGAAAGATAAGAACATTTTCAGACATTTATTCCTCAAAAATTTTACCTTCCAAGCAACCTTTCTTAGGAAGCTACTGGAGAAGTCCTTCATCAAATCAAGGAAATACATCAAAAAAGACACGAATGAGAGGTTACAGAGAAGACAAAGGAAGGAAGTCTCCAGGATTACATTTGTGGAGAAGGCCTTCAAGAGCAACCAGTCCACAATGGAACAGAACAGTGTTTCAAAACTTTTATTTCACTCTCTCTCTCCATGAACCATTTTAGACATTTTCCTAATTGGCTTCCCCACAAAGAATATTTTTCAGTAATTCTACAGATACACTGTGTATCCACTTACGTACTGTGGTCCTTTGGAGAGCCAAACCATTGTGATATCTAAGATTTTTTTCACACCCCAAGAACCAAATTTTCAACCCACTAAGGGATGGTATCATTCCCCATTGAGAAAGCATGGAATAGAAAGAAAACTAGGGGGAAAGGAGGAAGGGGAGTAATTAAGCTAAATCTTCATCAATTATAATGAGAAGCCAATAAATAAAAACTTTAAGTCTTAAATAGCCATATAAAATTATTACTTAGAAACACAAAATACCAGAGGAAACCACTTGGTGGGACAGGGATACAGAGAGCAGATTATTGTTGTCTGTTCCTTGGAAGTCTTTTTAGCATCATGTCTCGGCGCACATATTATTTTGATAAATTAAATTTTTTTAAAAGTAAAAGTTATTATGGGCTTTGGAATTCAGGAAGACATTTGCAGTATAAAAAATATATATATTTTTAAAAATATGATAATTTTCTGGGCCCCCTAAGCACTTTGGCATATTGGATATGCCTATCTCTATTACAATCTATTGTATTTTAAGGTCTTGGAAATTAGAATGTATCATAATTATTGACCAGATTACAAAGTTATATGTAGCACATCTTCCTTATCTCTGTATCTCAATGCAAAGTATACAGTAGGAAATCAATATATACTTGTTGACTGAGTAACAAAAATGTTAAAGTCCCTATAAAACAGAATCATAGGATTAAAGGTCTAGGAGAGGCCTTAATAAATAATCTAGCCAAATTCTCCTGTTTTCAGAGAATAAAACTATCTGGATAAATGGTCTATTCAAGTTATCCAATTAACTCACGGCTACGATTTTATAAAAACGTGGACACTCTGGCACCTGACTCATTGCCCTTTACACTTCAACATGAATTTTCCATTGATGACAGAAATAGTTCAAATTCCATCACTTTATCCCAGAAAAAATACATTTTGCCTCATGTTGAAAATATGTTATGCCAGGAACTGCTTAAAATATGTATCCTGAAATGGATTCGTTTAATTTGTAAAGATAACCATAATATTCTAAACTTTTTATCAAATTAATTTACCTTGCTGGAATTAAAATAACATAGGGAGAAAAAAAATTATGAACATTTAAACAAAATAAATCTACAAATATTCCTAACTATACAAGTGCAACCAACTTCGTGATCTAAAACATACCACTCTCATATGTGGAATCTAAAAAACAAAAACAAAAACAAAAACAAACAAACAAACAAAAACAAAGCGTAAATACAGGACAGAAATAGACTCACAGACAGAGAATACAGACTTGTGGTTACCAGGGGGGTGGAGGGTGGGAAGGGATAGACTGGGATTTCAGAATTGTAGAATAGATAAACAAGATTACACTGTATAGCACAGGGAAATAAACACAAAATGTTATGATAACTCACAGAGAAAAAAATGTGACAATGAGTGTGTTTATGTCCATGAATGACTGAAAAATTGTGCTGAACACTGGAATTTGACACAACATTGTAAAATGATTATAAATCAATAAAAAATGTTAAAAAATAAATAAATAAAAATAAAAAATAAAACATGCCACTTAAGTTCTCTCTGTATATTTGGGAAAATCTTTAAATAAGCAATTAGGAGGCATTAACATAACAGGTTATATATTATACTGACCTAAAGATTATTTTATTAGGATGCTGAAATATCCTAATTAAACGATGTACTTTTAATCTTGCCCTCTAAAAATCTATCCCACGTCCCTTAAGTTTTTTTCACACTGGAAAAGAGTCACACCAAATACTGCTAATTCACTTTACATAAAATAAATTTTACCTATCAATCTTATTACGAAAACATTTACCATTCAAATCAGATTAAGATTAAATATTTATTTAGATATTATAAACACTTCCTCCACGTAACACTAAGCAAGATAAAAAATACAATAAACTTAATATTTTTCATATAATCATAGTATTACTTTTGTCACAAAAGAATATGTTGTTTTATTTACAGGGAATAAACAAAGAGTCAAAGTTCCTGCCATCATGGAGCTTATATTAATTTTACAATTAGAACTACAAAAACATTTTCATTATGAAAAAGTAAAATGAAATCACTTAATTTATAGTCATTTGAATGGCTGTCTGCTTACTTGATTGTAACTTCCATAAAAGCAAGGACTGTTTTTTTTCAACACTGTATTCCCAGGCTCCAGCAGTCAGCAAGCAGTTCAGTGTTTGTTGAATGACTTCCAAGTTACAGAATTACCTTTCCTAACAAAATAAAACCTCATTTAAAAAATAATAATAAACCTTATCACATACCACTGATGTTGAGGTCATAATCTCCCGCTGTAATCACATTAGCTACTAATCCTTCTGCAGGTTGACTGCCAGAAACAACGTCATTCAAAAGCTTCCGAATGGCTCCAGGCTGAGGTGGCTGGGTGATAATGTTGCTCACCACTATCTTCAAATTTTTAATAACGTGAAGCTGATTATTAGGATCTCTCATATGAACTTTAAAAAAAGAAAAAAAGAACTTGAAATTAATCCTACACAAAGCATAACAAGCCACTATTACAACAATTTAAAAATTGAGTTAATGTTTCACAAACAAAAAGGATGCCCAATTTGGAAATCAGAAATTCCAAGTGGAACAGTTTTCCAGAACACAACCGACTTACAACATTCCATTATATTCCAAAAGGGCTAGCTAGACAGTCTAACCTTCCCCTCCCTCAGTGCTAGTGCTCAGAAGTATACTCTCTTCCTAGTCCTTTCTTTCCTCTTATCTTTGGGGTTGCCAGGGACCATCCATACAAAATCTCTAATTCTCATCTCACCCTTAGGCTGGTCCAGGACAGTGTGAGGTCCATGATATCAACACTGAAAACAGTGAAAGGGAAGAAAGAAGAATTACATGCTGCGTGCAGGCTCCCTCTGCTTCCCCAGTCGTGATGCCTGCATTCTCAGCCCCTCTTCTACTATCATAAAAATCAATGCCCACTCTGGTGCAGGATGTTGATAGTTGGAGGGGGGAGGCTGTGCACATGTTGGAACAGGAGGTATATGAGAACTCTCTGTACTTTCTGCTCAATTTTGCTGTGAACCTAAAACTGCTCTAAAAAATAAAGTGTATTTAAAAGAAAAAAAATATCAATGCCCAGATCCCTTCTCCTAACCCATGCCTCCTGCCTCTACCCTGCTACAGGCCTTGTCTCAGTCTGTGAGTTATAGCCAGTAGTTCAGAGCTTCAGGCCAGGGAACAGGTTCTCAGGCTACTGTAGCAACAATGCCACAGTGCATAGTAGGCAACGTGAACTTATTTCTTCATATAAATATAATCAGACAAGATGATGAGTTTCCATGGTAGTATTAGAAGCAGTCCATTGTACTGATTAAGGACCCAACTTCTGAAATTCTTCTTCAGACTTTATTTAAAATCCCAACCCACCACTTATTAAAAACTTTTAAACTTTTCTGTGCCTCAATTTCTTCATCTATAATATATGAAAAAAATAACCTACTTCCTAGTTATTTTAAGGGTTTAGGTGAGATACTGTTAGAAGACACAGTAAGTGCAAAGCACTTAGCACGTGCCTGACACGTACAGTTAAGTGCTCAAGAAGTGATGGAGGTGGCATGTACAACATACTCTATTTCAAGTACATCATGGATCATCGTATACAATTATGAGACAATTCTGGAAAACTGACTTTGGGTACCTACCCTTTAAAAATACGACATTTGTCCCCCAATGGAAAATGCTTTACACCAAACTTTTAAGTTCAGGGATGCTTATGATTCAAATAAAGTTACATTTGTTAAAAGCTGTCTTCCTTAATTTCCTGCGTATTCTCTCTGTTGACTTCTAAATTTCTAATTTAAAAACATGAGACAAAAATCTTTTAAAAATACTACATGTAGCATGAATATGTGCAGTTGTACTGTAAATCTAAATATATGTACAGAAAGTATACATGCAAATTCCATTATAATGGTTACCTACAATGACGGAAGGAAAAAAATGGGACTAAAGAAGGGTGAAAAGGTGATTTCAACTCTATGTTTCTTCTTAAAGGAAAATAAAAGTCACCAAGCAAACATGCCAAGATTTGTTGGCTCTGGGTAAAGGGGAGCTGGATGTGTCTTGTTTTCTCCGCATTCGTCTATAATTGTTTACTTAAGTAATTTAGAAAACATAAACACATACAGGCCTCTCCCCCTAATTAAACTTCTCAGCTGGTCTATGAAACAGGGAAACCAAAAAACAGGAAAATACTATGGTACATTTCTGATATTTTTAGAAACATATTGCACAAGCAGTTTCCCTAAAGTTGATCCATAATTGCCAAACAACATAAGCAGCAGTGCTGTATTAAATCTCTCTCAAAATTTTAAATTGGTTTAGTGTTCTTAAGCATTAATACAAAAAGGTTATTCTAGTTGTGCCCTATATTCAGAATGGGTTTATCAGTTACTGGGTTATTTAGTCCTTAGGTAATCCTACTAATAATCCAGAAATGAGTTAGGTGTGGCAGCTAGCCTCTGAAATGACAGCTAATGATCCCGGTACTTACTGGTACACACTCCTGTGCAGACCCCTCCTCCACCCCAGGATTGGTATGTGTGACCAATGGAACACAGCATGAGCAACGGTATACTACTTCTGAGATAAGGTTATAAAAGAGTACGGCTTTCATACTGGGTTCTCTGATCGCTCTTGGGAGAATTTAACTACCAGGTCATGGAGACACTCTGGGAACCTACGGAGAGGCCCACGGAGAGGAAAGAATTGAGGTCTCAGGCCAACATCCAGTGAGGAAGTGAGATTTGCCAACAACCACAGTAGTGAGCTTGGAAGAGAACCCTCCAGCCCTAGATGGCTACACCCCTACAGACAGCTCCACCACAAGCTCAAGGGCTAAGCCACTCCCAGGTTCCTGAGAAACAGAGAGAGAACAAACACCTCGGGTTTAAGGTGCTAAATTCTGGGGTAGTTTGGTAAACAGATTAGCAATACACTGGAGTATCACAAAACCAACTTAATAGAGAGAAAAGTAAGAGCTAAGAATAATTCAGAGAAATGCTCTTAAATCACACACACAAAATCCAAAAGCTTCAGAACTAATTATACGGAAGCTTCATTAAGATTAGTTCATAAAAGGTGACTTTATATATCTTATAACATCTCAACTTCAAAATGAAATTCACTTCTTCTGTAGGTTACTATATAAATACAGTTTCTTGAATACTATTTTACAAAGTAACATTTCCCAGTATGTGATGCTCACAGAATACTGGTTGCTCAAGACAGTTAAGAGTTGTTTCCGAAAAATCAATTCCATGTTCAAATAAATTTGGGAAATACTGGATTTTTTAAAAGGTCTCTTTACAGCAGGTGTTCCCAGAGTCGTAATGTGTCAAATGACACTGTAATTCTTCCAAACAGGGGCTATATTAAACAAACTTATTTGACCACAAATTTTTTTCACAGTACATATAATACAACTGGTATTCTGTGGAATATATTTTGAAAAATAAAATGATTATCTTTTAGCACACAAAACTGTATATTTAAAAAAAACTCAGTTGTTTATAAACCACACAATTCTTCCTCCCCCCCAATAGAAAATTACCTCTAAGGTTTTTAGTATCTATTATGTGTTGAAATGGTAACATTTTGGAAATACTGAATTAAATAAGATAGATTATTTAAACTACTTTCACTCATTTCTTTTCACCTTTCTTACAACATGACTACCAAGTAACCTAAAGTTATTTATGTGACTACTGGACTGCACTGCTCCCTTGTGTGAATAAGTGATTCTAAATACTGGCAGGAGATAAGGTGACTTAAGAACACGTTGAGTCACATTGCGTTTTTAAATCTTTCTCACCTATAAGACTGTGGACAAGGTGACATCCCTATGCCTCAACGTCCTCAAATTTAAAATAGTGTTAACATTATCTACCTCACAGGATTCAAACACTAAAAAAGAAAAGCTACATAAGCAGGTATCAGGTATGAGCATCATTATTCTTTATTATGTTAATTATCATGTTAATGTTAATCATTATGTTAATAACAAGCAAGAAAGCACACAGTTCAAAGTCAAACTGGCCCTCACCTGTTTTGTTTTTTTAATAATTTAAGAATGTAGGGCACATGGTTGTTTTTGTTGACTTAATACAACGGGAGGAGATGAGACTGATGGCTAAGGTACAGGCTGAAGAAAATCCAAGAGTTTCCAAACTTTGGTTTTTTTGATAGCTCCCTCTCTCCTTTAAACACAAAAGTGGACTTATAATTGAGCTATTCTCCCAAAGAATACACATCTATAGCAATATAAACACATAAATTTATGGTACAGTATTGTTTTTTGTGGAGAAGTCATCATAGCCAAGTAAGCATCATGGTCGTCCACTTGACACAACTTTATTATAGAACCTTTTATTTTATACAGACTTAACAAGGAACTTTACCTATACTTTTCTATGTTCTGTCTGCAAAGTACAGGTAAAGATATTGGTTAAATCACGCCTGAAGTATTCCGCTTACTTTTCCCTAGTAAATAATCTAAAGCTGGAGAAAACAGGTAGCTCTTCAATAAAAGACATTACCCCATGGATTTAAACTTTTATCCCCAAAAAACACACTTCAGGACTTTTCTATCCCTATAAATCTAGGTAACTCCAACTATCTCAATTAAATTAACTACAACTTGTTCTTACTTCCTCGTCCCCCAGGCCAAAAAAGGCTGCGGCAAGTTTCATTACTTTTATAATACTTTTTATTTTCTTGAGAGGTTAAGTAAAATACTGGATAACTAAGAAAATTCTCAAAAGATAAAAAATTTCTAAAGTTTTTTAAAAAGTTTAAACTCTCAAAAGAAAAAAAGTAAAAGCGCCTCACTGCTAATGAATGTAATGTTCAAGACAAGTTTGAAAGCCCAGTTTAACTCCCAGGGGAGGACAATTCGTCTTCTTTACTAAGACCTCGTGGTCTAAGAGGCAGCATCTTCTTACCCTCACCTGCCTTGCCACTTTCTAATTCCCTCTCTATGGCCGCTAAGAAGTCTCAATACCCTTCTCTGGGGCTCACGTTTTTTACACTAATTACCCAACAGCCTGGCTTGTCCCGTGAGTGCCTAGAAAAACTGGAGGCTAGGACCACGCAGTCTTGACATCCTCTCTCATGGCCCCTCCTCCTGTGGCCACCGGAGACAACGCGGGGCCCCAGACCGACGCCACTCCACCGGCTCCGAGATGTAAACATCGTCCTTCTCTTCCCTGCCCGCCCCCAACTTCCCTCTCTCGGCCCGGGCTTTGCGGCAGCTCAGAGAAAAAGGGAGGAGACCACATACCCTCGGAAGTGAGGCGAGAGAAGGGCTTAAGCAACTCCGCGAAGCTAAGGTGATTGAGACGAGTGAGCCGCTCAGCTTCGTCGCTACACAGCGCGGCGACACAGGGGACGAAGGAGTCCGGAATGAGCTCCTGCACTGACTGTACACACTGGGCCATCACCGCGGGAGAGGCAGCGGCGGCGCACGCCGTCCGGCCCACTCTCAGAGGCTGATCCTGCGGCTGCAGCAGCTACTGCCGCCGCCCGCCGGCCTGGCCCGGCCGGGCGGGGCCCCGCACTGAAGCCTTGAGACCAATAGAAGGAACAGACGCCGCCGCCTCGGCTCCAAGGGCACCCGCCACCGACCCCTCCCCGTCACCGCCGCTCCTCAGCGCTCGCCCCGGCGTCCTCGCATTCCACCCTGATAGGTGGAGACGCCGACAATCGCCAGTTAATCCTCTCGACGGCAAAGCCTTGGTCACTGCCCGACCGGAACCGCCATGTTGAGGCCGAACCCTGACCCACCGGCGTACTTATCCCGGCAGCCCCCGCGCTCGTCCCTCACGTGACGGTGTTAAAGGAGGCGATAGGGGCGGGGGAAGAGAGCCGAGAAGAGGGAAGTGAAGAGCTACGGAGGCCGGTCGGGAGGCTGGAGCCGGAAGTGCGACGGGTGGGCCCTGCTGGGCGTGGCTAGGGCGGGGCTAGCAGCATGGTGGGCGGAGCCAGGAGGGGAGGCTCGCGATGATTGGCTTGGTTCTCACGCACGTACTTGGCAAAGCCCGGCGAGGTGCGACTGGGAAAACCGCAGGGCGACGTTGGTGGTCCGTGCTGTCACAGTGATAGAGGCGTCTGCTTGCCTTTCACGCCGAATGGGCCCGTTGGAGCCCTAGAGGCCTCCCTGGAAACGGTGGGCAAACGATGTGGCTGTTTGCGCTGCTTCCTGCCCGCTCGCCCTGCCCTTCCCACGCTCTGGTGGAGCGTCTCAGGGCACCTGCTCACCGGAGAGAGCGTGCTGCCCGCCCGGTGTTTGGGGGCTTCGCTGGAGCCGGCCTAAACAGGCCAGGTATCGTTTGAACACAACAGTGCTTTTAGAAAGCTTTTAGAAAGGACTGCCACGAGTGTAGACCGAACCAGTGTGCAGAAATGTGCTGTGGGCGCTGCAGTTAACTCAAGTGTAAGAGAAAGTCCTGCGCTGCTGCATTCTTGTTGGTCTCACGGAAAGGGTGTGCCTGCAAACATCCGACCCGTTCATCAGCAGCCGCTTCCTTTTTTACGCTCTGCTTTACAGTGATGGAAGGGCGAGAAGCCAGTAATTATGTACCGAAGGGAGGCCTGAGCTGGCTTCTGTTCCTGACTTAATTTTTATAGATTTTTTCCTCTAAATATGTAGAAGTGAATGAAAGAAATTTTACTATAATGTCATTCAGCTGACTGGATTCCTTCAGAATTATATGCCAGAAATATAAGGCAAGGAAAAATGCAACGCTGTATCATGATTTTATGGTCTTTGACTTAAAGGAGGCTTCCCCAGCAGCATTATTGCAAATTGTCGGATTGTTTGGCACCCTGAAGTTTCTACCATGGTAAGAATTTATGACAGGTATGTCTCCTGTAAATTGAAAAATGGGAGGTAGGAAAGGACAATAGGGCATAATGACATGACAGCTTAGCCACAGATCAATCTAGAAAAGATAACAAGTTGAGGATCTAGAAATTCATTTCCTTAAAACTATCTGTGCTTGAGGACCTCTTGGAAATTCTTCTTTTATCCCCAGGGATACACATTCCCTTTTGAATACCTCTAATATATCCCTTACTCTTTATAATGTAAGAATCTCATACAACTGAATATGACTCAAATTACAAGATGTGTTTTTTGGTAACAGGTCTTCTTAATGCAAGTGTACTACTTTATTTGGTACTCAAAGGTTAGAAAGGCAATTTATTTTTTACGCTGAGGATAAAACTAGCTGTATTAGATTCTTTGAGAAGGACTTTCAAGGGCAATTTAGCCTAAATGGATTTTTGGAGATATAATTCACATACCATAAAATTCATCCCTTTAAAGTGTACAGTTCAGTGGGTTTTAGTATATTCAGAAAGTTGCACAATCATTACTACTATTTCCAGAACATTTTCATCACCTCAAAAAAAAACCCTGGTACCTACTAGCAGTCACTCTTCGTCCCGATACCCGCTCTAGCTCCTGGTAGTCACTAATCTGCTTCCTGTCTCTATGGATTTACCTATTCTGGAATTTCATATAAATGGAATAATACAATATATGACATTTTGTGTCTGATTTCTTTCACTTAACATAATGTTCAAGGTCCATCCTTTATCATAGCATGAATCAATAGTTCATTTCTTTTTATGACTGGGCCTAAATGGATTTTTGTCTTATGCATTGATTTTACAATCTCCATAGCTACACATTGTGTTTCCAGTGAGTGACTTCACTGTAAAAATCTATTTTTCTAGTCTATCCTAAACAAATAACATGTTCATCTTCTGAGGTTTTGTCCTCCCCTGAAGATTAAAGTCACTGCCACATTTGCTTTTCAGCCTACAGAATGGGGAAAAGAGAATGGGCAGTACATGACTAATGGTTTAAAATCAAATCATAGAAATGGCTTTTGCCAATTTCGCTCACATCCTACTGGTCCCAGTGAGTATCATGGTCACATCTATCTCCAAACGAGACTGGAAAACGTAGACTTGAGAGTTCAGTTGCTAAATGAAGAGGAGAATGAATATGGGATGACAGTCAAGGGTCTCCACCCTACTTTATTAGAAATGAGGTACCCTATAGAGTGTATTTGCCTGGGGTGTAAGAGATCACATATCTTTCATTTCTCTGACTCCTTGGGACATTGGTCCTCTTTGCATCACATATCCTCTGAACCATTTACTCTGTCCAGGAAAAATGAAGTGCTATGATTGGCCAGGCCTTAGCCATGTGCCCATCCTCAAGGCCAAGAGGATGAGGTCTGCCAGTAAAAGAGAGGAGGCTTGCTAACAAAATAATAACAGTAATGCAAGCAACTAAGGACCTCTTTTCCAAGTACCAAAGATGAGACCCAGCTTCTTTCTCTCCCCAAAATCAAAGAATCCCATAAAACCTATGCTATGTCAATAGGCTTATATTATGAAATACTGTGTTATCAAATGTTCATGGATTGTTTTATTTTGCATGTATAATATTGCCAGTCTCTTCTGATGTCTGATGTGGTCACATTGAGAGAACACGGACACTAAAGTCAGAGAGGCCTGGGTTCAAAAGTAGCTTGACCACTTGTGAATAAAAATAACATCACCATTATTGATCACGATATGGTAAGCATGGCACATTATATATATTGTCACAAAATTCTTATACAAACCCTGAGAAGCACTTGTGTCACCAGTTTTCAAATGTGGCACCTGATGCACAGAGCAGTTAATTAACTTGCCCAAAGACAATCAGCACTGGAGCAGAACCAGCTCAGTTCTTAACCCTAGAGGTTTGATCACTGGGATAACTTGCTTTTCCACTTATGTCCTTGCTTTGAAAGCATCTACAGAAATTTTGGCTTGCAATTTTAGCAAAAAATATGTAACTCTTAACAAGTTGCTTATCTTTTCGGAGCCTTGCATTCTCATCTATAAGCTTATGAAGTTGTAACTAGAAGATTTATTCATTTCAATGTGAAGATCTGAGTCTGTAATTCTTTCCACTATTATTCAATTTCACCATGTCAACAGTAGATGGTGCTATTGAGTATTGGCTTCAAAAGCCAACTGAAAAACGGTTCTGATTCCTAAGTGCATGGATCTCACATAGGAGATACCTACCTGCACATCAGAGCACCGGAGGTCAGGGGATGCTGAGAAACTTTGTACAGTAAAAATGTCCTACATTTATGTGTTATCTAAGAAATATGAATGTATATACAAAACAGAAACAAGACTCACAGACATAGAAAATAAACTTACGGTCACCAAAAGGGGAGAGAGAGGGAAGGAAGGACAAATTAGAGGTATGGGATTAACAGATACAAAATACTATACATAAAACAGATAAGCAACAAGGATTTACTGTATAGCACAGGGAATTATTTTCAATATCTTGTAATAACCTATAATGGAATATGATCTGCAAAAATGCTGAATCACTGTACTGTACACCTGAAACTAACACAATATTGATTTACATTATTGTAAATCAATTGTATGTCAACTTTTTAGAAAAACATTTCTTAAGATCAAAGATTTTATGTTGTGCTACTTTAAAACATGAAAAAAAGAAAGGTTTAAATATATAATCCACATAGTGGCCCACACTTTTTATTTTGTTTGCTGTACTAGATGTTTTAAGTCAATTTATTATCATTAAAATTCTGACTAAAACATATGGCATCCATTTCCTGGCTGTTTTAAGGATGAATCATAGCCACAGTTTTGTACTTGAATGCTCATAATTCTATTTTATACTAGTTTTAAGCATTTAGGCTCCATATAAATCCTCCTCTAACTTAATCAGCAGCAGGTAAAAATCTTTTATACATGTTTTCTCCTTTGTGCTTCTAAGATAGGGAATAATATTAGTGCTTCATTTTAAATTACATATAAATACTTCCAAAAACAACTTTGGATATGAAAATTGTAGATGGAAGGGAGTCATGGGTAGGAATACTGAACATCTCAACTCCAGACAATTCTATAAACATTTTAATCCTCAAGATTTAGGCTAAAAATAAATACACTATTACATGCAATATTGTAGATTGGTTGCATAAGACCCATGACTTTCCATTTAGGAAAAATTATAACATCTTTTTTTTTTTTTTTTGACAGAGTTCCTGGGGCTTGAACTCAGGATCTCATGCATGCTAAGCATATGCTCTACCACTGAGCTATACCCACCCCCTTACAACACCATATTATATGTGAGGCAACAGTCGTAGAGAGGTAAAATCATTTCCCCAAGGTTATAATACCTAGTTAGGCACAGAGCTAGGAGAAGCTTCCCAGTTTCCTGACTTTCAGTCTCAAGCACTTTTCATTATATTCCCTCAGTTTATATATTAACTCAAATTTGTTTTTACTTATTTGTCCCTCCTTATTTCAGAAATTATTTAATGCAGCAGATATTATTTTAATGAATATTTCTTTATAAATGTTTTTATTTCTAATACATTAAAAATGATTGTGTCTACATAAAAATGAAAGAAACAGTTACAACTGCTAAGCAGTCCCCCAAAGCCATGTACTTTTTTACCTAACTTGCTATACAAGTTCAAAAAACATATGCAGTTTGAAAGAAATTAAAGAGGACCTTAACACATGGAATGACATATAATGTTCATGGATGGGAAGACTTAATATCATTAAGATGGCAACACTCCCCAAATTGGTCTGTAGATTCATATCAAAATACCAACTGGCTTCTTTGCAGAAATTGACAAGCCAATACTAAAGTATAAGTCTAAATTGAAGGGATCCAGAAGAGTCAAAACAATCTTAAAAAAAAATAAACAAACACAAAGTTGGAGGACTCAAAGTAGCTAGTTTCAAACTTACCATAAAGCTGCAGTAACTGAGACAGTGTGTTACTGGCCTAAGGAAAGACATAGATAAATAGAATGCAATTGAGAGTCCCAGAATAAACCCTTACATTTAAGGGCAATTGATTTTTTTAAAGGATACTAAGACAATTAGAAGAAAATAAAATAGTCTTTTCCAACAAACAGTACTAGGTCAACTGGTTACACATGTAAAAAAATGAAATTGGACCCCTACCATAGACACAAAAATTAACTCAAATGTAATCAAAGACCTAAATGTAAGTTCTAAAAAGATAAAACTCTTAAGAAGAAAACATAGGCGTGAATCTTCATAACCTGGAATTAGGCAATGGTTTCTTAGACATAACAGCAAAAGCACAAGCAAGAACAACAACAAAAAGATAAACGGAACATCACCAAATTTTGAAAACTATGTTTCAAAGGACACTGTTAATAAAGTGAAAAGGCAACCCACAGAATGGGAGAAATTTTTTGCGAATCATGTATCTAATACGATTTGATAAAAATCTGATAACTTATCTGGTAAATCCTGCCAAAAACTGGATTTTAATACCATAAGTGTAGAAGTACAAGGGAAAAAATCTAGTATATGTGAAGAACTATTACAACTCAATAATAAGAAAGACAAATTACCTAATCAAAAATGTGGAACATCTAGTTAACATCCATCACCATACATAGTTACAAAAATTGTTTTTCCTTGTGATGAGAACTCAGTTCTACTCTCTTAGCAACTTTCAAATGTACTAGAGTTACTGTGACCATTTCACAATACATACAAATACTGAATCATTACCTTGTAAATCTGAAACTAGTATACTGTTATATGTCTATTATGGCCCAATAAAAAATAAGTAAAAATAAAAGGAAACTCTTAATCAGATAAAAATTATGTAGCAAACATCCATAATATTATACCTAAAAGTTAAAGGTCAGAATCATTCCTTTTAAAATCAGAATGAGACAAGAATGTCCATTATCACTGTTTCCATTCAGTACTTTTTTAGCTTCCTTACAAAAGCAGCTAGAGAAGAAAGAAATGGAATTTGTAGGATTTTGAAAGGAAGAAACAAAACTTTACTTATTTAGAAATGATACAGTGGGCTAAATATATAGTGCACCTTCATCATATTTATGTGGTTGTCCATGTCCTCTTTAATGGTCCTCCCAAAAGTAGAAGGCAGAACTCATATTTTCAGCTTCTCTTATAGCTGAGACATCATCATTTGACTTGGGCTTTGTCAGTTAGATATACATGTGCCAGAATCCTATCTGAAAGTGACCTATGTGAGGAAACATATTTTTGGAACACTTCCATTTATGCTTTCCTTAGCAGTGGCAGAAGCACAATAAAGATGCCAATTCCACCCAAATTAATCCAGAGGTTCAATGCAATTCCAATCAAAATACCCACAGAGATTTTATGGAATTTGACAAACTAATCCTACAATCCATGGTTAAGAGCAAAGATCTAAGAATAGTTAAGATAATTTTGAAGATGAATAAAAAGGTAATGAGATTGACCCTACCAGCAAGCAAGACTTATTTATAATATGATTATTAAGAAGACAGGAGTAAACAAATGAGCCAATGGAATAGAACAGACAGCTGTGGGATAGACCAACTTGAAACATGAACAAAGCAATTCAGAAAGAGATTTTTCAATAAACGCTGCTTCAATAATTGGTTATCTCTATGGAACGAAAATCCACTTAATTTTCTATGTCATGACATACAAAAAAATCAGGTCAGGTAGAATAAAGATGTAAACAGTAATAGCAAACACACACTTAATGCTTATTATGTGCCTGGTATGGTTTTCAGCATTTTACATATCCCAGTTCATTTAGTCTGTACAAGTGACAGAACGCAACACAATGTGATACAAGTGAGAGAGAGTCATAAACGAGGAAATCTGAAAGACCAATAAACATTTAAGTACTCTCAAAGTTTTTAAACTATAAGCAGAGTTTGTAAGTAGATAGTTCTCAAAAAAAAAAAAAAAGATGCACAAATAGGTAATAAATACATGAAAAGATATTTACCATTATTAACTATCATGGAAATGAAAATTAAAACCATAGTAAAATACCGTTATGGTTATAGTCTAACAGACAAAGAATAACAAATGTGATGAGAATGTGGAGAAGTTTGAAACATCATATAACTGCTGGTCGGAATGTAAAGCGATGCAGCTGGTTTGAAAGACAAGCTGTTTTCCAAACTGAAGCACAGAGCTGCTCAAACTGCTAAACATAGTTACCATATGATCCAGCAATTTTACTCCTCAGAGAAATGAAAACATATATCACAAAAAAAACTTGTACCTGAGTGTTCATAGCAGTCGATTCATAATAGCCAAAAGTGGAAACAATCCAAATGTTCATCAGCTGAAAAATGAATAAGCAAAATGTGGTATAGCCATGAAATAGAATATTATTTGGCAATAACAAGGAATGAAGTACTGGTACACGCTACAACATGGATGAACCTTGAAGACATGCTACATGAAAGAAGCCAGTCACAAAGGACCACATATGACTCTATTTATATAAAACATTTAGAATAGGTACATCTATAGAGACAGAAAATAGATTAGTGTTTGTCTGTGCCCAGGGCAAAGAGGGAGACGGCAGGGGTGGGGAGTTGGGAGGTTATGGCTAAGGGGCGCCAGGTTTCTTTTAGGAGTGATGGAAATATTCTAGTATTGATTTTGATGATGATTCATAGCTTGGTGAATGGCTAAAAGCCATTGAACTATATGCTTTAAATGGGTGAACTGTATGTGAATTATATCTTGAAAAAGCTGTTATGAAAAAACGTATAAATTCAATGTTTTGCAATTTTTAAAAAGTCAGAGATAAGGAAAACTATTACAATTGTGTTATAAGGTTTGATAACAACAAAACCATAAATGAAAAGAAATTCTAGTCATGGTTCTTCCACTGCCTAGTTTTAAGAACTTGGAACTAGTCAGTTGATCTTTCTGGTCTCAGGAATCATCACCTATAGATTAAAGATTGTATGAATGCTGATAACTCATGATTCTGAACAATGGGTCTTAATTTTTAGAATCACAGGCTTCTCTGAGGATTTGATAAACATCAGAAGCATTCTGGTGAAAATCAGAAATAAGGCACTATTAATTACTATTAATATTTAATATTGTTCTGAAAATGTGGGCTAATGAAATAAAAATAAGAAGTATATGTATTGGAAAAGAAAAACAGATTATTATATACACAGAAAGCCCAGACAAATTTACTGAAAAAATTGTGAGAATTAATAAAAGTATTCAAAAAAGTTTTCTAAAATCATAAAATCAACAGCAATGAACAAGAATAATTCAATTAGAAAATATTTTTTTAAAAAGATATCACATTCAAATCCATACTCGAATTAGAAGATTATCTCAATCAGTAAAAATTTCAGCCTGTATATATGACAAAAACAAAACAAACCAAACAAAACTCCTTAAATATTCTTGTCAAAATGCTACAATAATAGATAAGATTGCCGTCAATGGTCAGTTAAATTCCAAATAAGCACTACTTTGGATGTATCCCACAGAATTTGATGTTTGTTTTTCATTTTCATTTGATTCAAAATACTTTCCAAATTCCCTTTGTGACTTATTTCCAAATTCTCTTTGCTATTATTTTATGGATTATTTAGAAGTGTGTTATTTATTTTTCAGATATGTTTCTATTATAGATTTATAATTTAATTCCATTTTGGTCAGAAGGTACTTTATATGATTGAATCATTTAAAATTTATTGAGTTGTTTTAAGGCTCAGAATATGGTCTATCTTGGCAAATGTTCTTTGCACGTTTGAAAAAAATGATGGATTCTGTGGTTGTTGGAAGGATGTTCTCTAAATGTTAATTATGTAGTGTTGATTAATAGTGTTCTTCAAGTCCTCTATATCTTTATCTTGTATTTTCATATTTATCTGTATTAGTTTCTTAGCGCTACTCTAATACATTGCCACAAACTGAGCAGCTTAAAATTTCAACAGAAATTTCTTTTCTGACAGTTTTGGATTGTAGAAGTCCAAAATCAGAATGTCAGCAGGGTCATGCTCCCTTAGAAGACCCTAAGGTCTAGCTTATGGTGGGTACTATCAACCATTAGCATTCCTGAGCTTGTGGCAACTCCAATCTCAACTTGTTGTCACTTGGTCTGCTTCCCTATGTCTCTATGTCCTCAAATCTCTTTCTCTCTCCTTGTAAGGACATCAGACCTTGGATTTAAGGCCCACGATAATCCAGCATGACCTCATCTTAACTTGATTACATCTGCGAAGACCCTATTTTCAAATAAGGTCATATTCATAGGTATAGGGATTACGAATTCAATATATCCTTCTGAGAGATGCAATTCAACCCACAATATGATCCTTATGTCTAGTTGTATACCCTTATATTTATCTTCATAGAAGGATGTATCCTTCTATGTCTTTAGACTAAAATTTTAACTAAGATTTTTGGTGTACTACTATTTAATTATTGAGAGGGAAATATGGAAATGTCTGACCATAATTGTGGATTTGTCTTATTTCTCACTTCAGTTCTATCAGTTTTCGTTTCATGTAATTTGAAGTTCTTTATTAGGTGCATTAACATTTAGTATTACTAAACTCTCTTGGTGTTGATTCCTCTAGTTAAGAGTGTCTACTATTACTACTCCCATTAAGCATAATACTGGAGGACCTAGCTAGAATAATAAAGCAAAAAAAATAAATAAATAAATAAAAAGAAAAAAAAGAGAGAAAAAAGAAAAAGGAAAGAAAAGAAATACATGGTTTATGGATCAGAAAGAAAAATAAATAAATCTCTCATTATTTGGCAGAAGATTATATTCTACATAGAAAATCTATTTTAGTATCATAGAAAAATTATTTATAACAGAAAAAGAGTTCTATAAGTTTTCTAGATAAAAGATAAATATACAAAAAAACCAATTGTGCTATTACATGTTAGTACAATTAGAAATTAGGAAATAGACATTTTAAGAGATACATTTTTCAATAACAGATATTTGAGACTACGGATATAATATTTATATATAATGATACATACAATTGTTTTTAAAACATGAAAGTACTTTGTGATGAAAACTACAAAAATGTTATTGAAAATCTTAGGAATTTAAAAGAATACTTAAGTGGATAGAGAAATACACTTTGTTTATGAACTCAGCACTGTAAAGATGGCAGTTCTTCCCAAATTAATCTGTAAATTCAATTCTAAGGTTAAGAATATAAAAATCACAAAAGAGGAAGTGAGTATATTTTACTACTTCAAAATTTAAAACTATTATTTGGCCAAAAATGTAGTAAAATTCAGAAAACAAAACAACAGGAGGGAAGATTTATCATACATATAACAGAAAACAAATATGTTTTTCATATAAAGAGTTCCTCATAAGGACTTTTTATGAGAAACATATTTGCTTTTTGTTATATTTATGATAAATCTTTCCTTCTTTTTGTTCTTATGCATCTCTCAAATCAGTCCCATTTCTTCTTTCTATCCTCAGTTATCATCTCCCTTTAATGCTTCATTATACCTCACCTCAGTTTTTCAGTGGCCAATTAAATTGCTCTCTCAACTTCAAGTCTTGCCCAGTTCCAGTTTCATTCTCCAAAGTGAACTCTCTGAAATGCATATCTAAACATGTTACTCACTTCCACAAAAATTTTCAGTGATTACCCCTCAGTACATGGCACTTATTAGGATGTATCTTGACTGGGCCTTTGCCCTCCTCCGAGTCTTTTGCTTCTCAAATGTAAAATTTTAACCATATTTGAAACACTTGAATTTTCTTAAATCTAAGAACTCTCTTAAGTTAGAATAGAATTTTAATAGAATTTGCTTAAGGCTTTAGTAACAGAAAAACTGAGACCCACTAAAAATAACTCGAGTACAATGCAAAGGAAAGTAAGTTGTTACCATATAGACTTTTCATAAAATCCAAGGGCAAAAACTGAAATATAACTGGGCTTGATGCAAACAGAAAAAGAAATGTTAGAGCCAAATCTCCTTCCTCAGTCAAGGTTCTTAAAGTCTTTTGCATCTCAGCCTCCTTTTCTCTTATGGAGTTTCTGCTTTTTGCTAAGCCCTTTTCTCTTTCCTCTTCTTCTTCTTCTCCTCCTCTTTGACCTCCTCCTCCTCTTCCCCTTCTTCGTCTCTTTCTTACACACACACACACCCCTTTTCCTCTTTACTCATTTTGCACCATACTTAATATGATCGTCCAAACCCCAATTCCACATGATATAATAAAGTATTCCCTCTGTCTCCCTGTTCAGTTTATTAAAACAGATGGAAGAATTGGTTGTTTTTAGGTGTCCATCCTTGCTTCAGTTAGCTATGGTCATGACAAGCAGTCATGTACTATAAAAAGGATTACATAAAGGGCAGGCAATGAAATCTATATAAAACTTCCTTTTAATCTGCACCACTCTGCATCACCTTCTTTTCACCTGATTAATTCTTATTCTTTCAAAATTCAGCTCAAATTTCACTTTTTCATGAGATAGACTTCTCCAACCTTCAAATCTAACCATAAGATGTCCCTCTATGTGTCTCATAACATAGCTTAATACAGAATCTAACTCATTGTAATATAATCATATTTGTTTTCTCATCTGTTCTCCCATCTAAATTTTGAGTTTTTAGAGAGCAGATACTCAGTAAGCATTCAATTCATCACCCACATAAGATAAATGAGTGAAGGATATAAAGAGATAAATCATAGAAGTTTTATTTGATGGCTTTGTAGATTAATGTCCCACTTTTGAAAAGCAATTTGGTGGCAAGCATCAAGAGCTATGAAAGTTTTTATAGTCCTACATGCACTTGATTTCACTGTGGAGTATTCAGTTCATTCAACAAATATTTATTGACTACTTTTTATAGGTTAGACACTGCTCTAAACTCTAGGATTTAGAACAAGGCCAACAAAGACCTAGGATAATTGTGTCATGACTCAGAAGTTTGAACCATGTGGGCTGCTCTCCATGGTTCTGAACTGTAATAGCCCATTAAGACACAAGTCTAGTTCACTGATATCTCCTGTGTAATCTTATCTCAGAGCTGTGAATCAGAATATAGAAGAGGGAATAATAAGAGAAAATTTAGAAGACAGAGAAAGAGAGATCATTACAAAGGCATAGCCACTTAGAGAATCAGGCAGAAAAAGGAGATTTATTTTAAGATTATTTTCAAATAGTTTCAGCTGCAAAGTTCCACAGTAAAGAAAACACTCAACATAATAAAAAAGACAACATAAGCAAAGGATAAAATATTTGCAAACCGTATTTCCAATAAAGGGTTAATCTCTAAAATATGTAAGGAACTCCTACAACTCAATAGCAAGGAAATTAATAGTTAATAAAATGGGCTAAGGACTTGAATAGATATTTCTGTCCCCAAAATACAAATGATCAACAGGCATATGAAAAAATGCTCAATGTCACAAATCATCGGGGAAATGCATATCAGAACCATAATGAGATCACACCTCACACCTATCAGGATGGCTATTATCAGGAAGACAAAAGACAAATGTTGGCAAGGATATAGAGAAATTGAAACCCTTGTACACTGTTAGTAGGAATGCAAAATGGTGTTGCTAATATGGAAAACAGTACAGAAGTTACTCAAAAAAGTTAAAAATAGAACTACCATATGAACCAACAATCCCACTTCCGGAAGTGTATCCAAAAGAATTAAAATCAGGATCTTGAAGAAGTATTAGCACTCTTCACAATAGCTGTGGAAACAACCGAAATGTCCATTGACAGTTGAATGGATAAAGAAAATGTGGGGTAAACACACAATGAAATGTGATTCAGCCTTAAAAAGAAGGAAATTCTGCCATATGCAAAACATAGCTGAACCATGAGGATATTATGCTAAATGAAATAAGTCAATCACAGAAAGAAAATACTACATGATTCCACTTGCAAGAAGTCTCCAAAAATTCATAGAATCAAAGACTTTAAGATAGGCAGATTTCCTAAACATAACACAGGACACGTATGAAAGAGATTGCTAAATTGGACTTGACTAAAATTTAAATTTCTACTCAACAGATATACTATTAAGGGAGTAAAAATGCAAGTCACAGAATAGGAGATGATATTTACAATATAAATATATGACAAAAAGATTTGTATGCAGAATATATTTGTAATTTCTGCAAATCAATAAGAAAAAGACAGACAATTCAATTTTTAAATAGGAAATGATTTGCACCAGTACTTCACAAAAGAGGACATTCAGATGCGCAATAAGCATGTGAAAGGGTGCTCCCATTCAATTGTCACCTACTGTAATGGCTAAAGTTATCCCATTGCCAATACTCAGTGTTGGCAAAGATACAGAGCAACTGGAACTCTCATATTCTGCTGACGGGAGTTTGGTTGATTCATTCCCATTGGCTCCAGCTGCTCTTTACATTTAGAATCCTCAGAACTGAATGAATCCATTACTGGCTTGCTTACCTAGGCCAGGACCCTCTCAGAAACACAAACAAGTCACATCTCAGTTGTCTAATAAAGCCAAATATACTTCTATGGACCCAGCAATTCCACTCAAATACATATTTAACACATATGCATGTATTTACCCCCCAAAAGATCTGTACAAGACAGTTCATTACAGTTTATTGATAGTAGCTCTAAATGTCTGTTGACACTAGAGTAGGATAGATTAGGATGTATTCGCATAATGGAATACTATGCAAAAAGAATAAACTAATGCTACATGTACAAAGATATACTATAAGATTTATGTAACAAAATACATCAGGCAAAATTAAGCTATAATAACAGATGTCAGAATAGTGGTTAACTTTGGTGGAGAAATATTGATGGGAAAGGGGCGTGAGATAGGCTTCTGGGGTGTTGGTTATGTTCCAGTGGAAAATTGTGCCCTCCCTCACATCTCAGACATTTTCTCCTGCTGGTTAAGTATCTAGAAATCAATGTACTAGCGTTGCTTTCTGCTGATGGGCAGTAGTGACACTGCAAATACAAGTTTTGGCTGATAGTAGCTTAAAATAAACATCTTAATAATGACAATACTTTTAAAACATAAAAATTAAACAGAAATTATGCTGTAACAGTGACATGACAGGAGCGAGGAGTCTTATTTTGGGGGCAAAACACTTCACAGCACTTCCTATCATCTATTTTAAGGGTCAGCGCTGACTGACCCTGGGTAGAAAACCAAGATAATTGTTTGGATAATTTAGTTCTTTCTTCATCCACTTTTCCTGCTGATCCCCCAGTTTCTAAAATGAAACAAAGTAAAACAAAGAACAACCAATTCAGTCACAGTTATTTGAATAGTTCAGAGCAAAGGGCGTTGTTTGGTTTGAATTGTATGGTTTGCTTTCCCCAGTTAATCATTCTACCTTGTCTATGAAAGGGTACTGTCTTAAGGCTGCTGTCATGGAAAAGCAATTGAGTACATTTTCCAGAGGTAAGATGACTCAACTCACTCACTTAAACTCACGTTGGACTTGAACTCATGTTGCGTTTAAAGCCACATCTATAAAAACACCAACGGGTACAAAAGTGTTAATACTCTCTGTGGTCCAAAGTTGGCTTTGTGTATTTATTTACTTTTGTTTGCAGATTATGGTTTACATGTTTGAGCAATGCTCTAGAGGTTATCAGAAGACAGAATGCCTGATACCATCTTCCTCTTTTACATCTCAGGCAAACCCCTTAATCTACATCTACCTAAATTCTCTCATTTTTACATAGACCTAAATTCTCTCACTTTTTAAAATGAAGTTATTTCATTTTACTTATCTGGAAGTTATTATATTTATATTTGTCCACTGATTTGAAATTCTGAAATAGTCAGAAGTATAATTTTTAAAAGATCTAAGATCTAAAATTCCTTTTCTGTACTTCAAAGTACATGGTAAATTTATAGAAACTTTTGCTTGAATTCCTAAAATCTGAGTAGAAATCCTTGAATAATGATAGCTACCACTTAAACGGAGCATTTGTCACAGGGTAGGCACCATTCAGAGTGTTCTATTTGTATTAATTCATTGAAAATTCACAATAATTCTAAGAAATAGGCCCTGTTGTTATTCCCACTGCATAACTAAGTAAAACAAGGCACAGAGAAATTAATTGACTCACCCAAGAAATCTTGTGTAGTCGGTGGTAGAGTTAGAATTTAAACTTGACAGTCAGACTCTGACTCATACTCTTACCTGTTGTGTGCTATACCCTTTCTGTTGCCATGACTCTTTGTAACATCATAACTTATATTTTGACTTTCTCCTTGGTAATACTTGATAAATGGATTTGAACAGAATCCTTAATATTGTATTTGAGAAATAACAGAGTTGGTGTTTTCTGAGAAAAACCACAAGGTATGAAGAATATTGATTGGAAAAATAATACTTAACATTTCTGCTTTAATTTGAGGAATCACTGGCACAAGTCTTAAAACCATATGACCATAAAGTTTATTAGAATAAACCAGAACAAACTTATAAGATACATCCTAGACCTGCTGTTCATATTTTTAAATAATCAAGTCAATGTCCTGGCCAAATTTCCTTCTGAACAATATTCTGCACCACAAAACTAACTCTAACTTCCAAACTACACAGTGGGCCAGGATGTGAAATTGGAGACATGGACTTTGTATTAGTTACTGTAAAAATAAAAGGCCCAGATCATCACTGATACCCACTAAATTCACTGGCCTTACAAAGATATTTGACACTAAACTTGGCAGCCATTAAGCAGGTTTGAGCATCCAAAAATTTCAAGAATATTTTAAAGTGTCTACAGTGTTATATTTGGTCCCATAAAATGTGAAAGAACTTTGAAAAATATGATAGTATTTAAATATAAAGCAGTATTTTTACCATCATTAGAATCTGTAGGCTTCTCTATTCTTCAACATCAATAGATTAAAATCTGAGAGTATACAGTTCTTCTTTCATCCATCTAAATTGCCCTTCTGGAAAGGAAAGGTGACTCAATCTTTTTACGATCTTCTTGCCCGCATCTGTGCATAAACTCAACTGCTTTGCTGAGTTTGCAGTTCTTCTTATCCCCTTCTGCAAAGCTCCACCCTTCCATCATGTCCCTCTCCCCACCCCACCCCCCTTACCCAACATGCATTCATTGACTTTGTCCTGTCATTCACGCCCCCATCCCTCAGTCAGAGCAGTGCATCTGTGACTGATACTTTATAGAGGCACTCTGCCCACACACAGGATGTGATGCCCACGGGATGTGATTTTCCTCCTACTTCTGAAAGTCAGAGAGCACTTCCCGGGATGCTTCTCTGAAAATTGATAACAGGTTTTCTTCCAGAAAATTGCAGGGCAAGCTGAGCTCAATCTATTTTAAGAAAATACCCTTGAAGTTTCAATTTTTTAAAAAGCTGAAAGGTTACATTTCTGGCTCTGTAAGTTCTACATATCTGCAAATTATGTCCTTGAGGTCATCGTGTGAGATATTTTATACTACTTATGCTTGCAAATATACATCAGGAATATGAATGAGATCAGGCACAACTTTGCAGTTAATTTGGAGCTGTGAGAAATACGGTTCCAAAGACCCAAGTTCTGTATCAAATTTTACCAGGAAAAGCTTTTCAAATGTATTAGAGAATTGTGCGGTGTGGCCTAATTCCTTCATCAGATTCTGGGTTTCACATTGACCAAAGGGCAAGAAAGGACATAAAATCAAATATTCAAAATGGATTAAAAGCTACAATATTCCAGCCAAGTGATAGCCTAGCCTCTGTTTGGTTACCTCTGATGATCCAATACCCAAGCAGAAATCTAATCTCCACATCTTAGGCTGAGCTAAAATATGCCTCCTCTGACATCTACCCTCTGTCTGCGTTTTGCTTTCTGGAGAAGTATATACTAAGAATGCTGCCTCCTTTTACATATTTACATATTTGAAGAGAGCCAGCCAGCTACTGTGTGCCCTTATAATCCGCTCTTCTCTGGTCCAAAATAAACACCCTCTTTAGCTTTTCCGTTTGCGGATGGTTTAAGTTACCTCTCCATTTTTCCCTCACTTCTCTGAGAATAATTTCATTTGTCCACGTTCCTCTAAAAATGCAGTGCTTAGAACTGAACACAGTGTCCCAGATGTGATCTGACCAGTACAAAGTACAATGAAACTATTATCTTCCATCATTGAGAGAGTATAATTTTTTTAAGGTCATTTAACAAATAAGAATTTTTTTAAAAACCAAATTTTATGCCTCAAAACATAAAATGGATCAATCGATGAATTACAGGGATAGGTAGATTGATAAATGTGTGATGGAACAAGTTTAGTAGAGTGTTAATTGTAGAACCTAGGTGGTGGAGGGTGGTTTTCACTATACATTTCTTTCCACCTGTCTCTGTTAGGAATTTTTTATAATAAAATATTGGGGAAAAGCCTAAATTGTTACACCTAAATAAATAATATTATATATTATTAAATTTAAAAGAAACAAAACTTTACAATGACTGTCATGTATGTAGCAGGCCGTCCAAGAGTATGTCTGAGTGTTTTTATTAAAGAGCCAGCATGTATTGCTTGTTTGTTTGGTTTTTTATTTTTGTCTGTATATGTGCATGTTTTTAAGAAAACTTGCAGAATATATAGTTAAAAGTTTATGGGACATTTATTATTGTATCCACCGTCTCGGTATACTTGATATTTAATCTTAAAACATAGATATCCCACCCTTTTTAAGGAATAGTTGCATTAGCATCAGTAACCACTTTCATTGAATTCAATTTTAAATCAGACTGTCAGCTGCTCAGAAGTGAGTCTTGCCTGAACAGAATTCCCCTGGATCGGACTCACTCAGGGCATGAATGTAGTCCTTGGCCAGCTGTTGCTGTAAGGTCCAGCACTTACTGATATCACAGCTCTTCTCCCAGGGAACAAAGAGGGCTGTTATTTAGGGAAGCCTCCCAAACAGGAAACTGGCATGATCTATTTTCTCACGTAAATATGAGTCATGCATTTATTTTTCTGAGCAGAGTAGTTGTTTCTGTGAAATGAAGAAAATGTTTTCTGTAGTAATGGTAGTGATCACAGAAAAGAAATGCCCTTATCAAAATGCACTTGGGCCAAGATCAGACAGAGTTGGGAATCACCATGCTGTCCAGCAGGTGATGGCTGGGAACAGGATGTAAAAATTATTTGTTCACCATCACATCTCCAGCCTTTGATACAATACTTGACGAGAAACAGACCCTCAAAAACTTGGAAAGTAAGTCAGAAAAGGAGGACGGGAGGAAAATGCTGGAGGGAAGAAGTTTCAGGATTACTGTAAAGATCAAAAACGCCAGATTAAACCTGAAACACTGTTGCAGGATGGGATCTCCAAAATCAGTGTACAACCTCTTTATCTTAGACATGGCAACGAGATAATTTATCCAAGGTTGCAACATCTCAGTCCAGTTAATTACTGAGTCATTCCTAGATAGGACTCCAAACTCTTAATTCAGAGCTCTTTATGTAACAGTAGTGGAGCTGCAGAAGGAATTACCAAGGGAAGGCCCCGGGATCTCAAGCTCTGTGCCCTAGATTAGTTACATAAGCATGCCCAATTGGAGGATGCTTGAGAAGAGGTCTTAGCCACAGACCTGGAAGAAACCCTGGGATTTAAACGTGTAATCAAAAGCAAGACACAGTAAAGCAATTTGATCCTGAGTACAATGCTGAGACTGAGCAAACTGACTTAGGTTGTTATTTCCTTACTGCCAGGGGCCCACACCTCTGTCCACACACACCAGAGTCCCCTCTTTATGATTGTCCGGGTTAGACTGAGGTAGCTCAAACTTGGGGACAGAAGTTAGCGCTCTCAGAGATGATAACTTGTCAGTAGAAATCAGAGACCATGACAGCGTGGATGAAAACTACCAACAACTGTGCAGGAGGATGCTAACAGATGTTATCCCTGACATACTGAAAAAAAAGAAGTTCTGTAGCCCATCTTTGGAATATGTTTAAACAGGTTTATTCACTGCAGGATTCACAGGGCTTTTAAAATATAAATACGAGTTTTGAATCTCTAAAGGGCAAACTGGTTCTCAGACTTTGCCAAACTTATTTGTCCATTCTTAAATTAATTAAACAAGGAGGCCGTTAGACAGGTGGATCTAATGCCCCGTCTGCCTACTGAGCAAACTGAAATCTAAACCTGTAAAAGCCTCAAAGTTAGGAAATTGAAACCTAAGGACAGTCATCTACAAACAGCCACCTAGGCTTTAAGCTACAGCCAATCAAATAATTTCCTTTGTCTGCTTCTGTACTTTCTCTGTAGAACTCTTTCCCTGGCTCCTTTTGGCCGGGCACTCTTTACCTCTTCCGGTTTGGGGCATCCCTGTCCCAACCGGTTTTTGCTCAAATAAACCCTTCAAATTTTTAACAGACCTCAGTTTAGCCTTTAACACAACAAACCTCTTACATTTTATTTTCTTAAGACTTAAAGGATTTATTTTTCCAAGGAGTACACTTGAGGACAATGGTTTTCAAATTTATTTTTGCTATGACTTTAGCTAGGGACGTATTTCATATATGAAACCAGTATACACATACTTGTAAATGTAAAACTGAAACAAGTGTTTCATAAGACAATACTTACCTTTTTTTATATGTGCTGCACATCTTTTCTATTCTATTTTTCTTTCTTTTTAACATGTGCTAGGTTTTTAAACCCACTAAATTGATTTCACAATCTACCCATAGGTCACAACCTGAAGTTGAAAAAACTGCTCTAGCAAATTCTGGAGTATGATTTAGCAATTTCTCCTCCCCTGTACCCTCTAATGTTCCTTTAACCTGTGAACTGTGCAATATTATTGACTAAACCTAGGATCTACCGAGGATGAATCCAAATAATAGAAGAGGAACCACAACTACATTACATTCTAACACTGTGGATATGCTGTGAACAAGGATGAGGTACTGATTTGCAACAATTTATAAAATCTCTTGTTCAATGAATAAAGCAAGATGTACAGTGTTGTATAAAGTACGCTCCCATTTGTATGATAGGGGCGTTATATATACATTTATATGGCCTGTATACATAGAGTATTTCTGGAGTATAAACTGGCCACAGTGGTGTGTCATTGGTTGGGGTTACTGTGGGAGGGACATTTATTTTTCACTGTTTCCTTTTAATATTGTTTTAATACATATTACTTTCTCAAAAATAATAATATACTATTAGATAAATAAGCATATTTTATGAGAGATGGGAAAATCTGAAAAACAAAAGGACTTTGAGTATTTGCTTTTTGTAGGTCACAGCTAGTGATGAGGTCTGGGTTCAAATCTTGAAGACATGTACGTGCCATAGTGATTGTAATCCTGACCTTATTAATGAGAACTGTCTCTGCCTAGGGTGCGCATTCTTTATTCTACATCTTCCTCAATATATGGCTTTTTTTTTAAAACACAGGAAGAGAGGTCCAAATATATTTTCTCAGGATGGTGCAGGTTTTTCTGTTTTGCCTGCAGTGAGGGTAGAAGCACCAGCAGCAGAGAAAACAAGAGAAACTGACAAGAGGAATATGCCCGGGGAGGGGCAGGGCTCCAGAGGAGAAAGCAGAAGGGGGCTATACTTTGGATAATTCAAGAGGGACAACAGCAGTGGTTTTCGAACTTTAATATCCATAAGAATCACCAGGGGTGCTCATTAAAAATTTAGCCTTCTGAGCCCTGCTTGCAGAGATTCTGATTGTGTGTATATAGGGAGGGGGTGATCTTAGGAGTCTTGGAATAGATAAATTCTCCTCTCTGAAGATTCTGGGACAAGGCTCATGTAAAGTGAAGTGTGAAAATCCCTTGAGAAAGAAACATAGGCACAAAAGACAATACAAAAATAATAAAAAAAAAAAAAACCCAAAGATCATTTCTGCTATGCCTATCTCTGACACAGAACTGATATAAAAAAGTTCTGTTTTTAACCTCTAAAGCAGATTTTCTTAAATTAGTTAATACATGTAAGGAACAATGCCTGGCACAGAATATGGGTTTAAGGTGGAAGCTATTCTGAGTTTGTAAGGATATGTAAAAGAAGAGCTGTTAATTAGCTAAACCAGCTCTGTAGATGACGCAGCAGTGGGTTGCGAGATCTCGTAAGTATTTCTCTATAACTTGAAGTACTGGGTCCGAGAATGTTGGTTTTCCAGACAGTGAATTAAGTAAACTTGAGGGTCTATACAGTATCCAAACAGTGCTTGAAAGTGGTGATACAGTCCTGTTTAAAACAGTTGTGAGGGAAATGTCCAACTGGTTTAAAACTTGTCTCTACATTGTCATCAATGGCACGTTGTAGCAACAACATTATTAAAAGTGCAACTTCACCAATGTGTGAAATGTACCTTTGACTCTTTTCCTTACTTCATCTCACCAGATTGTTTTCCACTTTATTTTGTTTTCATTTACAAAGTTGATAAATACCCAGGCACTGGTCCCAGTATGGGTTTAAACTTTGTTCTAAATGCTTGAGTAATGTCCCAGATTCTGTCTCCTTTTTTTAAAGCAACAGCCTTTCAGCCTAACATGAGTCACTCCTCAAACAGATGTGAGTTTTCCTATTGGCAAAGCCTGTGATCCTCATCTGCAATCCCAGTGTTAACACCTCCTTGAGAGTTTCCAAACCTGGATAATCACATAGATGTAGATAACATCGTGTTTTATCAAGTTCCCTCCACTCCTAAGAGAACGAGGTTCATTCAATAAATATTCTGTACTCGGTATTTTAGAGGCCAGCAAAACAGGAGGCCTTTAAAACATTCAGTGCCATTCAAACTGGCCCAGCCTCTTTCAGGGGTCCCCCCATTTCTGGAGTGCAGGCCACAGATGCCTTGAGAAAAGATATAGGCATCTTCATGTTTACAGCATCCCTTTCCAGAGGTTACCTAACTTTGGCTTTGTTTAAAGCTAGTGAAGAACTCACTACCTGACAAGGCAGCCCATTCTATTTTTAAGAAACTTGATAATTAGAAGGCTCTTGCTTATGTTCCTTCTAAATGTGCCCACTAGGTTTGCCCAGACTCAGGTGCCCTTTGAAGAAAAGTGGAATGAGTACATCTCTCATGCAGGCGGTAGCTTTTCAGCTTTATCAAGACAGCCGTGATGCTCTCTCCTCCTCTCTTTTCTCTGGCTCCTGAAAGAGGTGGGAGGGAATTATGCCTTGGGATTTACTATAAATGTGAATCTAGTTGTATTTAAACTACTTCATACATAAAGACCAACAACCAAAAAAATCTCCGGAAGACATAGGAAATTAAAATGTGCTTGAAATCAACTGGGAAATTTTCCTTGAAAGAGGCATATAGAATTTATTCTTTCTCAGTAGGTATCCTTGGGTGGTGGGTCATTTTTAGTGTTTCTTTTGCTTTTCTAAGAATGAATATAATTTTGAAATGAAATAAAAACAGCATGTGGGGGCTGACATGTTGACTGTGTAGGGGCAGATAACAAGTTCCGTGGATTACATCATTCTTTCTTGAGTGGCCCACAAGGTTTTGAGTTCCTTAAAGGCAAGGGCTGTCTTATTATTCTTAGTATCACCAGTGCCTAGTATAATACCTTGCACAAAGCTGGCCTCAATAAATGCTTCCTGAATTGAATTTATCCTAATTTCCAGAAGTGGCGAGATCATCAAAGAGAGATACAGACCAGTCAAAGGGGGTTGAAATTACTCTAAGGAAGATTTTTTTAACTGGACTCTTCTAATCTTGTCCTCTTACCTACCAAAACTACCCTCGAGGAGACGAAATTATACTGATAACTCTTTGTCAGATGATGTCTAGAGATCCCCCTTGTCCCACGTTAAAAGCTCTGCCTTTTGAAGTATCAGTCTTCTGATAACCCAAAAGCGATGACATCCTATATGTCACAATCGCCATTTTTCCCCTTTAGGTCAACGTGCATTTTTAACATGGCCTTGGATCGCAAGTGCTTTGAACTAAAAGAGAAATTATCCTGGTAGACAGGAGTGTCTTGGGAAGTATTTTAGTGTCAAGTAGTGTCTAAAAGTAGGAGTTAGAGAAACCCAAGTGCATGACTTGGCAGAGAGATGGAGAAACCCCCAGGAGGAAAGCTACTTGGGAGTCGCGGCCAAGGTGGCACTGTGGTTTGCTGGAATTCCCCAAAGCATTCTGACCCAATGACCTACTTCGTGCAGGGCTGGGAGGGCTGTAGATTACAGCACAAGTGGAATTGGCAGAGACCTGTCAGTGCAAAGCTCCCTGCCTCTCCGTGCCCTTATTTGAGGACTGTTTGTACTTTAACCAGGTAATTGGTTTACCAGCAGTGCTTGTCCTAAACAGGAAGCATGGCTCTTTTCTCAGAGTAAAACAGGCACTAATCTTGGGACTTGGCCAAACTCACACCCCTAGGAAGAGGGTGGGAGGGTCTGGCTCAGCTGACAACAGAAGTCCAGCCAGGAGGGCAAAGGACAGTGTCCTCAGGCAAGGCAATCCCTGTCTGGGAGATCCTGCTTGGTGGCGACCTCCACTCCCAACCTGCCTGGGTGTCAGGGACAGGCTCTTGGTCCTTGAGGAGAGGAAAGGAAAATGCAAGGCAAAGACCCGGTACCAGGAAAAGCATGGATAACTGGCCTGGACGGTTCTGCGTGAGACCTGTTGTCTTGATATAAGTGTAAATGGCATCCCTTCCATCCTCAACAGGGTTCTGCTTAGGACAATCAGTTATGTCATTCTGGGTTTGGGATGCTTGGAAAGATAACAGAAAAATGACTTTTGCACCAGAAACCAAGGCAGAAGCTATCTTTATACATTGGGGCAAGAGGGGCTTGAAATATGAACTGTAGCCCAGGAGGAAGGGGGACAGTAAACATGCTGCCCTTGTAGTTGCTGGGAACCTCAAAGTCAGTACCTGCTGGACCTTGATGGCTCTGGAGCTATTCAGGAACCAAAGATAAAAGACCAAATACTATAACAAAAGATGCTCCCAGTGTTCCTAGCACTTAGGAAATTCCAAGAGTTTTTGGAGCTATATGAAACAGAACCAGGGACAAGGACCAAATATATATTTCTCATCATAAAGCACAGTGTCACAGTGCCTTACTTCTAAGTTTCTATTTTTTCCCACCAGGAGGGTCACAAAAATCCAATCAGAGGCCTCTGGTCAGGTTGAACAAGCGTAGAGAGATCTAATAGCGGTCTGTTTGGAGTTCTGTAAGCAGCTGAGTTTGATAGGCGTAGAGATTTCAGGAAGTGAAAGGGTGATATTCCACCAAAGACGTTAAGTAAGGAGTACCTAAAAGGTCTTTAAAAAGTAAGAACTGTGTTTTTAAAAAAAAAAAAAAAAAGCCTTAAATCAAAGTCTAAAGAACAGTGGAAAACTATTCAATTTGGGGCCTGGCCCTCCATGCCTGGAGCCCAAGATGGGGCATGGAGCTCAGGGTCCTGGGTTGTCCGTGCAGACTGCAAGGGCCAGGGCAAGGTATCTGAAACTAGCAGGGACAGATAAGCTGCAAACTAGAAAAGCAAGCAAGTGACACTAGCATCATGCAGTACAAAGAACAAGGGCTTTGGCGTCAGTTGAGTTTAAATCTTGCTCTCCCACTCATTATATGCTTGATCTTCGGTAGTCACTTAACATCACTCAAATTCAGTCTTCTGATTTGCAAAATGTACCGACTTAACCATAGACTTTGTGATTCACTCCCCCAAATTCTCTTCACCTCAGCTGATCTGTCCAAGCCAATCATGAGAATTTCATTTTCTGTGCTAATGGTTGGGCCACGGATGGCTGAAGAGATACAAAGAAGGACGCTATAGACTGATTTGTGTCCCCACAAAATTCATATGTTGAAGCCCTAATCCTCAATGTTACGGTGTTTGTATTTGGAGGTGAGGCTTTTGGAAGGTAATTAGAGTTTGATGAGATCATGAAGGTGGGGCCTCAAGATGGTATTAGTGCCCTTATTAAGAAAGACAGCAGACAGCCGGCACCTTGTGCTAGCTCTTTCTTTCTCTCTTTCTCGTTCTCTTGCCCTTTCTCTCCCTGCCATGTGAGGACACAGAGAGAACTTGTCCACAAGCCAGGAAGAATGTGTTCACCAGAACCTGACGATAGTGACACTCTGATCTTGGAATTCCAGCCTCCGGGCTGTGAGAAATACATTTCTTCTGTTTAAGCCATTCGGTCTGTGGTATTTAGTTACGGCAGCCCACTCTGGCTAATACAAAGGACTTAATAAAGGCTCCTGGGAAAGAGTTTTCTTACTCTGCTAGCAGAATGACAGGAAGTCTCTTTCTCACTTCATATATCAAAAAGCACACAAATGGCCCCAAATGCCACCAGCACCCACACCACCAGGGAAATCAGCTTCAGAACACAGCTGACATATAGAACTGAGCAGAATTGTAGGGAAATGGAGCCAAAACCCTGAGGAAACCTTGCCCGAAGCCCGAACAGATTGTTCTTCCTGTTCTGTGAGCCAGTACAATTTCCTACTGTTTGAGGAGCCTTTAGTCCAGTGCCTGTTCCTTGCAGATTACAGTACCCTAGGGTTATCATGAGGATAAAATCAAATAATGAAAGTAAAGACCTTACTCCAGTGCATAGTACACACAAATCGTAGCCATTATTATTTCAGGCAGACAACAGATATGTAAGTCACTCAACATAGTGATCTTGACTGGGTGATCTATCTGGAAAGAAATTTCCTATCAGTGAGTAAGGGTTATGATGAGCAAAAAGAAAGACAACTGGAATAAGAGGTAGAGAGCTGACCTGGGATTTGCCCCTGGCAAACCAGATTAGATTCTGGTTGACAGCGACGAAACTAGCAGAAGAGATTAAGTAGAACTGACATAAATGTTGAGGACTGCAGTCTCCTCACTAATTTCCGTTTTTCAGCTAATTGTCCTGTGGTCCTAGCATATCAAACAGCAGATCTGCTTTAGAATCTTCCTCAAGTCCTTCCTTTGCCCTCATTCGAGCTCCCATTTGTTAATTTCTCTGGAATGTGCTCTGACGTAAACTCTACTTCTGTTTAAATCCTTATACTACTTAAACAGGTTAAAATATCAAATTTAAGGCACTCATTTAGTTCTTATTTTATTGTACTCTTCTTTAGATTCACATGGCTTAATTACATTTTTAAAGAAAACAATAAAAACATCTGAAAATTGCTCCAAAACCACATTGTTTACTTGATGGTAAGCAGTTTCTAAATAAAACCAGTGTAGCCAGGAGGATAGCTGTGCTAGGCCACTGGACAGCTCTTCCTTGAATTGCTGTAGCTGGTAATTAAGCTGGTATACATGGTATAATTGTTTGCTTTCTTTTTTTTTTTCCCCCGAGTTTTCTATTTTTAGCCATTGCTCTTCTAAATTCTGAATACTCTTCAGTCCTTGAACTACTTATGAAATCACTTCCTTGTTTTTAGGAAGCATGTAAATCATCACATTAGCTATTATGATCCTGAAGGAAAAATTAAGGAAATTAAGGAAAAGTTTTGACTTGCAAGGATGTTCACTGCAGCATTATTTATAAGAGTAAAAAACAAAATAACCAAATGTCCAGTAATTGGGGATTTGTTAAATCAAATATGGTACAATGCATAAAATACCATTAAAATACATGGTAAATTACACAAATTTTGATGTGTACAAATAAATAACAATATGAGTCAACCCAAATACTCTATATAATTCTATTTGTTAATAGAGAAGGATACTCCTTTTCAGTAGTAGAAACCAACAGAGACAGTGGTGCCTCTCAAAATTGTAGGAGTACCAGGCAAACAACCCCGTGTTAGGCAAAGAATCAGGACAGCCCTGCGAGGGTCTGCAGCAGCACCCAGCTAAATGTGATGCAATCTGATGAAGGAGTTACTGTAAAGCAGTGACAGCGCCCAGTGGGAAAGGACTCTTTTGCAAGCGTACGTGCGGTACTTTGTGATAATTCCCAGAAATACTGTGGTCAAACTAGAAGAAAGTGAAAGTCCTGCATCAGTGACTGTGGGGCTGAGACTCACTGACATTAAAATGATGATGGTTAATATAGTTCCATGTGTTTTATAAACGGATAAAGCCTTGGAAAACTGGCTGTCTTTTTTCCTATAAAGAATAGTTCTCACTACATAAATATAGATGACATATTTATACACCTCCAGCAAATTATTTTCAATTACTTTCAAATAATTTAGAAGACTTCGCTTGCTTGTAAAGTTATGTTGACATTAATATTAATAATTCAATTTCTCAAGAACTCCCTACACTCCTGCGTTTTATGCTAGGCATACAGATAGATGAGAGGAGTGCAAGTTTCACTCCAAGCAGAGCTCATTTTTAAATTATCACTAAATGTGGAGTAACTGTGAGTGACTAGTGACGAGGAATTCCACTTGGCATTTAACAAACCTTCATCCTGTTCCTACCAAGTTTAAGACCTTATGCTAGATGTTAGGTCTGTAAGGTTGAATGAGATCCCTAATTGGAGAGGCAGACTTGATTACTGCATTTTTAGTTAACCCTTGACATTAGTGATTTCAAAACCAGAGCATCTAATGTAAAATAAAGAATGAACCACCATTATGATAGCAATGTGAGTAAGGTCAAAGGAATTAATTTGCTCATTGTTCTTCTCTGTTGCTAGCATAATCCCCTGTTAAGTTTTACCTCAACTATATTCTAGAATAATCATCTCCCTTAAGCAGTTCTTTTAGACTAAAAGGTTAAAATTAGAGTTTGGAATTCTTGAGCATGACCAGAGAAGACTGGCCTGAAGACTTTGCAAAATTTGTTAGTGCTTATGGAGAACAGTTATGGGGGTTCCTTAAAAGACTAAAAATAGAGTTACCATATGATCTAGCAACCCCACTCCTGGACATATATCTGGAAAAGATGAAAACTCTAATTCAAAAAGATATATGTACCCCAGTGTTCATAGCAGCGCTATTTACAACAGCAAGGATATGGAAGTAACCTAAATGTATGAATGGATAAAGAAGATGTGGTATATATAGAATAGTACTCAGCCATAGAAAAGAATGAAATAATGCTATTTGCAACAACATGGATGGACCTAGAGATGATCATACCTAGTGAAGTAAATCAGACAGAGGAAGACTGCCAGTGTGGTTAACCAGGGACCTCACCCCTCTGCATGGCACAGAGAGCTGGCTATTCCTGTCCAACAGGATGAGATAGGTGTTTGGAACTGTATGTTGTTGCCCAGCCTCCCATTTTCCAACTCTTTAATCAGTTATCTTGGTCTCTGAGTATTTCACAGGGTATCGAGGGTGATTTATTATGCAGACATAGACCCCCTGAGGAGCCATAGTTAGAATAAATAAAGATGATAGTGTAATGCCCAGATTGCTGAACTTGGTGCTAATGCCACAATTGGATGTCTTTCGGTTGACTCCTGAGTGAATGCATCTCACATAAGTGGGGTCACGTATGAAGAGGTACGTACTGGTTGCCACAGTGCACCACCCAGAACTCCCCTCCATGACCCAGGCATTCTTTCCCCACCAGCTGCCACGAGTGATGTCTGCTAGTGCCTCATGGCCAAGTCCCAGCCTAGAAATTGTCCTACCTCCGGATTAGACCTGTCCACAGGGGATGCCTACATCCAGTACTCTTCACAGGGAGGCAGGATGTGGAATAAGGTGGGTACAAAGGCCTCAGTGAAGGACAACTCCCTGCCCACCTCCCTCCATGGGCTCTGTTATGACGGCATCACAGTCCAACTTCTTCTTTTGCCCAGTCCTAATCTCACTCACAATGGTTGATCCCAAAGTACTACCTAATAACTTTCCTGCATCTAAATTCCTATCTCAGAGTCTGCTTCCTTGGAATTCAACTTAAGATAATAAACGGTAACAATAATAATGTTAGGAAATACTGAGAGAGGACTTATTATGAACCAGCCACTCTTCAAAGTGCTTCACATGTATCAGCTCGCTTAATTCTCACAACCCTATGTGGTAGGTGCCATTACTGACCTTGTTTTATAGATGAAGTAAATGAAGCACAGAGAGGTTAAGCAAGCTATCCAAGGTCACACAGCTGTTGAGTGCCAGAGCTGGGATCTAAGCCTAGCTATTCTGTTTTGAGAGTTCTGCACTCTCAACTGTGCTGCCTCTTAAACACCTGGGATAGTGCTTACTATGTGCTAACCACTTCCACATCCAGTACCACTGCTGAGAAATTCAGGGCCAAGAAAAACATCAAGTTGCCACAAGAAGCAGCTGCAGGCCAAAGTTTGGCAGTGGGCTCAGCTTGCCGACACCAAAAGGATCACCCACTCTTGGAGATTCCCAGCTCATCCCTGGCCTCCGTAGTTGTGTCAGCAGGAGCAGTAATCAGCCATATCGAGGTCACCAGAGAGCAAAGGCTCCTCAGTGCGAATGAAAGACTCCAGTGCCTTCTTTAAGCAAAGAACATAACAGGGCCAGTGGCTGCTGAGGACAAGGAAAAGACTCCGAGGGAAGCCAAGAATCTCAAAAATCTCAGGCAACCTGGCTCCACAGCCAGTCCTCCTGTTAATACTGGACCCACTGCTTCTCAGCAAGGAGGAAGAAGTGGCACCTGTAAGGATGCTAGCAGGTCCAAAAGGGGCACTAGAGCAGACTCCATCATCTGTTCTACCCCCGCCCTGGAGAGGCATCTTTGTTCTTCAAGAAAGTTACCCTGATGAATCTCCATCCTGTTTTCCAGTTGTTAGTTCCTGATCTCGGGCCTCACCTCAGCACATGACATTGCCCTGGCCACAAGAATTGTAGCAAGAATTAATGTGAAATGAGTTCGGGACATTAGGAAAGTTTCTTTGAACTCACAGGCAGTTATCTCACTACCTGCCTAAGAAGGAGATGGGCGTGGAGGAGGCAAGATGAAAGGAAATGAAGCTGATGCCCCCCCGATTGGCAGCCCAGAAGCCTGCATTTCCTCTTGGTTTGTAGCTGCAGAAGCCAGTATGTTCACACTCCTGTATGTAAAATAGATAAACAACAAGGACCTACTGCAGAGCACAGGGAACTACACTGAATATCTTTCAATAACCTATACCTGAAAAGAATCTGAGAAAGAATATATATGTGTAACTGAGTCACTTTGCTGTACACCTGAAACATTGTAAATCAACTGTACTTCAATTTAAAAAAGAAGGAAGAAGAAGCAGCCAGTAAGTCATCCTTGCTCATTAAGTCAGTTGCATTGTCTTTGACTGCAGCAGATGGCAGGGTCATCTCGAGACTAAACTCACATCCCCTCCCCTCCAGACCTATCGATGTTGTTATCAGACAGACAACTGGGAAACTGCTTAAAGCACTTTTTTTCCCCATAAAGTATTAGTTCAGACTCTTTTGGTTGCAACAACAAGAGCCAACTTTAGCTATCTTACTCAAAACAAAGAACTTTTTGGAAAATTGGGACATTTCACAGAATCCAAGGACAGAATTCCCACCAGAAGGCAAGAATAAACCAAAGACTGAAACACCAGAGAGAATCCAAGGTCTTCCTCTTTCTCCATCTCTCTCCAGTGTTTCTGCCTTTTTCTTACTGCTAACAGCTCTATTCTGCAGTCCACAAGGAGGAAACATAGTGACAGGTAGCTTCAGAATTTTACACGTTACAGCCAACATAGACAGAAACTGACTCATTTTCTCTCCCTCCCTCCCTTTCTCTAAATTTTGAAATCTCTCTGCCTGAATTTCAAAATGCCTGACTTCTCAGCCCAGCTTGGATCAGGTAGCCAGCCTTGAACTGTAATAAACAGTAGTGGGTGGCTGGGGGCAGGGTGTTGGGTGCAAGGTCACTTCTAGGAGAGCAGTTACTCTTGCTGAACCAAAAGGATAGAGTGGTTGGAGGAAACAATAAACGGAAAAGAAGTTCCCAGCCATACCCATGTGAACAATGAAAGGGAATACAAGGAAATGAAAGTAGTTTTATCAGGGCTGTGGGATTATTTATGAAGTTATTCTTCTAAATTTCATACTTCAGAACAGAAAATACAGATCAGCAGTTAAAACTGAAACTTCATTTTCTCGCAGACCCGTGTTCCAGCTCCACCACTTACAAGCTGCATGACCTTGTGCCCGTTATTTAACTTCAGATGACGGTCATAACCCTTGCCCAAGAGTTAAGGATGAAAAGAGTTAAGCTATGTGATGCACTTTCCTGACACATAGTAGGTGCCTTATAAGTAGTAGCTAATGTTATTGATGAATTTTCTTTAACTGATTAAAATGCCTTTCCAACACAAAGGAAAATTGGAAAAGGGAGGAAATTTCTGTTGTTTGTCTGAACCAAGTCATAAATCATTGGTACTGTGAGGAGGAACTCTTTGCTAAGGCCTGGGGATGAGACCATGCTGGCGGCTTCCTCTACCAGGGAGGTCAGCGGGTCATGAGATACGAAGTCTGCAACGGGGCACTGCTCTATTGATTGACTCTGAAGGAATTTTTCCACAGGGGATTTGACAGTAGCAGAGGTAATTGCAGCATCTCCTTGAGAGCCATCTGGCATTGATTTTTCCTCTGTTTCCTGAAGGAGGAATCTCCAGAGCCTTAAAGTGAAGAACACAATGATCCTTCTCTTACCTCTGCAACTGTTGACCTGGAATCACCTGAGTTTTGCATATTTACTTTAACACAGAGACAAGCTAGAAAGAGGCCGCTACTCTGCTAGAGAAAAGGCTGTGATTTCCAAGCTGGGCCTTACATATATATGCCAGGGGCACAGTGGTTCAGTTTACAATTTGTGTTTAGTTTTTATTCCTATAAGTTTTATGTTTCAGGTAGAATTAACCCATGGTCAATGTTAATTTTATATTATTCTAACATAAAAATTGTTCCAGTTAAGGTTTGCTTGTTCTTTATATTATTACTATTCTACAGATCGCTGTTGATAACTCAAGTTTTGTTTTGTTCTTAATTAAAATATAGTTGATTCACAATGTGATGTTAGAGAACTTCAGTTTTTGACCAACCTTTTGGCTGTTCACTCTCATTTGGCCACGGAGTTCCAGATGATTCTCTGAAGCAAATCTAATGAAGCAGTATTATCGTTAAATCTTTTGAGTGTGTTAGTTTATATGTTATGGTTAGCAAATGTAAACACAAAGGTTAAATATAAGACAAACACAGAACTGCTTATTTTCCTTTGAGTGGAATCATCTTTGATTGGACTCATATGTAAATTTAAAAATCAATAGCTTCAAATTTGATGGACTATGTTGATGTGTTTCTGATCACAAAATTGCTCACTAGACCCACGTTGGCATTTTAACAGTAACTGGTTTAATATATTGGAAGGGAAGCCTGTTTTATATTGGGACCAATAAAAGAAGAACAAAAGGATGATACAATTCGTTAGAGGTATAAACATACACTACAAAAGAGCTGTGGCACCTTCTTAGCAGGCTGGATGCCCAGTGCCTTGATGAAGGATTTACGGAGTTAAGCTCTCTTCTCTTTGTATGATTTTCATATAAAGCTTGGATATTGTGCTTTTAATAAACTTTCATTTCACACTGCACTGAAGTTGGAGAAATGCTAGACTTTTAATAATGCCAGCTGAAGTCTTAAAATTAAGAAACTTACTAGTCCAGTGTCTGTTGACCCACAACATCTCTTCCTTCAACATCAGTTGCTGATTGTAAAGGGACACAGAGTGTAAAGGGCCAGGCAGCAGCTGTGACAAGGCTTTGTCTATCTAGTATGGCATCTGGAGAGTTGCTTCACAGCATGTCATCATGCTGGCCAAGGGGCATGCACCTACGTTTGTCCACGGCCCGTAATTTCCACGTGGACCATGTCTCTCCACCCTGTCCCACTTTTCCTGTTGCTTGTACAAAGGATCATAAGACCAAATACCAACAGCGGAGGGAAAAGAGGAACACAAACACTGCCCCAAGCCTATTCGCTCTAGCCCTTTCTTACAGGCACTAGTTAGTTGTTTACTTCAACAACTGAGGACACCACAGCTCTTTCACGCGGTGCAACTGACATAGATTTGGATAAAATGTCAAAAAATGACCCCCCAACTCTTACCGCTATGCTATTTTTTTTTTAAGAGGAGAGGTTCTTTTAGTTTGAGGCACAGAACAGTAACTCTTACCACTAATTTTCCCAGCAATGTCTGCATAAAATCCATATAGTATCTGCTGTTGCTACTCCAGATCACTGGAATTTCACCTCCGCCGTAATTTCTGTGTGTCCGTTTCTCAATGATATACCTTTCACATTGTGAGGGCATCGGCTAGAAATAAATGATGCGTTAGACCTATTTATGTGCTGGAATTTTCCATCTGTGAAATGGGAATAATAATGTTTACATCTGATTTATTCTAGGGATATCTTTTAATTCCAGAAGGTATTTTCAGTTACCTGTGTTGTGCCTTAAAAAAAAAAAATCGTCTGCCTGTTTTCACTACATAGTATGTTATTTTGGGGGTTTGGGAACCCAGAGTGTTAAACTTTTGACATAAAGGAAACAAGCAGCATAAACAGAACAGACTCAGTCCTACTTAGATATCTGATGGTATATTGGAAAAGATTGGTACTGTGGACATGTATGCTTGCATAGTGGCCAGAAACATGGACTTAAGAGGCTGAAATATGTGGCATCAAACTCTGGCTACACCACATGGGGAGTGTTCAAATTTGGGCACGTTACTCTCTTAGCCTAAATTTTGAAAAGGGAATAAGAAAGGAACAAGTATCAGGGGAAGATATAGCTCAGTTGTAGAGTGTGTGCTTAGCATGCACAAGGTCCTGGGTTCAATCCCCAGGACTTCTACTTCTAAGTAAATAAATAGACCTAATTACCTTCCTCCCCACATGCTAGAAAATGTTTTTAAAGAAGCAAGTGCCATTGTAAACATTAAAATATACACTCACGTATATAAATGCACATGTGTATATACGAATATAAACACAACTTAACTGTTTAATACTGACACATATATACAACCGTATATGTGTTTGACATTAAACATTGTGCATGATCTGTAGCAATCAATCAAAATAGTGTCTGTTGTTTTTTTTAAATTATTATCTGCTAGCTTAAGGAAGACTTTCATAATGGGAACATATATACATATACTCATATGTACCAATAAAGTAAATCTTCACTTTCCCCTGGTGAAAAAAACATAATTTATCTATATTGTTTGCTTATAATGGCAGCACAGAAAGCAATCCCATTTTTGGAATTAAAACCTGAAACATTCACATTTTACTCTGTGATAAAAGATGGCTAGTTGTGTAGGTAGTAGCAGGACATCCAGCTATTTATATAATTGTTGGTGTTGTGCAAAATCACAAAAAGATCGTATATTTGTATGCAGTTAATCATGGACTGCTTTGTAATGTTGCTTCTAATTTTGTTTTAAACTACTGTTTAAATCATTTATTGTTACTTACCTTTTCATCATTTGTGACCTTGCCTCCCCAAATAGATTATAATTCTTAAAATAGGCCAATACTTTCCAAATATTTAAACTTAATTTTTCTTTCAAATGTGTCCATTTGAAATGCTGAAGGATGCAACGTGAATGCTTTCACCTCCCTGGCAGTTTACTAATCTGCCAAATGAGAGCAGTGGGTCAGATGCCCTCTGTGATCCTTCCCCATTCTAACCATGCCATGGTTTCCTGTTCATTGAAGGAGAACACACTGAATGTGAATTTGGTTCAAACGTTGGCCAGTTGCGCTGCCCACTTCAAGCTACAGAAATATTTCACCGAGTTATTCCTGGAGTCAGACAGCATGTTTTGAGATTTGCTATAACACGACTGTCCATGGTTGCAGAAAACTGCAATGGCCAGAATGGCACAGGGACAGCTGTCCCTAGCTAAATGCCAGCTGGGAAATCTAGCAACAAACAGCACTGAGATTGGTTAGCATGAAAACGAGGACAGTATTCAAGTGTGAAAAACCAATTATGCAGAAACCAGAACAGAAGATCCAGGTCCTTACTTGGGGTGAGGGAGTGGGGAGGGGGGAGCTCGTAAGTCTTGCATTCAGCAGAACTTCGTCTATGATGTTGCTCTTCTTTCTTTAAGGAGAGGCTAGTGCCTCATTTTATCATCAAATAATACCTCAGACTGATGAGGTGTGCTAACACTATTCAGATCACATCTCAGGTGCTTGTTTTCTGTAGAACACTATGCACCTTTATTACTCTCCATAGGTTTATAGATAGGAATTTTTAAAAATTATCTTTGTTAATACAGAGCTATGTTTCTTTTTTATTTTTTATTTTATTTTTTACTGAAGTCTAGTTGACTTACGATGTTGTATTAGTTTCTGGTGTACAGCATAGTGATTCAGTTACACAAAAATATATATATATTTTTTCCTAATAGGATATTACAAGATATTGACTATAGTTCCCTGTGCTCTCCAGTAGGACCTCATTGTTTATCTATTTTGTAAATAGTATCTGCTATTTTATAAATAGTTGTCTGCTAATCCCAAACTCCCAGTTTATCCCTCCTCCTCCTTCCCCCTTTGGTAACCAACCATAAGTTTGTTTTCTGTGTCTGTGAGTCTATCTGTTTTATAAATAAGTTCATTTGTATCTTTTTTAAAAAATTCCATATATGCATGATATCGTATATTTGTCTTTGTCTGACTTACTTCACTTAGTACGATAATCTCTAAGTCCATCCATATTGCTGAAAATAGTATTATTTCATTCTTTTTTACAGCTGAGTAATATTCCATTTATATATACACCACATCTTCTTTATCCATTCATACATTTAGGTTGCTTCCATGTCCTTGCTATTGTAAATAGTGTTGCTATGAACATTGGGGTGCATTATCTTTTCAAATTAGAGTTTTCTCTGGATATGTGCCAAGGAGTAGGATTGCTGGATCATATGATAACTCTAGTTTTTTAAGGAAGCTCCAGACTGTTTCCATAGTGGCTGCACCAATTTATACTCCCACCAACAGTGTAGGAGGGTTCCCTTTTCTTCACACCCTCTCCAGAATTTATTGTTTATGGACTTTTTAATGATGGCCATTCTGACCAGTATGGGTGATACCTCACTGTAGGTTTGATTTGCATTTCTCTGATAATTAACAATGTTGAGCATTTTTCATATGACTGTTGGCCATCTGTATGTCTTCTTTGGAGGAACGTCTATTTAGGTCTTCTGCCTGTTTTTTGATTGGGTTGTTTGGTTTTTTGTCATTGAGTTGTATGAGCTACTTGTGTATTTTGGAAATTAAGCCCTTTTCAGTTGCATCATTTGCAAATCTTTTCTCCCATTCCATAGGTTGTCTTTTCATCTTTTATGTGTGTTTTTTCATTTTTTTATGGCAAAGTTTCCTTTGCCATGCAAAAGTGTCTAAGTTTGATTAGGTCCCATTTGTTTATTTTTGCTTTTATTTTTATTGCCTTGATAGACTGACCTAGGAGAACACTGCTACAATTTATGTCAGAGAATGTTTTGCCTATGTTCCCTTTGAGGAGTTTTATGGTGTCCTTCCTTATGTTTAAGTCTTTAGGCCATTTTGAGTTTATTTTTGTGTATAGTGTGAGGAAGAGATATGTATGTTTCAGTGCCAGGGTATTTACCGGCATAACGTCTTCCAGTATTGAGGAGGCACGGTCAAGATGGTGGACAGATTACAGTAGGAATGCATGTGAGTAACTCTCTTCTGGCACCTGACATCTCTGCTGTTGTCAAAGTAACCTGAAGGATCTGCTGCTCCATCACATGGAAACACATTTCTCAAGGAATGGTCCCTTGACTCCTGCATCAGAATGCACTGGTGGACTATTAAAAATGCAGCTTCCATAGCTCACTCCTGGCTCCCTGAATTGAAATATCTTAAAAGGAGGTCATTTTAATAAGCTCCTCAGGTGATTCTGATGCTAGATAAACTCTGAGAGCCCTTGACCTGAATGATGACTTGTCAAAGTTGCAGTATGGCCATGTCACTCCTCTACCTAAACTCTTAATTGGCTCCGCAAAGCCACAGAAGCAAGTTGAAAACCTTTCACCTGTCAAATACAGCTTCCATGATCTTGCCTCTGCCTAGACCTTCAGTTTTTACTCTTCTTACCACCTGTTGGGTGCTTAAAATTACAGGAGCAAAGAACTGCTTGTAGACTCTCAGAACAGAGCATGTTGCTTCTTGCCCTCTTATCTGTACTCACCAGGTCCCTTCTATCCGGAATGTTCTTTCTTTCTCTTACCCTTCATTACATTCCACCCGGGCTAAGAAGCAACAATAACACTCTTTCTCTGTATAGATCTCCATCATTGGTCTCATATTGAATTATAAAAGGTAATGCTGTATTTCTGTCTATCTTACCTACCAGGCCATTGAAAGGCCTTGAGAACACAGGATAAATTGTGAGTGAGTTCGGTTGCTAGCAACAGAATTCAACTCTGAATACAATAATCAAGAACAAAAGGAAGTTGGTAAGATACTGCATAGCTAGGAGATAAAAAAGGAACTATATCAGCCAAGACATGGAAACAACCCAAATGTCCTTTAACAGATGACTGGATAAAGAAGGTGTGTTTATATATATTATATATATATATATATATGATGAAATACTACTCAGCCATAAAAAGGAATAAAATAATGCCATTTGCAGCAATATGGGTGGACCTGGAGATCGTCATTCTAAGTGATGTGGGCCAGAAAGAGAAAGAAAAATGCCATATGGTATCACTTATATGTGGAATCCTAAAAAAAAAAAAAGACACAAATGAACTGCTTATTATTTATAATTTAGATGATTGATTTCTTGAGTATGTGTAAGCACATTTGACTGTCCCTTATGATTAGATTACCACATTCTGTTGATTCTTATTTTGTGGTTGGCTTTATTCCTTTGATAAATATGTAAGTTTAAAAAGCTAAAGCTCTAAGCTATTCTTAGAAATAATGATCAGTACATATATGTAAACTAAAAAAAATGTTCAGTATATTGTATATATGTATTATATGCAATGTACGGTATACGGCAGTCAAATTGTAACAATTCTACATAATAAAACTGAAAAAATGAAGGAAAAAAAGGAAGTGTATCAACTATACTTAGGAAGGACAGACACCAGGAAAACGGCAGATCCCAGCATTAGGAACTCCTCCTCAGGCCAGAGGGGGTCAGTGAGGGGTTAAAAATAGACACATGATTGGCAGCCCCACCAAGGTCACATGAGATGAAGAAAGGACAATTCCCCCAAAGGAAGAGTATGCGGTGCTATTGCTGGAAAAGGTGAGATGCTTGGCAGACAAAAACAACAGCTGTCCACTCCATTGAGTCTTGCTCCAGATTGCGTCCCCAGTGTCTAGTGAGGAGCTTGACACGTGGTAAGCTCTCATTGGATGTTTGCCGAATAAACAAAGCCAGAGAGAACTAACATTTATTTAACACTGTCAGGCAATGAGCAAGGGTTTCAATGTTATTGCATTCAACCACTCACAACAGTTCTACGAGTAAACATTATCTGTGTTTTCCAAATGAGGAAACAAAAACCAAAGAAGTAACTTACCAAGTTCACTCAGCAAGAGAAAGAGCTAGAATCTTGAACATGTACTGCACTGTACTTCCCTCAGTGAGACATATACAAAGCTTTTTCTCCATAAGAAGTATAACTTCCCCTTTTTCAGTAACATCCCTGTTTAGTTAGCAGTGTCTTAGAGAGACCACCATGTTATCACAGGGAAGACCAGTATTGAACAATGGTTAAGTTCACAGGTATTGAGAGAGAGATTTCCTAGGTTGGACTCTAAGCTCTGCTTTGGCATAAATGTGATCCGAGGCAAGTTTTTACCCTATTTGCACCTCTCTGGAAAATCAAGATGACAAAATTAGTTACCTATGTCATAGGGTTAATATGAAGATTAAATTAGGTAACACATATAAAGCACTTAGACTAATACTTGATACATAGTTAAATGATAAGAGATGTTGCTTGTTTCTTTTTATTACTGCATTGTCTTCCACAGAATGTATGTTCCATAATAGATTCTATCATTCCCCATGGAAATTTTGTTGGTTGCATATTTTTGGTACTACAGACAGTGTTTCAAAGGACATTCCTGTTTGTGCCTCCTTGTGCACGTTTGTCCACACGTTGGTACAAGGATTTGAATTGTTGAGTTAAAGGGTATTTGTATGTTAAAATTATTAATTTTTATCTATTGCAGTGCATACACACAGTACAAAGGTCAAAGTATGCAAAAGGTCATGCAGTAAAATTCCTCCCACTCTTGTTCCCCAGCAACTAGTTCCCTTCCCTCGAGGCAACCACATTATTCATTCCTTGTGTATATTTTTAAGGATACTAATATGTATATGCCAGGTACATATATGTGTGTGTGTAAGCATACAGGCTTTTAAAAATATACATGAAAGTATTCAATACATACACTTGTGCTCCGAAAACCTTTTTCACACAGTAATATATGTTGGAGAGCTTCCCTTGAGGAGAGTTATAGAGTTGCCTTTCTTTTTAATGACTACATAGTATTCCCTACTAAAACTGTACTGTAATGTATTTAATCAGTCCTTTATTAGGTGGCATTTAAAAAATTTCTGTATCTTGCTGTTGCAAACAATACTATAATAAACACCCATGTCATTTCACCTATGTGCATTTTTTAAGTGAAATACTGCAAATGGGCCTAAAAAAGGCAAGCTGTACAGTTTTAAATGTTGCTTTATCTGTTTGTTAAGCAAATTTACCTTAGTTTACAAAAACATTTTCCTATTATGGACATTTAAGTTTCCTCTAAGTTTGAGGTACTAACAATAAACTTCAAAGAATATAAAGATGTCTTTCTCTTAATTTCAACACTAACTGAAATTATAAGTTTGTTTCTTTTTTGAGTCCTACAAGGAAATAAGTAAGTAAAGTATGTTCCTTTTTTTTCCTGACAATTGTATTCTCCTTTTGGTTCACTAAGAGATTCACTAGCTTTCTTCATACTGGAGATGTTGACTATAGGGCTTTCGAACTTCTTTCATACTAATCTATACTTCTGATGTCCTTTAGCGCCTAGAGTCTAGAACATAAATTTATTCTCTGGCTAATACCATCATCATCATCATCATTGTCAATTTTATAAGTTTACTAAAAACCTTATAAATAATATCAGAAGCTTCATGTTCATCTGTCCTCCTAGGTCCCAATTTCATGCCTTCATTTACCTAATTTTGTCTTATTCTTTTCTAAGATTCTTATTGCTTCTCATTGCTACACAGGTGCCTTAGTGAGAAGCACGTGGATTTTAAAACAAAAGATCTAGAATTAAAACTTGGTCCTACCATGTATTTGCTATGTGACCTTTGCTAAGTTAAATTCTCTGAGCCTATAAAAATGGAACAAATAATAAATACCTTGTATTAGTATTAAATTACATATATAAAAATAGATAGCATGGGGGGAGCGTATAGCTCAGTGGTAGGGCATGCGCTTAGCATGTACAAGGTCCTGGGTTCGATCCTGGTACCACCTCTAAAAATAAATAAATAAAATAAATAACCCCACTACCTGCTGAAAAAAGGAAGAATAAAAGAAAATAAGAACAGAGAAAATAGACATTAAAAAATAGTTAAAAAATTTTTTAAGATAAAAAAACAGACAACACATATCACCTCCCACACATTCATTATGTCTAACTCTTAGAGTAGCCACAGCAGGATAAATAGGATGGCAAATACAGCAGACTATGAGACGATCGAGGAGATGGTATGAGACAGATGTGGTATAGAAAGTCACCAAACAGGCTTGAAATTTGAAATACAGTTGGGAGTGGTGAGTGTTGGTAGGAAGTGTTTAAGCAGAGCGAAAAAGCAGGTATAAAGGCCCTGCAATCAGAAGGAGCTTAGTACAGTCAAGGAATTGAAAGACGCAGAGAAATTTAGGACCATGCAGAGTAAGGGAGAGAGTGATAGCAGATGGGATCCAAAGTGGGGTTATTGTAGGAGGCCCTATTGTTGGCCGATCCAATTTCCTCACCTTCTTTCTTGATAAAAGAACCCCTAATTATATTGCTCAGATAACTGAAGTGCCAAGCCCTATGGAGTACATAATGAGTTTCAGCCAGTTAGAGCATACCCTCGTTGTCTTCTGCTAGCGACTGCATTAAGAACGGTCATGGGGCCCAGCTTGGACCAATAAGATAGAAGGGGAAGTCTGCAGAAAAAAGGCCCATGAGAAGCACTAAAAGAAAAAGGAGCTTGAAGAAGAAAATTCTGTCTTACCTGTTTTTGGAGATGGTTTTACATGTGATTATTGGGGCAGTTCTGCCATCTTTCTGCCATGAGGAAGACACTATTGACAAACGAGATAGCAAAGGGCTGAGACCTGGAGGACATCACTGAACTGCTGAGCCAACTCTGGAACTGTTTACCTCTGGACTAATTTACCATATTAGATCATGAACATCCTTGTTGATTAAGGCACTTCCAGTTGAATTTCTATTCCTGGCTGCTGAAGGTATCCTAACTTAATTATAGTTATTGAAGGACTAAGATCATGCAGTGCTTCATAGATCACGCTAAGGATCTGGAATTTAATCCTGAGGATTATGGAGAGCCATTAGAGTATTTTGAGCATGGAATGATGTAAGACATTTGCTTTTCAAAAGGTCACTCTTGTTGCCAAGTGAATAATAGATTGAACAGCGGCAACAGTGGATGTAGGTGGAGCAGATAGGAACTACTGCAACAAGTCACACAAGAGGATGCAATGACTTAAAGTAAGTGGTAGCTGGCCGTGGGAATAGAGAAAAACTAAACAATTCAAGAACTACTGAGAGATGTATGGGAGGCAGAATTGTGATCATGATTGGGATTGATTCAACGTGAATGAAGAAGAGGAAGAAATCAAAGGTGGCTCTCAGGTGTCTGGACTGAGGTACGAGATAGATTACAGTGCCATTTACTAAGAGGGAGATAAACAACTGGAGGTGGAACAGGTGGAAAGTTAATGAGTTCACTATTGGACATGTTGAACTGAAGGTTCCTGAAGCAACCAGGTGATTATATCAAGTAAGTGGGCATTTGAGTGACTAGAGATAAAGATAAAGACTTTGGAATCTTGATGGTAACAGAATCTATGTGATTTTTGAGATTGATAGGTAGGGAATGAGTGGCCAGGAGGGAAAAGTTCCCAAGACAATCCTACGATCTCCAGTACTTACCTTTTCCATGGAGCAGGGGAGGCCAGAGAAGGAGACTGAGAAAGAACAGTCAGGAAGAGAGGAGGAAAGCCAAACTGTATTTCACAAGGAGGGAGTGGTCAATACTGACAAATATAGTTGAGAGGTCAAGCAAGAAAAGGACTTAAAAGAGTCTATTGGATTTAGCCACATAAAGGCCACCCACCAGTGACACTGGTGATGAGGCAGTTTTTGGACAGAAGGAGGTAGAGTGGTTAGTTCAGAACCCAGGTTGGACTGCAGAAGGAGGGAATAATTAAGAAATAAAGACTTAAAAAAAAGAAATGAAGACATGAAAAGTAGAGAATCAGGTCAAGAAATTTGGCCTTAAAGAAAACATAAGGCAGGAGCTGAGGGACCTGTGGGATCAAGGGAGGGTTTCTGTTTTTCTTTTAAAAGGAGGAATAGCTGTCTTTCCTTCACTCCTATATCCAATTCATTTGCAAGCTCTTTTAGGTCTTTGTCCTAAATATACCACAAACCTGTCCATCTCTTAATACTACCCAGATAACTCCCTGATTCAGGCCATTATTATCCTCACTTGGACCAATTCTGTAGCCTCTTACTTGGCTTCTCTGCTTCTGTTCTTATTTCGTTCCTGTCTTTCCCAAACCACACAGCAGTCAGAGTAAATCAAATCATGGTACCTGGAATAAAACCCAAACCCTTGGTCCTGGCCCATAGATTGGGTATGATCAGGCCTGTCTCCTACCTCATCTCATCCCATTTACACCCCTGATCCCCTGTGCTCCAGCTCCACACCCTTCTGTTTTTTTTTTGTTGTTGTTGTTCTTGCCTCACTCATTGTTCCCGCTGCTTAGCCAACTTTAACCTAGATCTTTGAATGGCTGACTCTTTTTCATTATTCATGACTCTTCTCAAATGTCATTTCATCCAAAAAGTCTTCCCTGATCTTCTTATCCTCCCCCACATCCTCACTCTCTGTTTTACCATCTTCATGGCTCTTATTGTCTGAAGTGAACTTGTTCATTTATTTATTTGTTGATTATTTACATCTTCTCATTAAAAGTAAAGTCTGGGGTAACTACTATATATAAAATAGATAAACAACAAGGTCTCACTGTGTAGCACAGGGAATTATATTCAATATCTTGTGATAACCTATAATGAAAAGAATATATATATTTGTATAACTTACTATGCTGTACACCAGAAACTAACACAACATTGTAAATCAACTATATTTCAATTAAAAAATAAAAGTAAAGTCTGGGGGAAACTGGATGAAGTTTATAGAATTATTATGTATTCTTGTGTGGATTGCATGTGCATATTAGGCATTACTGTGGATTATTTTTAATAATAAGAGTGTCAATCTATAATTATCTCCAAACAATTTTTTTTGAATAAGTTCTGTGAGAACTGGGATTTTGTTTGCCTGTTCGGAACTGTGTCCCCATCACCAGAAAGGAGTTTGGCATGCAGCAGGCACTAAAGAAGTCTTACTAACTGTGTGAATTAAATGATATATTTGGTCATAAATATTAAAAAGAGGAGGGAGAGGGGAGTACAAACAACAGCAGGAAATCCTAAAGTGAAGAAACTGGGCGGGGGCGCGGGGGCGGGGGAGTGTCCTAGGATTTAGCACTAGAACCCCCGTCCTAGAATTGGGATACGCATCCAGGTCTCAGAACACTTCCCACTGCGCATGCTACCTCTCCATTAATGGAGTGTTGATTAGATGACCTGAGTAGACGCGCATAGATCATCTTTGTAGCCTATTATGATTACAACAGAGCAAGACTGATAGGACCATCACCTTACAAGTGGGTGTTCTCTGATTCCCTTAAAGCACGACCACGCACGACCACGCCCGCACTTTCACATTCACTTGCTACAGTGGTTGAGAAGGAGGATGCAAGCGATAGCCAGGAAGGTTCACTGCCCGCCCAGGTCCTCAGCTCTGCAGTTGAGGTTTCAGGTTTCAATCCTCCCAGGGCCACGGGACGTCGCAGCGTGCAAGGGGCGGCGGCCGCCGGCGCCTCCACGCCTCAAGTAAGGCAGCGCCCCAAAGATCGTTTCAGACGCGCGGCCGCGCGCTTGGCCCGCCCCAGACCGCGGTTGGGCGCCTCGGCGGAGGCAGCTTCTGGGCTGCGCTAGCTGGGCGCGCTGGGAGGCGGCGATCGCAGCTGGGCTGGGACTTCCTTCCTTCACCGCAGGACAACAAAACAATCCGGCAGCAGCCACCGAGCTCTTGGCCGCCGTCTGGGCGGGAGGCACAGCGATGGGCTCCCTGCTGAGCAGCGATAGCGGAAAATCCGCGCCCGCCTCGGCCACCCAGCGGGCCCTGGAGCGCAAGAGGGACCCGGAGCTGCCCGTCACGTCCTTCGACTGTTCCGTGTGCCTAGAGGTGTTGCACCACCCGGTCCGGACCCGCTGCGGCCACGTGTAAGTGCCAGGGGAGGTGGGTTTGCGTGCCCACCCCCTGGGGAGGACGATGTCGGGGGAGCCTTGGGGATGGAGGTTTCAGAAGCCAGTGTTTGAAGGAACTGCTACAGGGAGAAACCTGGACCCGTCGAGTGGGGGCCACGGGGAAAGTGCCCAGCCTGAAGGTGACACAGGATTTCAGGGGGAGAAAAGAGCATCAAGCGGGCCCGGCATCCTCGTCCGGAAGCCCAGGTGTGGCGCCCCCGGGAAGGGGATTCCGGGCGCGCGAGTCGCGGGAAGCCGGGGCTTGCCAGCTGAGGAGGGTGCGCTTGGCTGGAGAAGCAGCACCCGCCTCGGCCCAAGGCAGGGGGCTCCCGCAGAGCACAGTTATTCCACTCAGAGGTGCTTCCCTCTCCTCCCGGAAACCGGGTCGGCTTTGCTTTGCTGGCTCTGTGCACGTGTTTCCAGAACACCCGCTAAGGCCGGTCTCTTGAGCAAAGAAGGATCTGTACAAACTGTCCTTCCATCCCCAACTCCCTTTCCCAACACAGACGACCAAACCCCTCAGAGATCAAGACAAGCTGGGCCGTCCTAGTGGCTTTCTGTAGTCGTTAGAGTTTGACAACTCGTCAGGGTGGGGTCTGGGGCTTGAACGTTACCCCCAAGCCCTTGAATGGAGCGGTTTAAAACCCAGCCGACCAAGTGACGGAGGTTGCAGACTACCTGCCTTACGCACCGCCTCCCCACGTGGGTAGGAAGTACAGATAAAAATAACTGTCTTAAAAACCACGTACCTACTGTTTAACTAAAACTCGCTGTTGGCGTACAGCAGTGGTGGTTTCTAGGAAGAGTTTAAAAACAAATCCCTAAATAAAATTGGCATGTCCTTAATGTGTGCCTGAGTAGCTAGTAGTGGGAGTTGGAGCTGTGAATTTGTGTTCTCTGTTTAGTTTGAAGCTTTCTTCCTGTGAGTGTTTGGGGGTGTGACTGTGGATAATTGGGGGGGGGGGGGGCTGGAGCCCCGGGGAAGAGGGGATTACATGGAACAAGAGTGGAAGCCCACTTAATCTCTTCTTTGGACCACCAACTAACTAGTTTGATGAGGTTCCTAATGGCTTACCAGGAAAAAAGAAGTATCATATTGTAAATTCAAGTGCACAAAACCTTGTAAAGAGGACTTAGGTGGTCCTTGACACCTATAACCTAGTAACTGAGATGCAGTTTTCAATACTGAAAAACCCAGCAATGAACCAGGGAGAAAAATCTGCAGCCCACACAATGTGTTTTGTGGCTATATTTTCAGGGCCTGTTGTTTCAGCTTTGTATTTTAAACTCAAGGCTAATTTACCTCCTGTCTGGTTACTGATGTTGCTTCCCAGCTGCACATTGACATAATTCCCCAAGGCCAAGATGGAAGGCAAGATGTTATTGTGTAATGTATGAAATCTATTGATTAGTTCAGGGCAGTAACCACCTCAGGATAACCACATTTAAATTTTGTCTATATTTGCATTAAAACTTTTAAGGTGTACCAAAGACACAACACAAAGTGGACATCAAGTCTTGAAGATTTCCTTTTGTAGAACTGAATTGGGCAGCTTTGCTATTGGAGATGGTTATCTGATTGGAGATTGTTTTCCCTGGTTTGCGTTTTGAATGCTATAACTTACTGTTTGCCGTGTTTTACTTGTGCTAAAGGATAATATAAAATGTTAAATCCGTTGTGTAATCTTTTTCTTTGTTGGAGTGAATAGGAAACCAGCAGCTGGAAAAATAGTCATGAAGTAACACAACAAGGGCTGGACAAATTGCCTTCCCTCACTTCACTGTTCTTTGTTTTGACAAATCTATGTCCATTGTTCTGGCCGTGGGCAGAATTTCCACACTCCTCCTTTTGGCAAATTTACTGGGGCCCCTTCCACTTTATGAATGTTAACTAGAGTCCCTTCTGCACTGGAGATTGGTGAGCACTCTTAATATCATTTGTACTTCCTAAATGAATTACTCTCTTCCATTGAACTTTAAATTGGAAAAATGAGGAAATGCAAATGAAACTTCTATAATATTATCCCATTTGAAACCAATTTCCAAACTTGGTGAACTCGGTTGTTTATGCTAATTTCTGTTTGTAAACCTATTTCAAAGTCAGGCGAGTATAGCAATGGCAACAATACCTTGAATGAATGTGTGTCCTGTGTTATGATGCAGTAAAACCCTGGGCTTGATAGAGAGCAGAATTTGAGATTCAGCTCTGACACTGACCACCTGTATAACCACCCCATTGCTTAAACTTTTTGACTCTCAGTTTTTTCATTTGTATTAGGGTGAGTCATGGAATTTTTATGACTATTTAAAATGTAAAAGTAGCCCATAATAAAGCTCAAAACATGGTTTCTAGTTCCTTGAGTTATTCCATAAAGCAAGCAAAAACCTGTGAACGGGTGTTATTTCTGATCTCTGTATTCCTTTCAGAATAAAACTGGGCCACAAAAGATAGATCTGTGACATTTCCAAGATGTCCCGGATAGCCTTACCCTTAGCTTAGTTCTTTTTTCCTTTGGTGAACTTTAAGAAGTTCCATTCTAATGTTCTGTCCTTTCGAACTGATGTTATTCATAACGTATCAATTGTAAAAACAGATTTGGGGGAAAGGCTTCCTACCTCTGCCTTATCTTCTGTTATCAGTGAGCTGGGGAAAGAGGGAGTAGATGAGTTGAAACTGTAAGTGAAACTAAAAAGGAATCTGATTTGCAGTCAAAAGAAATATTCAAAGAAATATGGTGTCCAATTGGCTATGGTAGATACAGAGGGAGGAAAAAGTGGAGGACAGAGATAAAGGGAGGCAGAGTTTAGCTCAGGAAGGAAGTTAATGAACTCATCATTAGGCCTGTTGAATGTCTGATAGGAAGATATCTAAATTGAAATATCCAAAAGATACTGGGAAAGAGGGTTAGGGGAAAGAGGGAGGAGCTGGAGCTAAGGGACTTACTGGAAAGGGGCAAGAGGTTGAGAACAGGCCTAAGAGATGTCTGTACAAACTGGAGCAGACCACGCAGTACAAAGAACCACATAGCCGTTGAACTGAGTTGGGATGAGCTGCTCCACGTCGCAGAATTTGCCTAATTTTTTAATATGAAACTGTTGAGGATAATTCTGAAGTGCTTTCAGGTAAATGGATTAAAACATTCCATTTGTGGTCAAGTACGAGCACCAAATTAGTGGTTCTCTAAGTGGAGTCTGAGAGTTTCCTGATGCTTTTTTTTTAATTGAAGTATAGTCAGTTTACCATGTCAGTTTCTGGTGGACAGCATAATGTCCTGGTCATACATATGCATTTTATAAATCGAAGTTTATACCTTTTGGCCCCCTTCACCTGTTTCACTTGCAGTCCCCACAGTGCTTTCATTCTTACAGATGCGTGATCCCAAAGATTTCCTTTTTAACCTTAGATTAAAGCTACCTATCCTATGATTTATTATAGATCTTTATTACTTACTTATGTATTTTCTATTAGTGAGGGTTGTCCAGAGAAACAACCAATACATTATATATAAATACATGGAGAGAGAGAGAAAGAGAGATTGATTTTAGGGAGTTGATTGAGGATAATCTAATTAAAGTCAACTGATTATAAATATTAGCTCCATGTACAAAATACTTTTACAGCAACACCTAGATAAATGTTGGATTAAACAACTGAGTACTGTAGGCTGGCTAAGTTGATACATAAGGCTAACCATCACATCCATTCAACAAGTTTTTAAGGGTTATTAAAATCTGGTTATCAAAACAAAAGTGAGATCAGTATCAGGCTGACCTGAAGACCCTTCAGAATTCTCCTGGCAGGCAGCCATGCATACCGGTACACGTTGCTCAGCAGACAGTGGGAATCCAGTTTCCTGTAGATTAAAATCATATCATTGTTCATTTAGTGTCATCATTATTGCTTTGGTCTGCTGTGGGTTGTTTGGTTAGATCTACCGTTGTATGGCGTGCATTCATTTTCTGATCCAGCCAGCCTGTCTTGTTCTGTGCTGAGCACACAGACACAAAAGCTTGTCCTCTTGGAGCTTGCATTCTTATGAGGAAGATGGACAGTAAACAAGAAAGGAGTGTTAAGTATGTAGTTTGTTACATAGTGATGGTGTCAGTGGGTTAAAAAAATAAGACAAAGAAGCGAGACAAAGGAATTATGTGGGGCAGTTGCAATTTTAGGATATTTAGAGCAATGCTTCTTAAATTATCTGTTGTAAAGAACTAGTGAGGTTGTTTTGTTTTGTTTTAGTTTCCAGCCCGTCACAGACCAATACTTTTATAAAATAAAAAATGTATTATCAAAAAATGGAATTTAAAAATACAAAAATGTATCAAATACAAGCTCTCATTTGAAAAATTATTAGATTCGACAGACATAACTGTCAGATTTCTATACAAGTTTCTAAATATTTCTCTCAATTTCTATACTTACTGAGCATGGACTACTGACAAACAGGACCTTATTTTGTGCAGTTGGTCTAAAGGAAAGCAGGAGGTGAGGAAGCTGGTTTGGAGCAAAAGTAAGTGAAGGGCAGTTGTAAGCGGTGGGGGCATTTGTAAGAAGTTTGGCTTTTTCTCTGAGTGAGGATTTTAAGCAGAGTCATGGCTTGAGCTGATTTGAAAGGATTGCTCTGGCTGCTGAGAATAGTCTGTAGTGGGAGGAACAAGATGAAAGCGTGAGTTAGGAGGCCACTGTGATGATGCAGGTGAGAGAGAACAGTGGAGGTGGTGAGAATAGAAGGATGTGAGATATTTTTGAAGGTGCAACTAGCAAGATGGGTTCAGCGCGGAGTGTGACTTCAAGGGTGGCTGCAAAGCCCTTGGCCTGAACAGAGGTTGGTGTGGCTCTTAACTGAGCTGCGAGAGACTAAGAGGACAGGATGAGAGTCAGGGTTAAGTCAGGAGTTCAGTTACGGACAAGCCACGTTTGAGACAACCAAGTGGAGATGCTGAGTGCACAGTTGGATATGTGAATCTGGAGATCAGAGCGTCTGAGCTGGGCTGGAGGTAGATATAATTGGGAATCATAAATGTACACCCATTGTAAATCCCTGGGACTGGATGAGCTCATCAAGGATTAAGTATAATTAGAAAAGAATAGATGGCTGAGGACTGGACAGTGGTGCCCACCAGTATTTAGAAGCTGAGACATGAAAACTAGAAAAGCAGCAGCCGACGGGGAAAGAAGGAAACCACATGGTGTCCCGCAGGCTGAGTGAGTGCAAGAAGTATTTTTGAGGGAAGAGGGACCCACTGAATACAGTGCTGCTTTAAAGGTCAAGTGGGTGAAGACTGGGAATTGGCCACTGGATTTAGTGACATAGACGCCATTGGTGGCCTTGGAAAGAGAACTTTCAGTGGAACTGGGCTCCAAAGCCTAACTGGAGTGGATTCACAAGGGATCAGAGAAGCAAGTTAGAGACAGGGAGGTAGCAAGCCCTTTCATGGAGTTGGGAGGCAAAGGGAAGGAGAGAAATTGGGACCATAGCTGGAAAATGAAGTGGTATCAAGAGAATTTTCTTTTAAAAGGAGGAGAATGGAATATTTTGTATGCTGATAGCAATGAACCCATAGTAAGGGAGATTTTGATGCACAGGGGAGAAGAGAGAATTGCAGGGCTAGGATTTACAGTGGGGGCCTGGCCTTAACTAGGAAAACGGACAGTTTGTCCATTGAAGAGGATGTTGAGTGTTAAATGGGCACAGAAGCAGGTAGTTGAAGTAGTGGGAGTTTGTAGAAGTTTCCCATCTGATTGCAGACCATCATTGATAGAATACTTGACTTGTGATTTGATTTTTTTATTGAAGTATAGTTGCTGTACAATATTATATGTTACAAGTGTACAATATGATTTACAATTTTTAAAGGTTATACTCCATTTATAGTTATTCTAAAATATTGGCTATATTCCCTGTGTTGTACAATATATTCTTGTAGCTAATTTTATACCTAACAGTTTGTATCTCTTACTCCCCTACCCCTATATTGCCCCTCCCACCTTTCCTCTCCCACTGGTAACCACTAGTTTGCTGTCTATATCTGAGTCTGCTTTTTTTTTTTTTGTTATATTCACTAGTTTGTTGTATTTTTTAGATTCCACATATAAATGATATGATATAGTATTTGTCTCTCTCTGACTTATTTCACTTAGCATAATACCCTCCAAGTCCATCCATGTTGCTAACAAGTGGCAAAACCTCATTCTTTTTTATGGCTGAGTAGTATTCTATTGTAGATACGTATACTGCATCTTCTTTATCCATTCATCTGTTGATGGACACTTAGGTTGCTTCCATATCTTGGTAATTGAAAATAATGCTGCTGTGAACATTGGGGTGCATATATCTTTTCAAATTAGTGTTTTTGTTTTTCTCGGATATATACCCAGAAGTGGGATTGCTGGGTCATATGGTAGTGCTATTTTTAGCTTTTTGAGAAACCTCCATACTGTTTCCACAGTGGCTGCACCAGCTTACATTCCTACCAACAGTGTACGAGGCTTCCTTTTTCTTCACATCCTCACCGATGTTTGTTGTTTGTGATCATTTTGATGATAGCCACTCTCACGAGTGGTCGGTGATACCTCATCGTAGTTTTGATTTGCATTTCCTTGATGATGTGCGAGGTTGAACATCTTTTCATGTGCCTGTTGGCCTGTGATTTGACTTTAAGATAAATTTTGCAGTTTAATTATGAGCCATTCAGGCCTCTGATGCTAAAACAAGTGTGTATAGAATGTCTCCTCCTTCCAATGTGCTTGGGTAAGCATCACTTAAAACAGGATGATTGAAGTCTTTTGTACCATCAAGGCCTCAAAACTCTTGAGAGCCTTTGCTCTAAGAAAGGAATGCTATTTTCCATGTTGCCACTCCTTTAAGATCTGGCACTTAGTAGGTGTTAAATATTTTGAATTAATGAACGACTCTAAGACAAAGTTTGGATACTTTGGTAGATACTACTCTGGGACAAGCACTTCACAAAGCCAGCCAACAGATGCTGTGTAATCTGTGCAACAGACAGGAGTTTCATGACAAGTTTTGAACTCTCTTCCTTTTACAGGGTTATTCATCTGTGCCTGTATTACTGAAAATTTCAGAAAGATGTAATTAAGCTGAAATTTGCCTCATCTGGTAGTTAAACTGCTGTGTTTACTTAGCAACGTTAGTGTTGACATAGGCAAATTAAATATTAGTGATCTATTCATGATGTATTTATTCTCTAACAAACAAAACCCAAATAATGTCGCAGATTGAGTTTTATCCGTGATTCTCTTTAGAACCTGACTCCTGGTCCGAGGACCAGCAGCACTGCAGAATCTCAGCCCCTGTCAGGTCTGCTGAATCAGAATCTGCATTTTAACAAGATGCCCATGGGATTTATATCCATTTTAAAGTGTGAGAAGTACAGCCTTAGATAATCCTATTTAATTGACAGTTGTTTACAGCAAGCTGAGGACAGTGTTTGAGGGTTGTAGTCAGCCCTCTAAGATTGTAGATTAAAGGAAATAAAATTTTCCTTATGGGGATGAGTATAAAAATCAGCATGTGATGGAGGGTAGAGATATGCAGAGTCCATTTTTGGAGGCTGGATGGTCCTAGGATGGACTTTGAGTGTCACCTGATTGGAGACATAAAAGCATCGAAGGGACCATATAGGCTCAGCGCTTGGCTGGAAGGCCTGTGCTCCAAGAACAGCTGCACTTGGGCCTGTCCAGGCTGCTCCATCACTGGTGAAGAGGGAGACTGGTGCCAGAGTGTCTGTGTGTGTGTGTTTATTGCCCTATTGCCCTGTGCTGGAATATTTTAGCCTGAGACGTGCATTCTCACTTTGAATGACAATAGCAACTCCCCTTATTCTATTTCTACATTCAAGCCCCTCAGGCCAGCTCAGGATTCTCCTTCAGCTTCACGTTGGCCTCCCTAGTGAGGCCACTCAGTGTTGAGGACATGAAGCAAATGTCAGACCCAGCACATGTTGCCAAGGGCTTCTTCCAGAACCTCATGTGGGGACCACCTCTGGATACATATTTTGCCGGTCTAGCCCTAAGCCCCTCGGAGGCCCTAATGCATCCCTTTCCTCTTGAAACCTACTATACTTAGGGTGCAGGTTTCCCTCTTAAAATCATGTACATAATTTTACCCAGTGTCCTCAGCGACCCTTTCCCCATTTGCCTCCAATACCAAGCCGACCCTTTACATTATACCAATTTTATGGCGAATCACTTAATTAGAGAAACAGAAAGGGGTTAATAAAATAAACAATAGTGGTGGAATAATTAAGTTTCCAGCTGGTTTCAGAGTTCTTAGACACTATCTAGTTCCTGATTGATGTTCTCTGTGCCCCACCCACTCTGTTTTTATTGTCAACAGTTTTATTCTTCTTGGGGCGTTTATCATTTGCCGCGCTGTTTGTTTACCTGTTTATTTCCTCTCTCTGCTTTCTAGAACTCTGAGGGCAGGCACTTTGGGCGCTGCCATAGTTGCATCTCGGGCATGTTGAACACTGTCTGGCAATCACAAGCTATTACTACAAATTTCGCCAGTGAATGCGTGCTGTGGAGATGTGTGCAGATTTATGCGTTCTCTTATAAAGTCTTCATTTCAACCTTGGAATAACTGTTCTTTCTAAAAGCCATACAAATTCATTTTCTGTATTTTTCCCCCTTCAGCCTTTTTTTTTTTTAATTTTTTTTTTTTTTTTTGGTGTGGGGGAGGTAATTAGGTTTATTTATTTATTCTTAGTGGAGGTACTGGGGATCGAACCCAGGACCTTACGCATGCTAAGCATGCGCTCTACCACTAAGCTATATCCCTCCCCCCTTGAACTCTTTAAATTTATTTAAATAATCAAGAATGCAAAATAATCTTTTCTTCACACTGAATTTGGATGCTCTTCAAAATAAATTTTTTTTTAAATGTTTCTCTCTTCAAATCACATTCCGTTAAAAATTTCAGGCCTCTCATCCTCCAAACATTTCCCTTCCTAATTTTCCAAGTGAATTTTTCTCAGGAGTAAAGAAAATTTAAGTTATAGTAAGGTGATTGATTTCCCCTAATATTTTATTACGAAAAGTTTCAAACATACAGCTAAGTTACAGAACTGTCCAGTGAACACCCAAATATCCATACTTGTATTCTGCAACTGCTGATTTTGCCATATTTGCTTTTCTCCCTCATAATTATCACATACCTATCCATCCATCAATCCATCGTATTTTTTGATGCATTTCAGAGTAGGTTACAAATATCAGCACGCTCTATCCTTTTCATATCAGCATGCATAATATTAACCAGTGTTCAGTATTTGTTTATGGGCTTTTTTAATGTAAATTACACATATTATGAAATGTATACATCTAGGTATACTATTTGCTGAGTTTTGACCCTAAGCCCTATCGAGATACAGAATAGTCCCATTGCCCCTAGATGGTTCCCCCATGCCCCTTGCTACCTGGTCCGCCTCCACATACAGTCATTGTTGTTATTTTTTTCTATCATAATTGGTTTTGCCTATTCACGATCTTCATGTAAGTGGAATTATACAGGATGTACTCACTTGTGTCTGGCTTCTTTACTCACTATGTCTTTGAGGGTCATTCACGTTATTGTTTGTATTAGTACTTCTCTCTTTTTTATTGCTGTGTAGTATTCCATCCATTGCTGCAGTTTCTTTATTCATTTGCTTCTTGATGGATTATTTCCAGCTTGGGGCAATTATGAAAACCTTCCTTGGGAATATTCTCGTACAGATGGACATATTTTTCATTTCTCTGGAGTAAATACTTGGGCTTGGCATTGCAGGCTCATGGGGCACCTCTAAGTTTTGTTTTCTAAGAAACTACCAGATCACTTATGCCAAGTGGTTGTAAGTGTTTAACTTTTTAAAAGAATCAGTTATGGTATAGGTAATACATTATGGTCACATTGTTCAAACCTAAAATTCGACAAGGAAAATACCCTTCTTCTGCCAAATACCCCTTTCTTTCCAGTTCCCACTTCTCCATCAGGGAGGTAAATGTTCTTATTTTCTTCACCCCAGGTGTTTTCGTACATCTGCAAACCTGCAAGTAGCTCACACTATATATTCACTTCTACACTTTCCTGCTTTGTAAGAGGTTTGAGTTTTGAGTCATCCTGTCTCTGTGCCCTGCTATGCATTACCTAACCCTGAAGAGCCCTGTGTGAATTCTGATTAGACAATTCATAAAACGTTGGATCGCGTGTATACTTTTCATACCAAGGTTCTGGGGTAGGGATGTTAGATGCTCCCGCTCTCATGATTTGCATTTGGTAACTACACCTTTAAGGAGAGAATGTTCACCTCAGACCTTTTGAAGGAAGCAGTTCTGCACCCCAGAAAGTGAGACTTGCGCAGCAGTAGCATCCAGTACCTTTTTACGATAACGCTTACAAAGGTTGTGGTTTTTATGTACTCATAATCAGTAAATTCAGTCTGTTCCAAAACACCTTGGTCTTGATGTGTTTTCTCAGGTTAATAATCACTTTTATTAAAAGGAGCACAGCTAGTTGACTCATCTACCAGATTTGCAGTTAATATTGTCACATAACACAGCATCACCTACATAGTGCTCACTTGAGAGGTTCATGCCACAGGCAACACCACTGTACAGACAGCACAGTCATAGTGAGGGACTGCATTTTAAAAAATGCCTTAAGTGTGTGACTTTTCATGTGTGTCTACTAGGAATTTTCATGGTCATGGTCATCAATTGTTACAAAAACCTGTGCAAGGCATTTACAAAGTAGCAACAGAAGTGTCCTAGGTAAAGCCCATGGGCTTATCCAGGTCCATCAGTGATGTCACACCTTTGCTGCTTCTGCATGTCTTGGGAGGAATTAAAAGTGTCTTGTAAAAGACTGCCAACTTTGAGCTTGTCCCCAAACTGTTTGAGGTTTATCCTCAAACACTACTGTCCTCTGGCTGTGTGACCTCAGCAAGTTGCTACACCTCTCTGAACCTCAGTGTGCCATCAGTCAGGGTAAAGGAGAAAGCGGAGCAGCACTGAGGGTTCCTGTGAGAGCTGAGAGCTACTGCGGGGCTTGGCACCAATATATTAGTCTGTTGTGTGTATTGGCATAAAATTCAAATAAATTTTGTGAGAAAAGGGGGAAGACAGACTTCTGGTTGACAAGAACACCGTGTTATCTGCTTACTCCTAAATTATATAAAGAATTCATGTCAGAACCATAGGTGTTGTATTAGAAATGATAATTGTGAGTTAAGCATTTGGATCATTGGTAATAAATACTCTTCAAAGCCTACACCCTGAGAACCAGTTCTTAGGGACTCAAAGAAATGCAAGGGCAGATTGTGCCTTAGAACTTTACAGTTAATCGCCTGAGGCAGAGAGAAGTAAATACAGACTAAGACTTAGGTCTTTTGATTCCAAAAGTAGTGTTCTTTCCAACTGGGGCAGCTGATGTTGTGGAAAGACAGGTTATTGAATCGTGAGTCAGAAAACCCCAGCTTAAGACCAACCAAGTTCAGGATTTCCTGTAGGTGTGACCTTGCAGACGTAACCTAACCTTTATGTCCCTCAGTTTCCTCATATCTAAAGGAAATAATGATCTTAGGGGTTTGTTAAGGTCAAATGAATTAAGATATGTGGAAGTGTTTTAAAATTTTGTTTAAAAAAAGCCTTGTATCAAGCTTGAAATTATATTAAAATAGAAAGTTACCAAACACCATAAATAACAAAAACACCTAGAAAGAAAAGGGCAGGAACCCAGGCAGATCTGGGGTCCTAAATAAAGAGCAGAGCCAATCTTTATGTCACTCTGTTTAGTGTTCATCTCCCAGAGAGAAGGTTTGCTTCCTCAGTCCAGCCAGCATCAGGTGCTCCGCCTTCAGCACGGGATTTGTGGGCACTTTGACTCAGGTCTCACCAGACTGTATCTAATATAATAAGAGACGCAGTTCCTGCAGAGTGAAATCATGCTATTGCAAGAAAAAGGGGAAGTGGATGCTGGGCAGGCATAAACATCAAGCAGATGCCTCAAGAACAATGCAGACGTCAGCATCCCCTGTGTGAGCGTAAGACTTTTATAACAGAGGCAGAAGAGAGTGCTTTTAAGAATCAGTAACGGCTGGTAGGCTTGAGAATCTTGTTTGTGAAATTTCATTGAACAGTATACCTGTGATATATGAACTTTTCAGTATGTATAGTATACTTAAACTTTAAAATGCTTAACTTTTGCCACAAATTAGTATTCTCAAATAGATATTATGTGCCGAGTTAAAGCTATCAGATCATGCTGATGTGGACAACCTGTCTATCTAAACGCTCACTTTTACTTCAACAGCTCCTATAAATAGGTCAAGATTTTCTGTGTATTTTGTTGATCATGGCTTTTTTTTTTTTTTTATCATGATCATCTTTAAGTAAACCAGAGACTGTATTTTTTGACTTGGAGGACATTCTTAATTTTGATTAGATAATTTTTACCTCCTCAACATGCTACTATTTTCTCACCTAACACACAAAACCCCACAGAGCAAAGACCTATTTCCAACCCTCCTCCCGTAAATTGTAAGGTAAAGTAGGATTAAAGAGGAGAAAAAACACATTAGATATCCTTTGAGTAATGGGTTTTTTTTTTTTATTTAAGTATAGTTGGTTTACAATGTTGTGTTTCAGGTGTACATTGAAGTCATTCAGTTATACATACCCATTATATATATTCTTTTTCAGATTTTTTTTTTCCATTATGGGCTATTGCAAGATACTGAATATAGTTCCCCTGTGCTATACAGTAGGACCTTGTTATTTACCTGTTTTATATATAGTAGTGTGTATCTGTTAATCCCAAACTCTCAGTATATCCCTCCTCCCTGCCTTTCCCCTTTGGTAATCATAAATTTGTTTTCTACGTTTGTGAGTCTGTTTCTGTTTTGTAAATAAGTTCATTTGCATCATTTTTTTTTGTTAAGATTCCACATGTAAGTGATATCATGGGATATTTGTCTTTGTCTGACTTAACTTTGCTTAGTATGACAATCTCTAGGTCCATCCATGTTGCTGCAAATGGCATTATTTCATTCATTTTTATCGCTAAGTAATATTTGAGTTATAGTTTTAATTCTGTTTATATGCTGTTTCTCCACCTTGTCTGCCATCTTTTGTTTAAATGGGCAGAGGTGGGCATGGGGATGGGGGAAACATGTGACCCACATGACCCCAGAGAAGTCTTACTGGGAAGGTAAGAGCCTCTCTGGCAAGCGTGGGATTCAGGCGGACCTTTCATTTGGCAGGACAGCTCTCAATGTACAAGGTGTCATTAAAATACAGTTTCCACAAGTGAACACCTAGGGGTGGCTCCTTTGTACCTGCTAAGGAAAATGATGCATTCTTGGTCTGTCTCCTGTAGATTCTGCCGTTCCTGCATCGCTACCAGTCTGAAGAACAATAAGTGGACTTGTCCTTACTGCCGGGCGTACCTTCCCTCAGAAGGAGTTCCAGCAACTGATGTGGCCAAGAGAATGAAATCCGAGTTCCAGAACTGCACCGAGTGTGACACCCTGGTATGGGACCCTGCCTTTGCTCAGTTACTGGCTTAGACCTCTGAGGAAGTTGTGATGCATCTAATCATTTCATCTATGCCTTTGACCTCATCCTACCCCGATTTTTCAGAGTTTATTGTCTCAGCTTCCCCTCTTCTTCCCTCCACGACACTGTCCATATGTATGGACAGAGGACACCTGACCGTACCATCACCTAATTTTTCAAACAAATGCTTTCATGGACCACCTCTGCTTCCTCTCTTCCCATTACTCCTGTGATCCCCCTATTCTGTGGCCTCCTTTCCTTCTACCCTGTTGCAGCCCACCCAATGAATAGCTTTATTTTCAAATCTGGTGGCATAATTCCACCTATATTATTCTGGGCTTTGCAGTATTTCTCTCTCTCGACCACTTCCTCCTTGTCGCAGTTCTCCTCTGTTGATGCTATATTAGCCTGGTTAGATCATGTGAGGTCTTGGAGGCTGTGTAAAAGAGTCTAGATTTTATCTCAAATGCAACAGTGAGTCATAGGAAAAGTGTAAGCTTTTGATCGGGTTTATATTTTTAAGATCTCACTCTAGCATGTGTGTGGAAAGTGGTTTGGAGGAGGTGGAAGCGGGACTGGTGAAGCCAGTTAGTGGCCTTCAGGATAGGTGGTAAGGGAGCTGGGTTCGGGTAACAGCGTTAGGTGTGGAATAAGAGGTTGTTCCCAGGTGTATTCAGGAGAGGGGTTGCAGGAAACTGGTAACGGATGGATGTGGGGGTGAGGGAGGGTGAGGTGTCAAAAATGCCTCCCGAGTTTCTGAGACGAGTGGGTGAAAGTGCCAATACAGGGAAGCAGATTTGGAGAACAACCCAGAGTTGAGCTTGAGATATATTCAATTTGGACTGTTAAGGGGGAGATATTTAGATATTACCCGTCTAGAGCTCAAAAGAGAGCTCGTGTACTGAAGATCTTAACTTCTTTAGAGAGTCTTTCTTGATCGTTCATCTAAATTGTAGCCTGTGTACTTCCTCTTAGCACTCTGTGCTTTCTCTTTACAGCACTTGTCACCATTTATAATTATGCTTTAGTGATTTTTTAAATTTAATATCCATTATCCCCACCAGATTCCAGGAGGGTAAGGACTGTGTCTGTTTTATTGACAACTGTGTACCCAGCACTTTGGAAAAGGACTGGTGCGTAATAAATGCTCAGTGCATTTTTTAATATTTATGTAAGACTCAAAAAAATCTATTCACGGCTGCCTGACTGCAGAGTCTTTGCAGGGTTTTTGGAGTCCGACATCCTGGGATCAAACACTCATCCTCTCACTTACTCTTTATAATTTGGTGCAAGTTATTAATCTAAGTTTTTGTTTGCCTCTTTGTAAATTGAGGGAAAAGATAATGTTAGTGTCACAGGGTGGTTATAAAGGTAAGTGATAAAACATAAGTGGCTGTTAGCACTGTGGAATGTAGTACATCCTTGAAATCAATGGCTTCTTTCATTCTTAATAATAATTGTTGCTTATTTTTACTTTGATATTTTGTCATCATGTAAAATTCAACATGCACAAAATCAAACTTGGATATTATTCTGTCATCTAGTTCTTTATCCCAGCTTTGGTGTCTGACAGAAACAAGAAAATCCTCTCTGTTATCCTGGGTGGAGGTCCCCTGCCTTTTTTCACCAACCCCCCATTTCTTTTTTTTTTTGATTGAAGTATAGTTGATTTATGATGTTGTATTAGTTTCTGGTGTACAGCAAAATGATTCAGTTATACAAATATATATATTCTTTTTCATTATAGGTTATTACAAGGCATTGAATATAGTTCCCTGTGCTGTACAGTAGGTCCTTGTTGTTTATCTATTTTATATATAATAGTGTGTATCTGCTAATCTCAAACTCCTAATTTATCCCTCTCCTGCCTTCCCTTTTGTGGTTTGTTTTCTATGTCTGTGAGCCTGTTTCTGTTTTGTAAATAAGCTCATTTGTATCACATTTTGTAGATTGCACATGTAAGTGCTATTATATGATATTTATCTTTCTTTCTCTGACTTACTTCACTAGGTGATAATCTCTAGGTCTTCTCTAGCCGTTTTCAACTCTGCTTATGCTTTCGAGTCCAGGCCTGATCTCTACTCCATGAAGCCTGGCTTTAGTATTCCAGTCCCCAATATCAAACCGTTTCCTGTCTACTTGTCTACACATCTCCGGTTTGTCTCTTTTTCCTCCACTGGATTATAAGCACCTTTAGAGCAAGCACAGTGGTTTATGTTCCTTCTGCCACCGCTGACAATGGTTTACATAGCTTTGTGTCTAGACTAGACGCTCTATGAATTTATCAATTCATTTGTCAGGATATAGTCCTCAAATTGATAACTTATATGAGGACTGCGTCTCTTCGTTGATCAAGGAATACAAAGAGGAAGAAACCTTAAGCCCAAGAACTGAAGAGTTGAGAGAGTGCTGCTGTGCAAAGTTGGATGTTAAAGGTTGTAAGACAGTCTGTTTTAAGACAGCTGCCTAGATCTTGGTCCTAGTTTTTACATCTTTCTAGATGGATATGTATAAAGCAAGGGTTTGTTCTTACTTTTGCATTTGCTTTTATTTTTGTCTTTCGTGAAGTAATTATAACTGCTCATCTTGATGTGGTAGATGGTTGAGGTTCAGCATCCGTAGCTTGGGCAGAAAGAAGCAGGGTGTGTCGGCCACCTTGCCACAGCTGTACCGCTTCCTTTAGCACCAGATCTTATCAGAGTTTCTAATGATACATTTAGTAGAACATGTGTTATTTAGCAACAGACCCCTCATGGTTAGGATCCCTGGATGTATATCTGGAAGAACAAGGGCTCTTTATTCTTCTGCCTTCATAAAAATGGACTGCGAGAGCTGTCTTTTATGTTTGCTCTTAATGGGGCCATTAAGTATACTGTGTATTGTGAATTCATGTAATATGACTGGACGTGTTATAGAGCCATGGGATTTATATCTTTCCCTGAAGCACAGGGTTTCTTTTTACTTACTCTGGACATCTCTAAAATCCATCTATGTATTCTTTTTATCTCTCTTTGTTTTTCTTTCTGTCTCTTCTTTTACTTCTTTTTTTTCCCCTTCCTTTTGCTCTTTTTTTCCTCTCCCCTTTTTCTTTCTTATGTCCTTCTTTCCATCACCGATTTAGGTAATGGCACCCCAAAAAGGTAAATTTGATTTAATATGCATCTTTCCACTTTAAAAAACATACACTTCTAGGAGAACCAAATTCAAGAACTCAACTTTTGAGTCTTCTAAGTATTTAAAAAAATGTTTTTAAATAGTGTTATTCATGATAATGCCTTAAATTTGTTGTGTTATTATCATGAATGTGTCCTTTTAATCAACTGACTTTACACTATGACCTTATTTGAAATAAGGAAAGCAATAAAGCTGGGTCACAAAAGACTTCATTGCCTTTTAAGTGAGCCCCTTTTCAACAGTGAGCTTATTTTCATTTGCTTTTACGTAGGTTTGCCTCAGTGAAATGAGGGCACACATAAGAACATGTCAGAAGTACATAGATAAGTATGGACCGCTCCAAGAACTTGGGGAGACAACAACAAGGTTTGTTTCAGTACCATACAGTTTAATGCTAAATTTGATATGCCTGTAAGGAATTTAATGGGCTGGAAAGTTTAACATTTTCATCGTGAAAATATGTAGGTAGTTATGTTTAGGCTTCTAACCATAATACCTGTTATTCATAATCAATTGTTAACAGCAATAATTATGAAAGAATTTTGCTCTCTCTGCTTCAAAAACTTTGTATTGCGAGAACTAACCAAACACTGGAGACATTGGGGAAACTTCCTCAGATGAACTTCTATGAAGGAGGAGACAAAAATAGAAAGCAGAACTGTTGGATTTCTG